>NC_051440.1:18498640-18687138 GCF_001649575.2 Kryptolebias marmoratus | reverse complement strand
CCCCAGACCCTGGGGAGGGAGTCTGTTTATTACACTTTTTGCCATCCGCATTGAAGTTTGAACACAGAAGGGAGGTATCCAAGTTTCAAATGAGATGATATACTTTTTTGAAAATACAATAGGTTTGAAATGAATAGTACATAAAACAAATATTACTTCATTTTTATCACATAAATGCTTTGGGCAGTCCTACGTTTTGGCCCATGGGATAAAAACTTGTTCACAGCCACTCTTAATAGCTCATGTTGATTTATTTGTTTGTTTAGTGCGTCTACGACTGCTGGCTGCAGAGCGATTTGGCCCACAGGAGCAAAGAACCACACCACTTTATGATTCATGTTTCTTGCTCAGTCCTCTAAATCTTTATAGTTTACGCATAATTAGGGCAATTTAAAAACATATTTATGTCTGCACTAAAGTCATTTTAAATCTCTGTTACTGTTTGTTACATATCCTGCTTTTCTGCACACTGAGAGGTTGTTTGTGTAGAAGTAAAACATGAGTTGTAAAAAGGCAGAGAAAATAGTTCTGAAGTGTTGAGAATTTAGTGTTTTAAATTAAAACGTGAGCAATTTGCTGTTTTATACAGTATACCAAAATCTCCTAAAGAAATCACTGAAGAAATGTGATTACACCTGATTTCAGCTCAATTAGATCATTTAGGATTAAGGGCTAATTTATGAACTCATAGTGGTAGATTTCTTCCACTCTGCTAAATCCTTTGCAGGAATCAGCTGCTACAAAAATATGTTTTTTTTTTTGTCTGTATCATGCACAAATGATAAGAACACAGTCCGTGATTTGGTCCAAAGCATAGTTAGTTCTGTACACAAAGCAGGAGAAAGGTTTGTCTTGGTCTCAAGTTTGCTTCATATATATTCTAATTAAACATGTAAGTTTAGAGATGGAAACATTTGTGAGCACCTGCATTCCTGTCCATAGTGTTACTAAAGCTGTGCACGCTTGCTTTAGAGGATTTGTAATATGAAGAAGGCTTGCTTAAAGAAGTGAGTGAGCCCTGCAGGCTTGTCAAGATCCATCACCTGATTTCACAGTGGGGCCATTAAGAACTCAGTTTTCCTGGAAGCAGGCAGGCATACGGGCAGACAGAGCGCGGTGCTGCTGAGGTGGGCTGCAGATTAATACAGTAATGTTTGACTGCTCTGTCCTGTAACTCTGTCCATGACTCCGAAGAGCAATTAACAAGATGGATAAACCAAAGAGGAAGGTTGTTGAGTTTGTTTTGATCATTTTCCATCTCTCAGCTCAGTGTGATATCTCCTCATCAGCGAGTCACACAATGCAGGAGCAGGCCGATGACATGAAGAAATAAAGATAGATAACAGTGAAAAGAGAGAGAGCTAATCCTCTGTCAATGCTGCACTAAACCTGACATTAGTGTCACTGGTGTTTGGACTCAGCCTGAGAGGAGGATGTGAGAAAGATGAGTTGGATTGAAAATGAAAGAGATGAGAAGGAGGTGTGGAGACAGTTCTGTGTCTAAGTGGAAACTTGAACAGAGTGGAAACTGGGCCGGAGGCCACCGAGCAGATCCACCTGAATGCTGCCAGAGAAATCATCTATCGAGAGTTTAGAGTGGTAACCATTTGCCCTCTAAGTAAATTCAGAAGGGTTTGTAGGGATTTGGCCAGCTTTTTGAGCTCTGATGTGAGGGTATTTTGGTAAGAGAAGTCCTCTTGTTTGCTGGAGAGGGTTCCAAAACCTGCCTTTTAATGGGATCACTGCAGACAGCCCAGGAAACACCGCCAGGTGAAGTGATTCTGCTCTCTACTTTCAGACACACACACACACACACACACACACACACACACACACACACACACACACACACACACACACACACACATATGCACCATCCCCTCACCCCAACACACACAGAGATTCCCACACACAAAGGGCAACATGTACTATCACTTTTAATATTTTAATGAAATAATTCTGGCTCACATTTAGGGGAAAAGATCATTTCCATTTGATTCTTAGTTCAAAACATTTTTAAAGACCTCAGTCTTGTTTAAAACCAATAAATTGCATAAAAGATGTAAACAAATTCAAGAACAGCTTGTGTTGTTTTTTAGCTTGCTGGGAATGTTTAGAAGAGCATGACAGCATCTGTCTGTCTTTCATTGCCTGTATTGCTTTTGTTTATTGATTTCCTCATAAATCCCTATGAAACGGTTCCTGTCACTGATTATTCTTTTTGAAACCTTTTTATTTAGTGTGACTTGTAACCGTATTAGTGTCTCACACGAATGAATATTTTTAAAGAGCATCTAGCGACAAACCTTTTTTTGGAATAGTGTTTTTAGGTCACCTCTTCAGCTGAATTCATCCACCGTGTGGATTTATGCTAAGAAAGAGGAAGTGGTCTTAGTGGCCAGGCAGTAGCTCTGCTGTTAAAGGCATTTGGACTTTAAAGCTCCATTGTTTATATAACCAAGAGAAAGTCAAGACTCCCTTATGGCCCTTTTGAAAAGCAGATGCCGGAGATTTTTGCCACTACATTTATGGCTTATTTGCTACTTCTGAGATTTAGAAAATTTTTATGGTTCTCAGTCAACTCTACCTTTTCTTGTGTCAAGCAGAAGTTATCTTTAAGGAGGGTTTTACTTGCTAACATGTGTGCCGAAAGATTGTTCTCTGATCCTTGAAAGTATAATTGTAATAATTTGTTCACTTTGAAGTACTTGGACCTTCAGTATGTGTTTCTGGTTGAATGAAATCTACATTTCCACCACAGAAGGAATGAAACTTGCAAAGAGGACCTGTTAAACACTTAATCACAGCTCAAAACTGATTTTCCAGACCTGCTGATGGTTGCTTTTTATCATTTCTGCCCACACTGTAAAAAAACACCGCTTCTTAACAAGTTATTTTGTTTCATATTCAGCCTTGAAGGATTATTTTTCATTAAATGAGGAATATTTTCTGACTCTCGGTTGAGATAGTTCCACTTACTGCAGCAGATAGTTGCACTAGGATCAGCGGTAAACTCCCACATTCTCAGAGCCACACAAATCAGTCACTGAAGGTCCCGTCAGTCTCTGAACCACCATGCAGATCCTCTGAAGCGGAGCAGTAATCGTCAGAGGCTCAGTGGAGCCGTTGTGTTGACAGAACTTTCATAACCACATGGTGTTATATAAGGCCCGTGTCACAGATCTTCCACAGTGTGTGAGCATATTTCAGTGTGTCATGTGTGCAGCCATGGATGAAATCTCAGCTGGAAGGTGTAATGCTTTTTATTTTAGCAAATCCACGGGGCCTACACCAGCAGGAGGAAGGCCCAGCCCATGACATTAATCTGACAGTGTCTTTTTCCAGAACAGACAAACCAAAAAAATAAGTTTTTCTGTTCTGCTTTATGTTTTCCTGATGTGTGACTAACCCAGGGGTGTTACCGTTCCTTTTCTGCAGGCAGGGTAAGTTTTTCATTAATAAAAAATAGAGGCAAATTATCGTGTATAAAACATTTATTCCTCAAAGAAAGTGGTTTGCTTGGTTTTGTCACAGTCTCGTCACGTCTTGGCATTTTTAATATGCATATTCTTTCATGACATGAAGTTTTTGTTATCTCTGCAGTAGAATAAACAGATCCATACCAAAACAATTGTAGGTCAGAGATTATGCTGGATACAATAAATCATGTTACCAATTTTAAAGTGTAGTCTGAAAAAAAGGATAAAATGTCTGTCAGGAATAAACTAAAAGACTCAGACTATGCAAATTACACATTAGATGTTTAACACTATGAGAGCTTAAATATATTTTTTAACTGAAACCAGAGAAATACATATATATATATATTGGTTGTAGTTGTATATATTTTTTGAGGTAATCGCCATGATATTTCACCAAAGTTTGTACAGTTTAACAACAAAGATGGTGCCAGGTTCGGTGGAATCACACATGTACTGTTTTATGCCCAATAAGCACAGGCCCTATAAGAGTAAGCCATTTGATGCAAGTAAACTTTTATGCTGCCCTTAAATGAGTAGAGTTAGTCAAAATGTGGGGTATCATCTCAGTTCACTGGATGAAGGCTGGGCAGTCCCACACAAAGAGGGACAGCTGCTTACCCTCATTTGCAGAACAAAGTAGAATATTTTGCTTATCTCAAGGACATGGTTTGTAACAAACCTAATTTAAAAATGTTCAATCAGTATTTTCCTATTGCAGGAACGTTTTTTCTTTCAGTGTTATGACACTGTTTGCCCAGTTCCTGGCCTCCTGCACTGCATGAAACCATGTGTTAGCCCAGAGCTCATCTTCTCTACGACTCCAGCCTCAGTTTGCTCAGCTGGATAATGGAGTTTCCTTTTGGGATCAGAAAGTCTTTTTGGATGTGCCACCAAGCCTCCAGGCATTCGCCGCTTTTGTATTGCTTTTTTAGTCTCAATACATAAATTAGATCTGTGGTTTAAAATGTAATAAACATAATAAACTGGTTACATCATGCATCCAGAGCTTACATCTGGTTTATGTATTGCAGGGGTGAGACCTAATGTGCTGCACAGCACAAGCTATAGCGTGGTGTTAATGTGGTGTTAATGTGTTTGTGTATATTTATAGACCAGTGTTCTGCATTAGTAGCATTTTATGTCGCGTCCTGGTACCCCATTCATAACGACTCCAAAATGTTTTCAGCATACTGCAGTTAAAACTGACATGTCAGTTTTGTAACGTTTTCATTAAATTCTGTGTTTAGAGAGGTTTCGTCACTGACAACTTGTTTACTTTGTCTACTGACACAGATTTGACTGTACTTTCTAGCTCAGATGCAGTTTTTGAAAATAGTTGATGAGTTCAGTGTCATCCTTTGTCTGTGAAATTGTGCCTCACTGGACTTTCTTTATTTTCACTTTTAAAAAGATAACAACAAATATCACAGGATACTTGTTGCTATGCTCAGTTTGAGTTTTATGTCTCACCAAATTTGTGTGAGAGTTTCCTATTTCTGGAGCCCTGTGTGCTTGCTGCAGTCATACATATATTATTTAGACCAGCAGCATTTAAATGGTGTTGCTTTATTTACTCTGTCTTAAGTTGAAATCCAGCTCTGTTTTAGTCCTGACTGATCTGTCCTCCAGTGGCATAGAGGGCTTCCACCATGACCCACAGGCTCTCTGGTCCAGAGGATTAGTGGTGCAGTGAGCTTAAAGGCTGTTGAGTGATATATTATGTGTGTAAAAGTAAAGGGCGTTAAGTAGAACACAAGCCAATAGCAGTAAAAGCAACAGTATATCTGACAAGATGTCTTTTCTACAGCATATACATCCTTTGGCCTCAGTAGCAGTATATTTAGTATATTTTGTGTGTGTGCACAGCCTCAGTTCCTCAAACTGAGATATTGCCTTACATAATGACCCAAAGAGCTGATTTATGTTTACATTTTATTCCCTTTTTCTGCACTGAGTGAGTTTAGGCAGGAAGTATGAACCTGTTAATCATTCGTGAAACATGTCTCAAATGTAGCTATTATTAAAAGTCATAAATTGTATGCTATACATTTCAGGCAAAGTCCCTGATATCTATAAATGTCTTGGGAAGAAACTCCTAAAAAGAGAGCAAGAACTGAAAGCGTGAGCGTGACTGTGAGTTTGTTGGCCGTGTGTGTGTGTGAGAAGGAGAAAAACAGCAGTAGCCTAATTTGTGGAGATAGTGGGAATCATTAAGCCATGTCTCAGTAATGGAGACTAATGTGGGATTAGGCAGACATAATGACATGCACTCGTCTGGAATGCTTCAGCGGCCCCAATTAGAGTGGAAAATGAACTGATATAGAATATCTTTGACAAGCTTTCATTCATTTTCATAAATTTATATTCACTTGAAGAAGCAGCTTACTAAGAGAAAGAAAGAGCTTGATTTTAGAAAACTGTTCAATTTATTAAATCTGAGTAAGTCCAGATGATTCGTAAATTGATTTCTACACCCTTAAAGAGTCAGGAAAGTTGTTTTTATTTGGAGAAAGCATCCCAAATCATCACTAGCTCAACTCAGAAAACAATGAGATGATAAAGCAAAAATTTGATTTGATGTGCTTTTTAAAATTTTCCATTATAGTCAAATAATTTTGCAGAATGTCAAGTATTGTTTTGGTCCTTACATTACGTTTTTGTTCCAATGTTCTGGTTTTACTCAGTCAACTCAAACATTTTTTTACTTTTTATTATAACGTATTTAACAACAACTTCACATGACCAAAGTTTAGTACAAACTGTAAAAGATATATTATAACAGTGCTTGTACAGTGAAATCTTACATCCTGCTCAAATAATACTAAAAAGATGTGGTATTTCAGCATTCATTTACAGAAATGAATGGTCCAAGAAGCTCTTATATAAAAAAAAAGAATTAGAGTAAAGACTGAAACTGAAAAAGAGCTGTCACCTTCTTGTTTGAGCAAGGATATAGGAATGTCCTTGAGCAACTGGTTCATAAACTTCAGGGCTCTGGCTGAAGTGTGAGGCTGTAAAAGTTCGGACAAGCGAGGTGGCGCCATGCTGTTATGACTCCTAAAAACAAGTAATAAAAGTTCAAACCGGACCTTGAAATGGATTGAAAGCCGGTGTACAGCGGCCAGACCAGATGTGATGTGATTACATCGTTTCTTCCATGTCAGATGGCCGGCTGCTCCATTTTCTAGAACCTGCAAACAACAAAGTGATGACCGGTCAAGATCGGCGTACAAAGAAGTGCAATAATGTGAATGAAAAGAAATTAATGCCTAGATTGCTTTACTATGAACTAATAATTTTAAAAATGTTTCTCCTGACAACCAAATTATTTTATTTATCAAACTGGAAGGCAGTGAAAAAAATCACTCAAATATTCTGTGTAAACAGCTGAAAGGCCAAACGGACTGTTGAAGCCTATCTCAAAAAGTTAAATTATCTGAGAAGATCAGTTCTCTTTCTTGTTTAGTTCTTATCTTAAGGAAGATTATCTTCATTCCTGCTTGTACATCTTTAGTAGAGTTAATCTGAGCTTGAACAGAAGTATGTTTCAGTTGGTGTGGGCAGATAAAGTTGTAGATCATTTGCAAGATAAAATACCACATTTAGCTTTTTCCATAAGCACCAGGACAGCACAATTAATAGATGAAGTAAGTCATTATGTTTTTAAAAGGGCTTTTTTTACTATAACTATGAAATTCAATGCTGAAAAAGGGGGTTTAAAAAAAAAGCAGCTTGAACTCGTACATTTTTGTGGAGCTACAACATATGACATAAACTCTAAAAAGCATAATTAGCACCTGGAGAAGTTATAATTTGTCCAAAACTCATAGAACTATCCTTCTCTTCTTTTACTTCATCAGCACTTTGTTTATTTGTTGTTGTTTTTGCCTCAGACCTAAAAATAAAAGAAATGCCTGGAAAATTTATTGAAGTTGCTCTGTAATGTAATCTGATTTTATTAAGATTATTATGATTATTGTTATTAGTTTTTATTACAAACCATTTATTTGAAGACTCTCAAGTCAGCGATTTCTTAATCTTCTTTATTCTTTTCATGCTGAGTTCCAGCTGCTTCCTTTATGTCGGAGAAATGGTTTCCTAAATAAAGCACCAGTAGGTACAAATCTGTTTTTTATTCCATCTGCTGCTGTTGCTCCCAATAAGAATAAGTCATGATGCTTTACCTTTTCATGACCTCTTTTTGACAGCAAGTGATACTGGACTCTGTTTAGAGTGAAATGTATATTGTATTTCATTAAATCTAAGCAGTACGTCTTGTAATATATTATATCATTTATAGTTTTCCTGATTTGACTGCTGTCTGTAAACTGAACTGCCCCTGAAGTTTTACTTTACATTAAAAGGACAGAGAACAAGAGGGAAGAAACCTGATGATACAATCTTACTTTAAAACACAAGAATTTTTTCACAAAATGAAATCAAGATATTTTTTATGCAAGTTAAAGAATGTAAAAAAAAAACATCTGAGGTTTGTGACTATTATTTGACCAAGGGTATTGCTATAAAAACTAGCTCTCCAGGAGGTTGCTCATTAAAATGTTTTAGGAAATTTAAAGACGATTCTGTTTCCATTTACTTCTATAAGCTTGATAGAGAGTTTGCATGGCATCGCTCAGCCACAGCTCTCACTGGTTTTAAGTGCTTAATCCCACAAAAACCTACAAAGTCCAGTAAATCAGTATAAGCAGGACTAAAGAGAACTATATACTCTTTAGGACTTTATATTTGTTGTCCTTAACTCTTGCTTCTAATCCTGCTTCCTGTCCTTGTGTGTTTGTTGTTGCTGAGATTAGCAGCTTAGCTCTCATGTGTGCCATCTGTTTACTGTGCCCTCCTGTTTCCTTGTGCCTGGCTGACTTCATACCATGTTACAATCCCTCTAAACAGCAGTTCTACTGATCGTTTCCTTGGCTGAGCCACTGAGGGCCAACACATTAGGAGAGCAGAGGAAATATGAATGGCCTAGTTATGTTTTTCTAGGAATCAAAGGTTCAGAGAAACCATTTACCCCCCTGGACTGACCCTTCTGACTTTAGGCTGTACCCCACTCGGCTGGGAATGGTCAACCTGCTGTGTGCTATCAAGGCCTCATGACTCTGACTGTGTTTACGAATAAATGGAGCTCTCTTCTCCAGCTTTCCATGACTTCTTAAAGTTGTGCTTCCTGTCTACTTTGTCTTCTATTTTTGTTTCTCTTCATTCTTGTTCCCTTTCTGTTTGTAACGATCCATTTCTCCATCTTTGAAAAAGTCAGCATGTATGGCAGTTCTCAAAGAAATACGTGCCATCTATCAAACAAACCATTAAAAAGACATACAAGAGAAAAAGAAATCACCTCCAACAGTAAAACTGACTTCCTTACTTTCTTTTCCAAGGGAGTTTTCAGGTTTTTCTTCAGTGAATCTGTAACGTTTCTTACTGACATTTGAATTATAATACCAGCTTTGACATGCTCCAGGTACTGTATATGTGCAGTAAAAAGCAAGTAAAACTTTAATGAATAAAATATCCAATGTGCTATAATAAAACTTTCTTTATTAAATGAAAAAAAAATCAATTTTTAAAGAATTTCCAAAAAAAGATTTTATAGCAATGTGCTGGTCTCCTGTTGAGCTTGAACCATAGATAAATGATTTCTGTTATGTCAATTATTAATCCACCTAAAGAGATTTATGGCTGAATGTATGTCCAACATGCTGGCTTTGTTTCTTTTTCCATCTCAGCTGTCGTATCGACTGACATCCTGCAGGAATGGAAAGCAAACACTTCTGGTTTGCAGTTGTGAACGGGAGTTTGTCTTTACGTCTGCAGGACCCACAGTGCTGCACATGGTCCAGATCCCAACTTTTATTAGTGTTGATGCGTAAAGCACACTAAAAAGCAGCTCCTTTTGTTGCCATGATCGTATTAATAAAAAACAAAGCACATCATCTTTCAGTTGTAAAATTTTATGTATTGGGACAATAATGAAAATCATCTGGTGTTTACCAGCTCTTAAAATTATATAAATTAAACATGAAGATGAACCACAACACATGCCACATTACACTGTGCCTTTTTTAATTTAACTCAAACTAAGCCTAACGGCAAAATAGACATTTCAAAATTTTTTATGCTCAGATTGTTAAATGACTTTTTCAGACAATGCCACTGCTTATTGGTCTTGTGCTGGACTCTGATTCAGTAAAACATAACGAGCCAATGATGATCAAAATCTTAAGCTGTATGTTGCGCAGATGTTTGCAGATATATTTTCATTTTAACCCATGTGCTGTTACCTTTGGGATCTGTTTCCATGTGCAGATAAGAACACATTTGGTCACGAGTGCAGCAGAGTTTGCAGCATTTTGTCTGCTGGTTGGAACACAGGACTGATTACCGCTGGGTTTCTCAGTTCCTTTTTCAGAATCTGGTCATCATGTGCATTTCTGTTTCCCATTTGCATCCCGACTGTCCCAAAAAGCAGAGACATGGGTTTCAGCACATTACCCCTTTTTGTCTGGATTTTATCACCGCATGTCAATGTCTCCTCCGCATCATCCACCACAACAGCAAAATTGTTCAGTGTCGTTCTCCAACTCTTCTTTAACTCTTGCTGTAGAGAGACTGATGTTAATCATTTTATTGTTGGATCCCGTCCTGAGAGCCCCCGTGCGGTTTTACTGGAATGGATCAAGTTTATTAATCATACTATTTTGCCTGTAAAAACCTAACGTGATACTGTTGTGTTACAGAACATTCTGATGACTGAAACATCAGAAACACTTCGGTTTAGTGAAAGAAGTGGTCGCTCCATTAACCAGTGATTTTCTTTTCAATTTGTTGTGACACTGCAAATGTTTATACAGGCTCATGTTGTTTCATTAGTCATATCATCGTGTATGCCTGCTTGTTGTGCTCTTATGTTGCTGTATTTTTGCTATTTCTTTATTAATATCAGACAACAACGAACTAAAGGTGAAAATACTTGTTTATGTGAAGAACGCAGCAGACAGAAATGTATCTGAATGCTTATGCATTCTTTGATTGCTAATGACATCAGTCTCCACTTGATTCCAGCCTGGCTTTCACAGCTAAATTAAGGCTTCTTGTGAGCCAACAGCTTATTTCACATGCAGATGTAAAAAATTAATAATCCTGAAATTTTTCTCAGTTCAAACACTAAGTTACTGGATAAGCTGTGATGCCAAACTTCCATCACAATGATTGGCCCAAAGACTTGTTTTAGAAGTATTATTTAATCTTGCCAAGAAGCATTACTTGCTTGGCTGTGTGTTTGCGCATGATTTTAAAAAATTCCTCATTACTTTGAAAAATGATTTCCAGCTGAGGGACAAGACAGATGAATTATTACCAATAAATCAAAAATAAATAAATAAAAACAACAACAGTTTATTTTGACTATGTTGATTGTTTGTGAGATATTTGTTTGTCTTTTTCTCCTATACAAACCTTAAGCATTAAAAATAATAGATGATTTATTGCTCATCAGTGCTTATCAAGGTTTCTAGAAGCAACCTTTGAACTGGCTTTCAGTTTGGCTTTAGTTTTTTTTTAGTTTTTTAAAACCAGCTCAAACAATTCATGACATAATATACGGCATGTGTTGCTGGTGTGCTTCTAGATTGCAGTGTTTAATTTTATGACACACTGAGCTCCCCTGTGGGTAATCACCTTTTCATCTATGATTAAAGAAAAAAAACAAAAAAATCAGCAAGTGCAGTTACCCTCTCATTTTCCATAACCATAAAACAATAAATGCAAATAAGCTAAAGGAAAAATACAAGCCTAATAGGCACAAAGGTTGGTTTGGACCAGTGATCTGAATTTTATACTCGTTCGTAATACGTTCATTAATACCCGTTTTAAATGAGAAGATGTGTTCGCCCATTAAAATTATATTATAATACTGGCATCATCAGTGGAATAATAACTGGAATAATTCATAAAATAGAATAATATTGTGTAACAGCAAAAAAACAAAAAACAAAACAATAAACACAATTTAAAATTTAAAAATAAAAGCACCTGGATGTTTGTTTCTTGGTTCACTGTTATATATGTAGTTAGACAGATAATTAAATGATTACTTGACTCAACCAGCCTGAACAAATGTCACTGATACAGTAGTGAAACCGAACACCAAATTGCAGTCATTCACTGTAACGGGCCAACCACAAACTACTGAAACATCTGGGAGACAAAGCAGTGAGCGTTTATTGGAGCAGCAGCCTGCAGGAGGATCTCTCAGTGCCCAGAGCAGCAGAGGAGATGAGGAATTAATTGTGGTAAATCCCAAAGCAGATCATCAGTGATCTGTTATTTGATTCAAAAATGATGATGAGCAGAAAATTAAAAAAAAAAATAGGAAAAAAAAACTTCCAACACATAAACTTTCTAAATGTCGAGCTCTAAGATGCAACAAATGAAACAATCAAGAGACAAAAACCAGTCGCTCTCTGTGAGTGTTATATCACAGATGGTCTCTTTATTTAGCCATAAAAATTCCTGATGTTTAAGGTCATAGTGAGTGCTTCTGACTAGGGGTGGGAATCTTTAGGCTCCTCACGATTTGATTCAGAAGGCTGAGATGCGATGATTATAAAACAATTGATGCGTCTTGATGCATCTCGAAGCCTCCATAATCACACTTCAAACAAAATCCAGAGCATAGAATCTTTCAGACCTAAAAGCAACAAAACACTCCACACTGCAGCACAAGACAGTTTTGATTCGAACAAAATTATGGGAATTAAATGAACAAAAGGAGTCAAACAGTTGAGTCAGACTCTGAGGCAATGGATGTCCAAGCATCACATGGTAGAGGTACCTTACCCACTTCTTTCAGCATTATTTATTATTTGTTTTCAGTCCCAATGTAGGGTGTGGGAATAGACATTTTAGTATATCTTTTGACATAGTATGATCATGTTCTACTGTGGCTCCAAAGGGTGCAACAAAAGGTAGTATCTCACTGGGCTGCGACTGCTTGGAGGTTATTCAATGATGGAAAAATGTTAGAAAATGGGAACAATTTTAAATGCGATCTTATTAAATTCTGAGTGTTTGTGACCAACTGACCAGTCAGCTGTGCTGCTTCATTTTGAGTGGCCAGTTTTTTTGAAAATAATGACCTATTTTTGTGTTCACTGTTTAGAAAATTGTCTTCTAAGCCAATGCACATTATTTTGTTGCCCGCCTCCCCCACCTTCACACCATATCATGCGGCAAGCATTTCACAAATGCCACTGGTCAACAAGTCACCAGCAGCACTATTAGAAGCAACTTGCATATAGTGTGGCTCCTGTGAATGTAACTTTTTGCTGCAACTTCATAGAAGCCAAAATACTTCCAAACACTGGCTTCCAATGCATTTGTTTGTCATGGCTCTGTTGTGTGCATAGGATCGGGGCGCTGCAAACTACATTTTTGTTACATGATATTATTAATATTAAATAATAATCAATTTTTGACATTATAAATTGATGCAGAATCATTTATGTCTGTGTGTCTAGTGTTGACCAGAAAATGCATCTCATTTCTCAAATTTCAGCCTCATCATCTTCTCTCTCCTTCGTCCTTCTGCCTCTTCCTCATTCTGCAAAAATTACCATCAAAAGAATATTTTTAAAGGATATCTATTTTTTCACGTTGCACCTGGACTTTTTTGTGGCTCTGCATCATCTGCAAGGGACATGACATGTTGAAATAAATCAAATTATTAAAAAAAATGTTATCATAAACATATTTAATGATCATGTAAAAAAAAAAAAAAATACAGCTGTTTGCTGCAACAAATCAGCGATTATATGATACATGTGTGCAACACATCAGAAACTGGTGTCTGTTCAAATTGATGACGTTGAAACAAAGATGTCTCAATTTGATAAAAGCCTGATACCTAAACTCTTCTCTCCGTGTGTTTAAAACTGAGGGTGCACAATTTGATATAAGGTGATCGTGCATCTAGGAAGCTTTACCAGCCTTGTTGTAGTTTTAAACTTTTTTAGGAAGTGCATCATTTTTTTCCAATTTTTGCTCCTGCAGGCTCTCCTGTTACAAACCAAGCTGACTACTGAACAGACTCTGTAAAGAGTTTTTAAACGCTGGTTCTTCTGACATCATGGTTTTGGGTTGTGACAAGTAGCAATCCTTCTTCTGAGCAGAGCTGCAGTACACGGTAACTGAAGTGAGGTCACCACAGTAAAACAACACAAAGTTTCCTAAGGTCGTAAAGGCTAGCCACTGAGTGTTTGGGGCTCTAGGGGAAAACGTCCTGGATAATTGGTGGAATAATTTCCGTAGCTGAGGTCAAGCATGGGCCCCTTCCTTTACTGTCCACAATCCATAATCTGAGCCTTTCATGTGCCCTGCCTCTCTTTACCATAGCAATTTGTTAAATAGTAGTTTTTCTTTTTTTGTCCTCAGTTTTCCCCAACTTTTCCTGGTTGGTAATGATATGGGAGAGAATGGAATTCCCCCATAGAGAAAACTTGTGTATTTATTGTCACCTCACTGATGATTTACAAGGTAGATTCAAGAAAAAAAACTTTACTATAGTAAAAACTATAGTAAAACAAAACTACACCAAATTAGGATTTTTTTTAAACCAGTATTATAACCAAAAACAAGTTTTTTTTTTTTTTTTTTTTTTTTTTTTTTGTAGTTTTAGGAACTAGCAATTTTGTACAGAAAAATGTTTTTTTTTTTTTAGCTGGTAAATTTTTCAGTATGATTTCCTGTGTCTGTTTTTGCTCTTTAGTTTTGTACACATGGTTTGCAGGTGCTAATGAGTCCTGAGAGGTGATAAAATCCTCTGAGACCTGAAGAAAATTTCACAGCTATGTGATAAATCTAAGTATATTACTTCTTTACTTTCTCACAAATTGTTGATTTGGATATATAAATTACTGCATCTTAAAATGAAAACACTTTCATCTTTATGGACGCTACACGTCAGAATTTGCAATAACAGAAAACCATTTCTGTTATTTTGTGTCTAAAAGTCATTCCTCTGTCCCTTTAGTGTTCTATGGTTTCCTTATTTTTCTTTATTAAAGTTTAATGGAAACTTTCCCTTGATGTCTTTGTTTTTGCCTCACTGTGCTCCTCTCCTAACTCACATTTCTGGATTAAGGAGTGAACCACTGCAGCATGAATCTCTGTTATCATTGTCTCTCTTTATTTATCTTCTTTCTAGTTGCGCTATTTGTGTCAGCTCCAGGTCTCTCCATCCAGGCCCCAGCAGGGCAGCGGGTTGGAGACTCATTGTGGGTGGGAAATAGTTGCATGCAAGGCACACTCTAGGCCGCGTGCTGTGGCTTTTGCTCCCCTTTAAACCCCGTAGTGTCTCTCTTCACTCACCCCATTTTTCTTTTTTCCTCCCCTTTTTTTTTTTTTTTCCTGTGCTGGTGGAAAATCTTACAATGTGGTTTATTTATTCTGGTTTTGGTGTTGGTTCTCACATGTCCTTGGCAGCCTTTAATACCTCCATGACAGTTATTCTGGATAGTGAGGCATTATCATCTGCACATGTGTGTCTTTAAAGCAGTTCACGCTGATGCCCTTGTGCACTTCTTGCTGTCAGGACACCAGACTCTTATTAATGACAGAGCAGCCAAGCGCTGTACTCGTCTGTCTGTCTGTCCTTGCCACAAAGCTTGCTGAAGGTCGCCAGCATCCACAACCTCAGAGCCCCCTTTCTCTTTTTCTCCCCTCATTTATGTTTCTTGTTTATGATTTTCGGCCTCACCGAAAACCCACACTGGCCTTGTACATACAAGCATAAGATGTTGATTCGGGCTGGTGATTTGAGGGAATGAATAAGGGGGCTTAAAGTGAATAAAAGATTGGGATTGGGAATAAAAGATCATCAAGTCAAAGACAGGTTGGGAGCTGTGTTGTTTTCTTCCTATTGTTTCCACTAATTTGAAATTCCAGTGATTGGAAGATGGTGACGACCTCCTAACATGTGTTCATAATTATTGTGAGAGGCCTGTTTTCACCAGGAGAGAGGGGAGGAGCTGTATCTTAAAATATTTTTCACACTTATTTTTTCACTTCCTCTGTGTTCCAGTCCCATTTGGTTCTGTGTCAAAGGCACAATATCAAAATAAGCTAATTTACAGCCAACAACCAGATGTTTTCCAAGAGGAAACAGGTATTGTGACAGAGACAATAATTGGTTCTTTGACATTACATCTGTAGCCAGGATTAGTGATGAATTAAAAGCGACCTCCATAATTTGTGTTTTGATACACTAGTGTTTATTTCTAGTCTGTGGCCAACACGATACTTGTTCAAACACACAGGGAACAATATATTACATTAAAGATACACGGAGCAGCGAAAACTAATACTCCACATCACAATGCAGTATGACTTGGTTTGACTTTAGATTCAACAGTGATCTGATGCATCACAATACAGCAGAGCAAAAGAAGGATCCTATCCAGTTTTATGAGACAAATTATTTGTTAACCCGATTAAATAATGACAAACAGAGCAGCAAATACATTTTCAATTACATAAAAAACAAAAACTATTTCAACGTTTCATAAAAAGGGTCTTTAAAACAGCTTAAAAATTGATTAAATGCTCACATGCTGATTTTAACTTATGCCATTCTTGATATTAAAATAGAACTTTTTATAATAATTGTCATAATGGTAAAATAGCTTCTCTGTGGTGAAAATTTAAAAACACTAAAACAGGAAACATCAAAAGAAGACTTTTTGACAGATCAGAGTCATACACAGTGGGTCTTTTTCAGCCCACAGTTTTTACAACCCAGATGTTCTACTTTAGGATTTTTCTTCTGGAACATTAATTGAAACTGAACTCTGCTGAAATATTGTCACCAGCTGTGCTGAACACTTTGTTTGCTGTTTGTTGTTGTTTATATTGGCACTTCGATTGCTGCAGTTCTACTTCTGAACAGTCGGGGTTGCTACTGAAGAAATAATGCTGCTGCACAGCAGGAATGCCACTAAAAGAAGTCTTACAGGAAGTATGTTCTTTGTAGACAAACATAATTACACAGTTTTTACTTATCTTCTTTACTTGGAACCAAATGCCTGTAAAAACAGACTTGATTAAAAACTCCCTAATGATATAAATAAAAATCATCATTGCAAAAGATATAAAAATGCTTCATCTTGATATCTAAAATGACATCTATTCCTGACTGCTGCACTGATGCTCTCAGATTATTCATTAGTAAATCTTTACGAATGGGTCAGGCCTAAAAGATGCAATTGTCATCCACTTTTTCTTGATCTTAGTTTCACTAATTAGGCGAGTCTGTGAGTATGCTTTGTCTTCACTTTTAGTTTTCTTTGTTGAAATATTCTTTGCAACCGAAAACAACCTCTCCAAAGATGCAACAAACAAACTGAAAATGTTTTTTTTTTCTGTCTGAATGCTTTTAAAGTTTGACAGGGACTGTTTGTTTATACATCAGTCATTTTAACATACCAAAATATGGTTTTGCATAAATCACGACAGCTGCTTCTTGGATTTTGTTTGATTTGAAGAAAGACAAACAAATCATTTTTTTTCACCTGTATTCCAGCATGTTAGGACCATCTTTGACACACTTATGTCACTCTCCCTTCTTTTATTCAAATGTTTCCTCCTCCCCTCTCTATCGTTCCTCACCTCTCTTTCTGTCCCTGCACTGCCTCATGTTGCTTTATTGAGCCACATGACTTTTACTGTGAGCAGGAGAGACTGCAGAGGACTGAGGGCGCGTTGACATGCAGCTCCTCTGTGTGATGTACGAGATGTATTGAAAGGGGGGGTGGAGGAGAGGCAAGCCTCCTTCCAATGTTTGAGAGCCACATAAAACATATTACAGAAGGGCCATAAAAACAGCCAATAGTGTCCAAATTTAAAACATGTCCCAGAGCTCAGCTGTTGTTCGCAGGAGGATTTTATGCCCCCCCTTTTTTTTCTCCTTTCCAGAACTTTGGCAGAGCAGAGTAAAAACAGAGGAGAGGGGAACTGGCAGCCTGCACGTTCCCAGCGTGCAGACTTTGTTAGTCTGAAGGATCACGTGCAGTTATTTCAGGGAGCCTTGGAGATCAGACACCAAAGTGAATTGAAGCAGGGCAATGGTGAATGTCAGAGTTACTGGGTAGCGCAAAATGACCATGCCAAAAAGATTATTGCAATATTTTAGGTTCAAGTAGTTTGGATTTTTGGAATGGCTTGCTGGGATTTCTGATGCCATCCAGTCTTTGTGAGTGAATGGAACTCCATCCTTAAACCACCGTCAGAAAACATTTAAAAAACCAAGAGCAGCCCTTTTTTTCCCCCATTGCGTTCTCTGGATAGCATACCAAGTCTTACAGTTACAAGTTTACATGAATCATTTTCTGCTGCACAAATTGCTCATATAAATGTGAATTAGATAGATTTGAAGAACAACCAGAAAAATCTGCACGTTCCCCAAAATATAAAATATTAGGTTTCTGCACAAATTACTTATGATGAGTTAAAAACCATATTAAAAAACATTTCAATGGGAGTTCACTTTCACATGTACATTTAAATTTTTTGTGGTTTATATATGTGCTGACTGTTTGGTCACGTAAAAGGAAAACATGTCTGAATAGAAGACTGTTGCAGCACCACCATCATTTATATTAATGATGTGTAATGATGTAGAGAACATACAGGATCTATATTTTTTCAGGCCAAACATTCAACACCTCACGTGTGGTACATTTTAATTCCCTTCCTGATCATCAAAACCCCACATTCAGCCGTGCTCTGTCCTATGAAAGAGCCACATAGATACTGAGAGTCCAGCTGAGCAGCAAGCTTCAAGTAGCAACTCAAATATACAGTGGTATTCTCAAACAACATGGGCCTGCCAACTACAACACTCTGATTTATTTATGTATTTATCCGGATTTTCTGTATACTTGTTGAGGTGCCTGACGTTGTGGGCTTTTCTATCTGAGGCCTATTTGACAAGTGCTCGCCAGTCCTGCCCAGGCTGTGCCATGTTGCATTAACTTTGGCTTATTTTCCCTGGGAGCTCATAATGACCCTGCTGTCCTTGCACCTGAGACGACTCTGTTCGCCCAGCTGCCTCCTGATCATCACAGGATGCTGGCATGTTTCTGCTGCTGCTGCCTCCAATAAATTTGCATTGGAGCTGTGGCTGCAGAGTCAGCTGGGTTTTACTTTGTGTTTGAAGGAAATGCAATCCCCGGTGCAGAGTGATTCTTCTGCATTTATTCAGCCACGCCCAAAACCATTTATATTTTTCAATTCAAGTCAAGCTTTTTACTTGAACGGGGGACAACTGGAAATTAAAAGTGCATATAAACATTTTTGTGTATGACATTTAAAAACAATAGGGTTGTAAAACATTATGTGGGGTTTTGAGAAAATCTTATGCATAAGTTTAAACCAAAATGTTAGTTCCGTATGTTATCAATAATTGTATCAACAGATGTAAACAGTAATCCTAAATGAAAAAAACAAAACAAAACCTGTGGCATTAAGCTTGTTAAGGCTGTTTGTGTTGTGACAATGATTCCATTTACTTGGCTTATTTAGTTGGCTTATAGTTAGATTATTACTGTAAGACCAACTGGCAACTTTCAGTGTCATATTTGCAGAAGTATTTTTGATTCAAACCTCACTTGATGTTTTCATTGGCATGAATGTGGGCCCGCAAAGCCTGTGTGTCTGTTGGGGCTATTACCAGGAGAAAAAAATACAACAACACGACAATCACTGAATGATTTCAGTAAAGTTTGCAACATTTCTGATTGATTAAGATAGATTCAACAGGATTGCAGTGGCATTTACTTTGGCATTAAACTGCAATAATTTAGACCCTTAAATTTAATTTACCACAAAAACTTATAAATTGTAATGTACAAAAGTGCCTTTTTATTGACCCATTATTGACCCATTTATTGACCCAAGAGCCAGTTTATAGTTTTGTTGCAGCCTTTTGAATACTTGTTTACATAGTATGTTAGTAAACATATATATATATATATATATATATATATATATATATGGTAAAATAGTCTTAAATGTTTCCTAAATACAGTTATGTGTCACTGCAGACATTCTGAGAAGTCAAACTTTATGCAGCTGAATTTATTAATGATGTCTCCTTTCAGAGGCAGTAAAACCAGTTCAGTGAACCAACATGCAAAGTCCCTGGTTCCTGGAACAGGCACACCTAAATGGAATGCAGCAATTATTAACATTATTAGTCTCATCTGAGCTTTTTCTTCAATGACATGTTAAAATGTTCCCTTGGAGAAAAGCCTCACTATAAACACAGAGCAGCAAAGGTAATGTGCAAAACATTTACATCATCATTCATTTAACTGTTGCTTTTTCTCTATTATAACTGTATTATTAACACCAGAATATTGTTGCAATTACTCCAACCCCCCCCTGTTGATCATCTTAATTTTAATAATTTACACAGTGAAAAGTATTTTTTGTAGTTTGAACTAAGTATTAATGCTGCCTAAATCTTCTGCTCTAAAATATAATTTACTTTGTGTAATAAACTGTTTGCTTGGATTTCTACATGCATTTTGCAGAACCAAGCTTTGACAAGTTTGTTTTTAATGTGGCATTGACATTTACAGTAAATTTACTTAGCGATCGTTGAAAGGTGAAGGTTAGTACCTTTCAACGATTAGAGGCTTATTTTTGTATTTTCACAGGTTTCTGTGTGTGTTAATGTTTTATAGAATTATAGGGTGTAAATGGGAACATTTTTCAAATTACTTACAGAAGGTCAAAAATAATATACAGTGTTTTAATGCAGTTCTAAAGTGCTGCAGTGTCTTTTCATCCAAGTGAATTTATTTAAAATGAAAACATTCTTATCTACTCCTCAATCTTAAGCACATAAAACCAACCATTATCGCTTAGAAAATGATACTTTTACCATTTGTCCTTGTGTGTATTGCAGATGGCACACAGTCCCACTTGAAATATGTGTTTTTCTAACATTAGCAGCTCATTATAGTCATTGACAGTTATTATAAGGTCATACTCTCTGCATCTTACTGGACCTCAGTCTTTTCCTCTGACTCATTTTGCTGTACTTTCTCATTGGTGTGTTCAGATGTTCAGAAAGATGTAAAAAATATCTTTCCTGATTTTCATAAAAAAACTTTTTTTTTTCTCTAACTTTGCAGGTTGACAAAAGCTCTTTAAGTTACTTGAAAACCAGTTGGTAATTAAATTAAAACATGACAATAGACACCAGCTGCCAGCTGTTTCAGCATCTTTCACATCAACCAGTAAAACTAATCATCTAGATTAAAGTGATTACAATCAAACGGAGGCTGTATTAAATTGGGTATTTTTTCAGTTGAAGATTTTAATTCCCTGAAGCAATGGGAACCCAAAAACTGAAGTTTTAAACGTGAATAAAATCTGAGCAACAAGGAGAAGAACAGATATTGGAGAGAGCGTACTGCCACAAAGCATGAGCTCAAATACAAAAATTGCGCTTTTAATAAAATATCTTAATATGCCCCTGCAAAAGATATGTTTTTAATTAGATAAATTAGAATTTCTGGTAAAGTTATTGATCTTCAGTTTGAGTTATTGTTTAATCTTTTTTCCTTTTTTTTTTTTTTTTACTTAAAATAAATGCATTTTTATTTGTTACATTTATAAGACAAATATATCAAACATTGCGTGGAAACTTTCATATGGACACTTAATATATTTTAGTCTATTTTATTGTAAAATAAATAAAAATGGCTGCTGCTGTATTTGTCATTGACTTTTATGTTTTTGCTTGTAAAAAAACCTTGCAATAATGTTTCTTATCCTGAAGTTTGTTAATAATGATCTAATCTGCTTCAGACTGTACTGTGATCTACATATCAGAACATAATTTGCTTTATTGTTTTGTGTTATCAGTGTTGCTTATCTTGCAGAGGTCAGATTTATCTCCGAATGAAGCAGAAATGCATGCGAAGCCAGTACGTCCCTTCACTTCTGGTACTGCAAAAATAACAAGAAAGCACATTTAAAACATGCAAAAAAATAAAAATAAAACCAAAAACTTTTGGTTTTACTTTTATCAGTTGTAAACATTGAAACATAAATAAACATATAGTTATAAAAACATTAACTCTGCCTGATAAAGGTTTTAAAGCAGCTATTTTTGCTTTTTTTGTCAGCTCTGGATGACATTGCACATATCTAATATCACAATAGTGATAAAATTGTTAGAACATGTAAAGAGATGCTGGCAGTTAGCATGAAAATGTATCCTAACTTCACATAACCCTAAAAATAGAGTTCTTGAATACATTGTTTTTTAAAATCAACTGAATATTCTTCATCAAGTAGTTGAAAATGTAGGTGTGCTTCTTGTAGTTTTAAATAAACTCAATCCTTTTGACTCAACCTACAGTATCCACCACCAGCAAACATGTAGCTTTCTCGCTCCCTCCACAATTAATGCTTGGTCACAGCTCGGCTTATTTACTTTGTCTGGGTGGTACCTTCTTGGATTGATTTGTGTTTTCACACAGTCTCAGTGGGAGCACCAGGAAGCTGTAAAAACACGGGCGTTGCATCACAGCGAGGCATCCTATGAATACCACACAATTTGAACACAAGACTGTTCTGCAGGCTTTTGGTTCTTACATGTGTATATTGACAAAATAACTATTTGCTGTATAAAATGACTTGATTTGGACTTTGGTGACTTATAACTGTGTTATGTGCTTTAGTTGCACAAAAAGAGCCCTCATAGTTTCTGTAGAACTAAATGATAAAAGTGATATTTATATGCTTAACAAAACTTTTTGTGTAAAGTTTGTAAAATAAAAAAATAATGTAACATGTTTACCCTTACTGGAAATTGTCTTAAAAATGGCAGCAGTATAGACAAAATTTGCTCATTACTTGTGTCAGCATGGAGAAAGAAAGGCAGCCCTGAAGAGGTTTGAACCCATCCAATAATTCAGTGTTTATATAGTCATCAGAAATGCACTTTTGTTGTAATAACTTTCCCCTTGTATTTTGGTCACATTCCCACTATATTTCATTGTATTCAAAAACCAAGACTTACTCATTTAAGCCTAATTCCCTTCACGTGTGCACGCGAGGCAGAACAGTAGTTTGTTTGTGTAACAGAATAATCCTTGATCAATCCAAACCAAACTATAGTCTTTCATTATTCCAGGGAGGATGCCAGCTCGGCACAAACTAAAACTTGCCCGTTGGTTTTATACAGGAACTTAGAAAAAAAAAGAAGGCACAGAAGTATTAAAACAGGCCATCTCGATGTGTGTGGACGCACACTCACACAGACATAAACTCGGAGGCTAATCTAAGTAAAAAAATATACATACGTGAGGTGAAGTATAAAAGAACAGGCCAGAACGTGAAAATGTGCTCATACTGTCAAGGCAATTTAAAGTTATGAAAAGAAAAAAAAACAGCTTTGCAATCAACCACAAATGCACATATGCCCCGCATGCATCATTTGAATATAATAGTGCATTACTGAGCCAAAGAAAAATACTACACAGAGATAATTAGCTTAAGACTTTGAGAGAATGCAGGATACTGCAGAGAGCCATCTTTTTTCCATTAGGCAGAATAGGCGCTGCAACATGGGCCCTCAGGGTATTAGATGCACTGAAAGTGGGGTCTTTGTGGGCTCTACAGTAGGCACCACACATCACTGAGCACTTCTCGGCTGTATTTCCTCATTATCGGGTCTCTTCTCTGCAGATCCTTCATCACTCCTCATCACTGAATCCACAGAGAGAACCCTGTGTAACCCAAACGCAGATGAAAAAGTAAGTCTCAATGTTGTATTCTCATTTATAGACAGATCTTTTTTGAGTCTTTTGTTTTCTTTTTGCTTTTTTTTGTCATGCATTTGAATTTTAGATTTTTTATATGACACACATGCACACACATCCCGCATGCACACACACACACACACACATGCACACACATCCCCGCATGCACACACACACACATGCACGCTCACACACACACACACACATGCACACAGTTGAATTGCCTGAGTGACACACTTCAAACTCTGACTTCCTGCCGCCCAGTGGGAGGAGCTGTCCATTAAAGTGACAGGCTTGACTTTTTAAAAATATTATTTCATATCAGGCCAGAGAGGTTAGACAGAGACAGATGCTGTCAGGAAGTGATGGATGAGCTTCTTTTAAAAGGCCATCAGGGAAATAATAGACAGCCCAGTGAGCCTTGAAAGCAGGAAGCAAACCCAGGACAGTCTTCACCCCCCTCTCATCTCCAGAACTGTCAGATTGAAAAATGTCAGCAATTAGAAAGTATGGTAATGTAAAGGTAGTTTCTCGTTTGATCTGCTGCATTGTGAATCAGCTGTGGCGGTCGAGATGGTCAGAGAGGGCGACAGCAGGAGGGAAGGTTAAACTTTGGACAGATGGTATCAGAACCAGAATGAAGGACTACAGTAGATACTTAAACTGCATGAACTCTGTCATGAGAGGGTTGATTTTGTAGCTTTCAATAACATCTTTACTATTAATTTGAAGATTTTTTTTTCACTCAGTATTAGTGAATGAAAACCGTTACAATAAGGCATGTTGAAGGTTCTTGTTAAATGAAGGGTAACTTCAGGCAATCATACGCTCCTTTTTTTACAAACTGACACAATTTAGCTCAGGTTCTAAAACTTGGACCAAAACACAACTGCATTACAGTACCATAACACTTTTATATAGGCTGACTTTCAAGTTTTTTGTGTTTTGCAGCAAATATGTTATGCTAATAGAACCCTGTTGGGGATTTGACGCCAGCAGGAACCATTTTACAGGAGCTGTGGAGCTTTAAGCCCCGCCTACTCCCCTGCACACTATCAGGGTGTCACATGATCTTTCTTTGAAGCATGCACTAACTAATTACAACTAAACTTGTTTTAAAAAAGGAATATTTGAACAAACAGAGTCAAGGTAAGAACTACTTGAATCAACAGGAGTCAGCATCTGTCAAAAGGTCTGATTTTTTTTTTTTTTTTTTAACAAAGACAATTTTGTGTTTGTTTACATGAAGGGGGTGGGACTTAAAACCTTGTGCTGGAACCAGCCTTCATCTTCTGGATTCTGTTCTGAGGTCTACCTATTATTTACAGTGTAGGCTTTGTAGCTGATTTTAGAAGGAAAGTAGTAAAAGATCTGTCTCCACACACCTGTTCTTGTTTCTATGAACTGTGTGTTTTTGGATATGATTTTGACAGTACACACAACAAACCATACACATACTAGCACCTAAAAAATTATTGGAATAAAACATTTTTATTGTCCATTTTCTATCATCTCATCTTCCACAGGAAGGCCACAGATAATTGATAATGCTACATCTTTAAGGCAAAATCTTGTCCGAAATCAATTGTTTTGCTGATTCCAATTTATTTAAACACAAAATTTATTAAGTCACATTCATTATTTAATAAATCACACTACAGATACAAACATTAATACAAACGGTGAATTTAGCAGAGTTTGAAGAAAAAGCTTAAGTTGCAGTTAAGTAGGCAGGATTTAGTTCATCCAACAGAAAATGTAATGTGCAAATCTGGACTGATCACTAAATTAGAATTTTGTTGTCTTGCTTAGGGAACCAAAAATGTGTCAGGAATACAAAAAAATATACTACTGAGTACATACTGTCAAAATATTATGTTTTTTTTTTCTAAATTTGAAATCAAAGATTCAGATCACACATCTTTCTTTTTTTTGCTCAAGTTTGTGTACTTTATGTACAATTTATGTATTTTCGTTCAAATAATATACACAACAGTTTGATTTACATTCACAGCTGAAAGTATAAAACTGCTTTTTTTCTTTTTTAAATTAACCAAACCTGAGTTGTTTTAGGTAATAAAGCTATATATGCACGATCACTTCACATCCATACAATGACACATTTGTGTTTCTGTGAAAGTCCACCAGAACTGGAGCCGAAGAGACTAAGAGGCAACGTTTGCTTGCCTCAAATGGTTTATTTGATTAAAAGATTTTGCCTTAATGTTTTGCCTGACGCCAGACTCGTAATGGAGAATGAGTCAGAGCTGAAGAAAGTGAATACAAAAAAGACGGAGAGAGACAAAGATTGAAGACTTCTCAGTCAACATAAACTTTGCCGACAGGCAAACCGCAAACAAATCATAAAGTTCTACTTTATGTTTACCTACAGTTCAAGGTTTAAGGCTGAAATTTTCTTGTATTTTCTCGAATCAAAATAGAGTTTGGCTCTGTGCTTTTGTCTTGTTTGTGTTGATAGTTCTCAATGCAAACTATGAAACACCAAACCAACCATATATTTCTGGGTTTTATTCCCTGATTATAATACCCAAAGTTTAAGGTAATTTGACTAACTTAATCTCAACAAATGGTTCACTGGACGTGCAGACAGTAAAAGCACGGAACATAAACTGTCCTCGTTTTCAGAGTAACACATGATTCACGCACTAAAGTAAAGTTCGCAGTCCAGCAAAACTTATGCTATTAAACAGTGACATCAGTGTGGTAAAACCATAACATGCTGGTTTTGAAAGCATCTTGCTGGATCTGTGGGTCCTTGTCTCGTGGGTCTTTAGAGAGACAAACAACAAAGCTCCGCTGTCCACAAAGTCATGGAGAAAAGGCTAAATACAGAGGTTCTGTAGTTCCTGGTGTTTATTTAATTTTTTTGGAAACTGTACAGAAACTCTTGTTAATAAAACAGAAAACATGCAGTTCCAGTAAAGTCTTAGAAGTGTCACAATATGCAGATTCTTGTCTGTAAAAATAATTACTAATGGATCTACATTAGTTCTGTGTGCATGTGTGGGAGGAGGGTATGATTTAACACGCGTTCTCTTGCCAAGGATGTGTCTTAGACCGTGTTAGGGGTTGGGACTGTGTCTTTTTGTGGGTGCGGGATTGTTTTTTAACAACATCCTTGATCGAAATGCTGTGGAGATTTGATTTAGTGAGCCCATAAGTCAAACTTTTCTTGCTTGGCTGAGGATTTTCAGCACTCTTAACGCAAAAACCTCTGTACCTCAGGCTTTGGGCAACCTTGTAAACCCATTAAAACGTAAATTACCTTAAGAATAGTTAAAGTTCTCACTGTGGACTCATATGGCTTAATCAGCACAAAGAGTAATGATGTTTATATGTGCTGTGGTAGCAGAGGAAAATGTTCATATCTGCGTTTTGGGGACAGGAGGGGAAACAGAGGGAAGCTGTGGTGTCTTGCGCCCTGCCAGTTGCCTCGACCACTGGCATGTTTGCCTCTGTCACTTTGCCCAGAACAGCCATGTTAGTTTGCTCGTCTCTCAAAATGTTCAATCTTTTCTGACTCAGGGAGAGGTATGAATGAGAACATCAGGGCGCCTGATGTGGGGAGGTGGGTGATTCAAGTGGCTGTCGGTATTTTTTTTTTTCCATCAACATCATTTTACCCACATCTGATTGCTACCACATTGATGATGGTTAGTTAGAGGTACCGTGCTGTATACTTTAGAGCCCGCTTGCCAGACTGGATTGATTCCCTGTAGCATAAAGACTCTGGTATCAACCTTTGGCCTTTTGCCATCGCAGCATCACTGTCACATCTCACATTCCTGCTTCAGCTTCAATCCACAGCTAGAGTCTTGGAGAAGTCTGATAGCTTTTATTGATCTGCAGTTGTATTTTCAAATGATTGCAGAAGTAGCCTTTTGGATAAACCCATAGAGGCTCTTTTGTTATATTTATGAGTGATCCAACTCTGTTATTATTTTTCCAACCCCAAACCCCTGCAATTTCCCGCAGCTCGTCTCTCCATCGTCTCATCTTCTTGTATAATATGAGCTGCTTGCTATCGGCCTCCCAACAGTATGTTTGACTCATTTTCCAGACTTCCCAGCTCTGTTTTATAAGAGCAACAACATTACATACATGTCTCCTGAAATACTATCCTGAAATTAGAAACTGTAAAATCTTAGTAGGTGAATCCAGCTTCATGATGGAACTAATTTTTAAAGTGGGCAGTAAACTAATACTGAATCAACCTTTTATCACCTCCTTTGTTTCTTTCTGGCACACTTATGTACAACTGTTTGGCTTTTTCAGTGTCATAGAAACCATTGCTTTTATACATAAACCCTGTAACAACATTGAGACACTCTCATCATTGCCTCAATACATGACATCCACGAAAATGTCAAAACATGGCAGCAACCTTCTACTTTAAGGGTACAACGCCTGTATTTGTTTTCATATTTTTACTGTTACTTATTTCCCTCAGAACACACATTTCCTAAATGGTGAAACCGCCTCAACATTCTGTATAATTCAACACAACTAAAATGAAACTAGTATTCCTCGAAGCCATGCATATCACCCGCTGCCTTACATGCCAGAGTTTTAAACAAAGATGTTGTAGGTCTGTTAGCACTCAGACTGTGTTAGGAATGACACTCAACTACTACCATGCCAATATTTAGCTCAGTGTCTGTATAAAATTAAAGCCATTTTTGTGTTTGCTAAGGTGAATTAGCTGTGGCGGCCATCTTAAATCAGATTAATTCCAAAAAGCTAATTACTTGTAGATGTTCATCCAGTTCTTAATTTGTGAGAGTCTCATTAAAATTTACTACGTGGTTCATGAGAGATTTTACTAACAGACACATGCAGTTACACGATCGCCCGCCTGTCATGGATGAAATGAAAATGCATATGCTCACTGTGAAACATAAAATCAGACCTTTTAGGGTCTCCTAGGAACAGAGTGGCCTGCCACCTGGTGATGTGGTACGTGTGTACAGTTATATATCATCTGCTATGTGACATTTATGGTAAAGTTTACTGCAGCAGCAATCAAGGGGCATTATTAGCACCCAATTACTCCCATAAAAGCGCTTAGGCCGGCTCCTCTTCCAAGTGCTTCTAAATACTGTGAAAAATGAACTGCTGTTCTCTCAAATCCACAAGATTATAGAAGAACTGCTCCTTTGCTTCTCTTTGTTGCAATGTAGTTAAATATTCATTCTAACAAAGTACATATATGCCAAAGACGATTAGAATCAAGTTAGGACTGCTTTTCTTCTGGGAAACAAAAACTGGGCAAACATTTATGGGCCACGGCTGAAGAACGAAATCGTGGATTTTGGCTTAAGAACTTCACACCAAAGCAGCCCGCTTTCACCCAAACCGCACCTACACCTCACTTTAGACACAGTTCAATTATACTAAACACAATAGTGGGGAGATCAGGAACTGTAATATATACAGAAATGTTTGCCAGAAGTTAATGCAACACACATTGCTTGTTTGAAGAACAGAATTTCAACTTTAGTCGGACGATTTGCCAAAAACCTAGCCAACACATTGATAAAACTGCAAAAGAGTAAAGTATTGTCCTACAATATGAATTTTTCTGGTTATACTTTAATGCAAAGCTTCTCCTGATGCTTCTGGGACATTTTGTAGCTCATGCTGAGAGATTGTAGCATTAAAGAGGGCATTAAAGTGGAGAGTCTACGAAATGATAGAGGATGGTTGATTCTTCAGCTGCTGCATTTGTTCCCTTTCACCAAAGAACTGAGTAACATATCGGATCTATCTTTGTTCTGGGTTTATACTTGAAGTTAAAAATGAAGAGCATTAGTTCCTTTGGGGCTTCTGCAGAAGGAAATTATGATGAAGACTGTGCAGAGCTGGCAGCTGAATGGCCACTTCATTAAACAGACATTTCCAGTGGATGAATTGAAATGGATTGCTGTAAGGAGGTATTTCCTTGAGATGGACAGATTGCTTAAAGTGAGTGATGTGGTGGCTTTAAAGGGCCCAACAGGCTTCAGCTTTCTGCTGTATCGTAATATTGGTAAAGCCTGCAGTTATCTCATTTTTTTCCATATTCTTTACAGGCTCAGCTGGGTTCCATTTTAAACGTCTCTGTATTTCCTTCATTTAGAGAAAGAGGTCTCTTCCACGCACCAATATTTCTAAATCTGTAGTAATTTATATTTTTCTCCATTTAAAAAAAGCTATAACAGAGAACTAAAACTAATTATGTGATATTTCTGATTCTATTTAGCTTTAGCCAACAGTTCAAGACCCAAAAATCTTTCAACATACAATTCTATAAAACGTAGTATTTTGCGTTCTTTGTCTTAAGGTAAAAAGAAACAAAGGAAACAGAAAATGAATATACTAAGGAAAGTAAAACAAAAAGGTGTGTTGACTGGTAACAAAGAGACTGAACTGTAAGGGAACAGGCATCACAAAATAAAGAAGGAAATCCAGTTTATCAGAATATTAAACATAAGAGTGAACTAAACATAAACAAATAGAAGCTAAAGCTGGAAATAGACTCTAATTGTAACATCATAGAAGCAAAAGACCAAAAACCCTGTGTCAAAAGCAGCAAACATAAACTGTCCTAGTTTTTAGACTGATGACTTGATTTGGGCACTAAACCAAAGTTCCAACAAGATGTTTCTACTGCTGGTTCTTCTGCCGATTTTGAACATCTGTTATTATGTGTAACCATGTAAACAAGGAAGTTGTTTACAATTGAAACCAGCTAACCGAGCTTTTCAAAACTCAAGCGCTGTCTGGAATAAAATCCCAAATTCAGACAAGTTGATGAGAAGATGTCACAGATGTAGGGCAGGAGAAAAACAAATGGCAACGAGCAGGAAATTTAAACCATTTTCTTCTCAGTCAGTATGGGGAATGTGGCAAATACTTGTAAACAAAGCTGACGAGCTCGGAGCTCAGAGGAGGACACAACAAGAATTTTGTGACTGCAGTATTGTGTGTTTGTTTCAGAAATAGCTGCAGAAACTTATATCAGACTCCCTTTTATCAGGGTTTCAGATTATGTGTGCAGAGGCAGCAGGCAAAGTAAATAAGGAGGAATTTTAGCATAGGCTAACAACAAATTAAGTATTTCTGTACATCACTAAGAATGAACTGCCTGGTTTAAGTTTTTGTCCATGTTGTCCACTTCTGAGTTAATCTGTGTTAAAGATTGATGTCCTAGTGTAATCAGCTTAATTGTTTTGCCAGGCTTCTGGCAGAGCACTCTAGTTCAAACACTGAACCTCTCAAATACACTTTTCTCATCTTGCTCGCTCCCGATGCCTGGCCTCTGAGAGCGACAGTGGACCAGATCTTTACCCTTGTGGGGTTGCTAAGGGGGTCATGGGAGTTTGACTCTTCAGTCCACGTGTTTTTTATGGAAGCTCAATATCTGGTACCTCAGGGTCTCATCTCTGCTTTTTTGTGGATGATGTAGTTCTGTTGACATCTTCAAGCCATGGCTTCAGCACCGGAGCAGTTCACAGCTGAGTGTGAAACTGCCAAGATGAGTCAGCTCCCCTAAATGTGAGGCCATGGTTCTCAACCAGCTTCAGACACAACACTCGAATGCATACAAAACAAAAATCTGTGGGCCTCAAATGCATTTCTTTCTGCCACACTGAAACTTTTGAGAAGTTTGTGAGCTGACTTTATCTTTTGGTATTTTTCCTGAATAATTTATATCACAATAATATAATGTCTTTTCATGGATCAATAAAGAGTCTTTCAGTTCAGTTAAACTCAATATATGTTTTTCTTCTCCTTTCATTTTTTGATATTTGTGTAAAGCTTTGTCTTTGCAATCCAACTTCTTCTATTTCACGCTCTAGTACAAAGTGATGAGACACTGTCAGGCATCACTGGTTCTTTTGTTCTTTCTCAATAAACTCTCTATTTTTAGCTCTCTTGTGACAAAAGTTGAACGAAGAAGCTTTATTGCTGCTTTTGTTTGAAGGCATTTGGTTTTCCCTGATTGTGGAATGTACCTTGCAGATGTGCACACATGTGCATTGAGAGAAACCTTGTGGGCAGGACACGAATGGCTGAACGTACAGTGCCCCTGTTATGCCTAATTGTGCAATTGTGTCTTTGAGTGCATGCATGTGGTTCAGGATGTTAGTGTGTGTGGCTGTTTCCGCATTTTGTCTCCAGCCAGCCTGAGCCGCGGCATGATTGATGACTTGTGTACTGTAGTGAAAGTCTTTCAAATTAAAGCAAAATGGTGCTCAGATTGTATGACTTCATCAGACCTGCTCAGCTCAGTGTTGGGTTAATGAAATGTGGCAAGCTCTTCTCCTTCAGCTCAGACCATGCATTTTATTCCACAGTGAGGTCTGCACTCAGCCGTGTCAGTGCATTTAGCTGGCATCATTGGAAGTGCTCAGATAGTGGATGATCTGTTGTAAGCGAGCCCATTGTTGTCATTAAGGGACTGAGGTTATAAATTATCTACATGAAAGACACTTTAAAAGATCAGCCTTCTATCAAATCTGTCTGCACATTTAATGATAATCCTGCAAAGCTTAGAATACAGAATATACTCTAACAAATGATTGCAATTTGACAACAAAACACTTTTCATATAAAATTATACCTTCTTAGTAGCAATCCTCAGCTTTGTCTGTCTTTAAAATTAATTTCCATTTAGGTTGAACAGGTCAACAGTGTTATGAACTCTCAACAAGAAGGTTTCCAGTTTGAATCTTGACAAGGGTCTTTGTCTGTTGTTTACTGTGCATGCAGAAAGGTGTGTTTGTCTGCTGATTTCAAAGTCCTCATTAAACAAAATTAAAGTGTTTTCTTTCCTATATAAGATAGTAGCAGTGAATTTTGAAGTCCTAAATTCAAGAAATAAAACTATATCTTCCATGGCCTGTAACATTGTCCCCTACAAATGCCTTTGCACAAATATTGTTTCCAAACCAGTGATGTTTTTATAATAGCATATCAGTGTGATGTTCTGATCATCTTGCCTTCTGTGGAATGCAGAGACTTAATCCAAGCATTATTCTGACTTTTAGGTTTCAAAACTTTTTCCCCACATGGGGAATTATCCCAAACAGATTCACTTCAACTATGCAACCTGCAGACACTCTGACAAATTGTTCAAAAGACTAACTTGACTGGACACCTTTTCTCCTAGTTTCTAATATTGATAAAAGGTGTTTTACTTTAATGATCTGTGACGTCTTTGTCAGTCGGGGAATGTGTTAATTGTGTGCATCTATTTGAATCCTGAACTTTGAGGGTGCATGCACATGTAAATGCTCTTTCAGTTGTCTTATAATAGGATAATAGTTCTCTTGCCCTGCCAGGAGAAGCATAATGAATTCTGTCAGGTGTGCTAACACCTCCCTCCCACCTGCTTTAAACTTGCTGGGACAGGGGGTTATGGAACGCAGAGGAAGCCAGCTGAACCCTGGGGGTCTTCATTGCAAATTTAGATCTTCCTGAACCCCTGAGGTGAGCACAGTGCTCTGTTTGATCGGAAACTCACTGTCACAACTGGCTCATTCTCAAACAGCATCTGTGGGCTTAAGTATCCATATTGTGAGAATATAGTGTGTGTCTATAAGCACACATTTGCATTTTGATGGATGGTAGCCAGCACAGCTTGCATAGAAGTCATCTGTGGTCTTGAATGGCCCCTGTGTAACACATGCATGTGTGTGGGTTTTTTGTGCGATATCAAAGCACTGGCCAGAGGGAGGAAGCTGAAAGAGTCCGGTCTGTGTCACTCCCAGGATTATCAATGGCTGTTGCTGTTTCATCCCCACTGCTCTTCACAAGCCCAAGAGTTCATAAGGGCATTACAATACGTTCTGCATATGTGTGTTTAAGTGTTTATTCAGAGGTCCAGCTGGTTTACAAAGAGCGTCAAGTGTGAGGACTGATTTGAAGGATAGACGTAGGAGATTATGTGCTGATCCAAAACAAAGTTAAAGAGAATTATAGGACATCTATAGGATATAGGATATCTAAAAGTTAAAGAGAAACTTGCAGCCAAATCAGCAGAGTGTCAGTCATTGTCTTGATTCTGTTTTATTTAGGCTATGTGCAGGTTCTTTGTATGAAATGGCCGCTGTGGTTACATTGTACGTGTCCAAAGGGTGTGAAAACATTCCTGTTATCACTAAGGAAAACTCCCCCTGCTTTCATCAGATTGGGGGGAAATATTATGAGTCTGTCTGCTGGCAAGTGTGCGTTACTCAGGGACAATCCCGCTGAGTTTATTTTTCTGAAACAGTAGACGTTTAGCTTCCACATCACACAGACCAGAATCCCTTATCCACAGCTGAGACCCCACTACTGTTTCCGCATGGGGAGCATTAAAATGAGGTGTGTGAGAGAGAAAAGAGCAAGAATTTTTGTTTGCACAGGTTGTGTATTAAGAACTGGAGATGTTGACTTTCAACAGTTTAAAATCCTATTAATATAAGTACAACAAAATGGAAAACCTAATTTCAAAACCACAAAATGTACAAGATGGCTGTTTTTTGTTTAGTCTGAACCAGCTGACGAATCAGTCACTAAAAAGTGTAATGATCTGTCCCTGCAGGCAGATGTTCCATTTACTCTCTAACTGTGGCCGCTTTTTTAAATAAAAAAGCTAAAGGACAACTTTTTCCAGACACATTTAAGCATTTCAAAAGTAACTTTTCAGGTGAAAGGCGAATATTGGAACAAATAAATATTATATATAATCAACCATTAATAACCATTAATAAGCACCTTATTTCAGTTACCGTGAAAACAGAATCTTAAAAGCTTGAAAAATTAAACAAATGAACATGCATTTATATCTATGTTTTGCCAGAGTGTGACCTGTAAATCGTTGTCTTTGAGTTTGTTTTTATATTTATCACAAATATAATATTTATGTTTTGAAACCTGCAGAATGCAACATTTTGTTTCTGGGCACATTTTTTCTGTCATTTCAAACCATCTGTGGCTTATAAACCACAATTGCCCATAGCTATAGACTTTGATTTGATGTTTGTAGAAATAATCACATAACCTTTTAAATTGTTTTCTGGATGCTGGTATCTATAAATGTTGATGAAATGGGGCTAAACTGACTGGAACCTTAAAGACAAAGTAAATGTGTATACGTACACATGAGCAAAATAATAGATGTCCAACATTTCTCAGCATGCCTTTTAAATGTTCTAAACATGCTCAGTAATTTATGTAAAAGGGTAAATCTGACTCATCTCCTGTAAAAGGTTTTTGTAATATGTTTAGTTTTATGCCACGGCCCCGTGAATTTACAGATAAAAAATAGAGGAGCTAAATCTTGATTGTTTATAGGCAATGAACTTGGAATGTTCAGTCCCTTTTAAAGGGATTTGTCATATTTTGAAAGACAATCAGCGAAGAAACCAAACATAGTTCATAGAGACTCAATAAGACTGAGAAAAGGGACATTAATTGGAGTTTTTCCAGCCTTCAGTGTTTATTAGTTAAACTATTACAGAAGCAGCATGCATTCTGTAAATAATACGTATTTGATGAAAAACATATATGTGTAAATAAAATCCAATGTCAAAAACAGCCTCTGGTGGTTGCTGCCCTGCTTTGTTGATGTTGGGGTTTGTGGCGAAGGATGGCGTCGGCACCAAGCAGCAATTCTGCTCTGTGCCGAGCATATGGGTGATCTATCTGGTCCCATCAAAACAAAACAACTTGGTTGACTTTCTCATGCACATATGGAAAGCATTGGGTCACACTCAGAAACAACACTCGTGCACACATTTGCTCGGGCACGCACAAAAAACCAAAGAGGAAAAAGGTAAACGGACCATCCAGATGACTATCCCTCCAAAGCGCTCAGGTTACAGGAACAAATTTTCCAAAGCAGCATTTTCATTTTAGTTTTTCCTCCTAATAGTTTCTCTGCAGTTTGGAAACCTGTCATATATTTTCACCAGGCTGCAGAGTTACTGTAGGTCAGTGTCCTCTTTAAAAAAAAGATTGGTGCTTCAAAATGAATTTGACCTATGCACCTTTAGAAAAGGTTTTAGTGTTTTTAACGCCTTTAGGCTTGTAGTTCTTCTGATAACATTACATATGTGTTACTTTCAGCTTATGTATGCTTATTATTAATTTCTTATTGTAAGTTTAGGCAAACACACAAGGACAACATTTGAAAAGTTACGCTTTTAATAATTGCCTTGCCTCTTGAATCCATCATTTGTCAACTTTCACTAAGAGATGACTGATAACATTTTAAAGAAACGTAAGGGGGATGAACATTTGAAAAGATTTATATAGATGTATAGAGTTTGAAAATGTCACATTTTACTGTAAATAGTTCAGCAGATCCTGAACCTTTATGAGTGTGCTGAAAGGCTTGCCTGTGGGAGGGTGTGCAGATGGATGGTGGTCAGCGGAGACTATAGGACCAATGAGAATGGGCCCTCTGGTGAAAACCAAAAACTAATAATGAGTGCTACATAAAGAAGGGCCTTTGAAGGAATAGGTCATGACCTGGCTACGTAAGCTGCCAGCAGTAGGTGATAAATATCTTCAGCAGCACAACAGTCATCAGTTGTAGTAAGGAGAGCAGAGTAGGCCTCTTTACTCAGTCTGTGTTTAGTCTCATGCAGAGGCTCCCGTTTTCATCTCATTTTACAGTTTGCTTGTACTTCTTCTTACTATGTTCATGTTTTCCTTCGACTTCCACCCATTTAGCCCAGTTGAATTTTCTTTCTTTTTTCCTGCCATGACTTGCTATGTCATGTTCTGCTCATAGCTGCTATAATTCCTCAAGTGTGGACTCACGGTAACCCTGAAAAACACACATATCATTCCCAAGTTACCTAGAGCCATAGCTTCATCACAGTTCACCTGAGCGCTTCTTTTGAAGTGGAAAAAAAGGTCTTTTGCTTTATGTGTTGCTCAATGCGACACCCCAGGGACGGAAAATTTGTGACTATCTTAACAAATCACTGAGGTGGAAGAAGACACAGTTAGTTTATTCATGTCAAGTCCTGACTCTCATCGCCATTTGTCTTCCTTTCTTTTGTCAACTTTATTGTCTTGGTTATACGTTAACATGACTTCTGCAAAAACACCTGATTGCCAAGAAGCTTTCTAATTTATGTAAGCAGGAGTTTGGCAATGCATCTCGATGATCATCTGAAGCAGTACGTAATTGTTTCTTTAAGTCTTTTGACTATTTCCAAACCAAGCACCCTTCCTGATGTTCGCAGCCAAGGCTTTAACAGTAGCCATATGTCCTGAGGTGCACTCTGTGGCTGCTGGTCCATTTACATACAATCTGTATGAACATGCTTTACAAACTTGGAGTCATTAGGAAGGCTGCAGGTCTGTAAAAAGTTGGATACAAAACTGAAACCCAGTAGCAGGAAAAGGGCTATGAGTGCTCGAAGCAGACCGAAATTATAACTGCTTGTCTAATTTATCATCATAAAAACACACCGCTTTGACATTCATACTAACACATCAAAATGTGCCAACTCTGTTCAGATGCACTTATTTTTCTCTTTACTTTCTTTGTTGTATGTCTTCTGAAGTCATGTTCACATTTTCCTTCTGTAGAAAACACTGCAACTGTGAAATATGTTGAGTGGATGTTCAGTGTTCAGGAAAAAAAAAGTGTTTCCAGTCATAATTGGATTCAAAGAGACAACAGCACAATTTTTAAATAAAATATTTATCTGACTTTGCAGATGTCAGCATTTGTGTGTCTTCTTTCTGCCGTCCTTACCAGTCATGTTACCACATGTTACAGATTAGATTTCTTAGGGAGGCAAAGGGGGAGACTTTGGGAGGTTGTGACACCAGAGAAATATTTATCTGACATTAACAGCCTAGTTTACATGCCTTCCTAAAGATATTGTTTGTTTACCCTGTGGTAATTACCTTTAACCTTTCCTGCAAAGTGTGAAAGGGGTTCTGTACGATGTAATTCTATAGTTTCCCCTGTCTCTACAGTCACTGATCCCTCAGAGTTTTCTGGATGTTTTGCTCATGGCTGAACTATTTCAACATTGAACTATCTCCCCTAAAAGTTCTTTGAAGAAGGAAACCGTTTACCTATAAAAGTTTGCAAACACACCATGCCAAAAACATTTTTCAGCTGGAAAAGAAACATTAAAGTACAACTAATATTAATATTTTTCTTTTTTCCCCAATTTATTCATATGCAGCCAATATTTCTGATACAATTCTTTCAGTTCTGCAGTTAGGTTTAGGGGCATAGATAACACTTCTTTACCATTGTGCACCTTCATTTTAAACATTATTATATTATATGTATTTATATTAATATCCTAAATACACTCAATGCACTTATTTATTCTAAAATACGACACACATTATTTGCTGGCAACTTCTGTGTGAAAATAAATTCATGTCATGAATAAATGAAAGAACATTGATCTATTTTATTCAACACAGTAAATAGTTCAAGCTTAATTTGAACTAGACTTATTTACCACAACACATTTACTTATAAATATACAAATATATTCAGAGCTGCTGTATGATCAATGATGAGCAGCCACCCAAGTCATCTGTAGCAGAAAGCGATGTATGGTGCCGTTTCAGTAATAATACACATTCTGACACCTATGAGCTCTACTGTGTAAATAGTAATGTGGATTCTCGTAAATTCTCGTGTTATTTGTTCATTCTCTTTTCATTAATTTCACCTCATTTTTTGGCAATTAGTACCTTACAGTGTCAATGCTGTTTTATCATCTGCTGTAGGAGAAAATATCCAGAACTCACAGCTCCGGACCGTGTGGGAGCCAAACCACTTGGAAAATGGCACATTGAGCCACAGAAAACACAGGATATCAATGGAACTTGTTTTTCATTTTTCACTGCCTTCGTTTCCTCTATTTCTTTTACTTCATTGCTTTTATGCTATTTAGTTTTTAAACATGTTTCTGGCTGTGACCGGCTTTCTGACTGGAACAGATGTTGTGCTTGGATTATGTTGGCATTGTTCTGGTGTAACTGCAACAGTATGTATGAATACATTTAGTGGTTGTGGTGAAAGTAAGTCTTCATTCCGTCAGCTTTTTGTGATTAGGGAAAAAATTGCAAAAGCAGAGTCCAGGACATCCTGTCGTCTGTGTGTGGGTGTTTCTCTGCTCCTCTGGATAAATATAATTTATCCAAATCATGTTGCTCTAAAATGTTCAATAGTTTGATCTAATGACTATTTAGTTAGAGCAACTGAAATCCAGATGTTTCATTCAAATATATTTATTTAAAATATTCCTTTTCAAATAAAGGAAATTACCTCAAATATGGTCAAATAGAAAAAGTCTGTTTTTCTACATTTCATGCACCCAGCCCTTTTACATTTTGTAAAGATGAATATTTAGATTAATACCACATGATATTTGTAACATTTTTAAAATATTTTGTTAATCTTTTTAAAATACTTTGACATTTTGGCTGCATTTTGTTTTCAATCACAAGACTCCAGTATAAGATATTACTACCGGTCCTTCATGCATTATAATTGCACCAAATTATGAAAATGCTTCCTCTTGTTGGTTGGATTTATGCAGTAAAGCTACTCTGTGTCAGAAAACGGTCTTGATCAGGCCTTATTCGGCCTTTATATATTTGTAAGCTAAACATATGAAAGCTTTGGTCTTGTACAAACAAAGAATGTAACACAGGACTGTTTTGCACACTATACAGCGTGTGTTTAAAGATGCAGCCACTCAGAAAGATTTCACCATAAACCTGGAAGCACATGCTAAGCATTTGACTGGCTACATCCACCAAACAGGTCCACTTTTATTTCAAACCAAAAAGCAGCTGAACATTGAAGTATGATGCATGTTGCGCGCTCACGCTTGTTCATTCGAATCAGGCAACAAATCGAAGTACAAAGAAGTCAAGTATAGGCTGTGGAAAACAATCACAGATGTGAAACAGTGATAGAGGCTAAAGCTAAAGTGGACAGTAGACTATGGCTAAAGCCAGATACATGTGTGGAGATTTACAACAGATCAAAGACAACAAAAGCACTGCCATGGGAATCACATGTGCCATCACTTCTTTACATGATGAGATGGATAAGTTTTAGAAAGACCACAGAAAAGGTTGTCACATATTTAGAATACAAAGGAGCTGTCATTCACTGTAACATCAGATGAACAGATGGATCAGGGCTTTGGCTGCCCTGATCCAGTCTGTATAAAAAAAGGAGCTGAGCCAAAAAGACAAACTTTCAATCTATTAGTCTGTCTTTGCTCTACAACCATCATCACAAGATTTTGATCAGAACAGAAAGAATGAGGTGCCAGATACCAGTGGATGAAACGAGCTTTCTCCACTGTAAGGCTGGGCTCAGCCTTAGGAAGAGGAGCTCCTTATTCTGGGAGATGGTCAGAGTAGAGCCCCTGCTTCTGCTCATCAAGAAGAATCAGCTGAGATGGTTTGAGCATCAATGCCTCCTGGCTACCTTCTTTTGAAGATATTCAGGTCATATGGTCATACTAGAGGGAAGTGACCCCAAGGTAGACTTAGTCTCGAATAAGCAGACAAAGATGGATGGATGGATGGATGGATGGATGGATGGATGGATGGATGGATGGATGGATGGATGGATGGATGGATGGATGGATGAGTTGACAGTATCAGAATCCTGAGGACAGGCTGTAGACATCATCCTAAGAGGAGACACAGAACTTGCAGATATTCTTTTGCACAAGTTGAAGCTCAGTAATCTCTTTACATTGCTGGCCCAGTTCAGTGGTTCATATGATTTTATTTATTCATATTTGAAAGGGTGGTGGTGGTTTACACATGGAGGAATTAAACTGTGTCACAGATCCACACTTTAACAGGTGCACTGTACTGTATGCTGTATGTCACTGCCCCTTTTTCACCTGAAAAACGAGGATGCATCAGAATGATTGTCACTTTTTATAGCCGAATCTTCTCTACAAACTTCCACAAACTGTGCCTCCATCTTATGCTCTCCAAGTGATTTTAAGCAGAAAAAATAGCTTTTGTTCTGCCCGTTAATGTTTTTCTTATTTTTGTGTCTTTTACATGCTTTCTAGAGACACGGAGCAAAGGAATAATTTAAGTGCTTGATTTTAAAACTATATTTATGACGAAAGATACCTTTCAATCTAACAGTGGCATGGAGTTTGAATATGAAGCAGCATCCACCCTTTGTGTTTTTAAACAAACCACAGATTGCTCACTGTTTGTATGTGGTTTACAGAACTCTGACTGAAGTTATGTTACAGTAAACTGTGACAGATTTATGTAGAATCAAAACCCTTGAAGCCCCGTGTGACCAATTCTGAGCACTGCAAGCTTACCAGCCAGCTTTTATCATCCTAAAAAAAAATCACATTCTGAAGATCAGAAGCAGCCAGAATTTGGTACAGCAGATTAACGATCAGGCTGTACTCTGAGACAAAGATTTAAGCACACTTTTGAGTCTGACTTTGAGATCCTTTAAGTTATTTTAAGATTTATTAGCAGCAGATAAAGTTGATAGCCACGCGCGGCCAGGATCACATCACTCAGCCAGCGAGAGCTGATCTGCTGCCAGAGAACCTAGTGATTTATGTCCTAATGAGCAAGGCAGGGGGGAGCGTGTGAGAGAAACTTAAAGAGGTTAGTTCATAAACTTTTTTATATAAATCCATTTCTGATTTATGCTCTAAAAACAATGCTTAATTTTTGTCTTCTTTATATTTAGTTTGAAAAGTGAGTTTTATAATACGTTTACTATTGACTGTGTTTGCGTGAGGGGTGTGTGGGTATATATGGGTGTGTGTGTTCACAAACTAGCAAATATACTACCTCATTATCCCACGAGCATGCAGGGTATGACAGCCAAAAAGAAAGGCATGATGAATAGATTTTAATAGCAGGTAACAGTGGGACTAGGAATGAGACTGAATCAGCCTTTAAGATCACCAGAGATAATATAGAGGACCCATGGGCTTCATACACACGCATATACACTGTTCCATCTGCAGTTATTAGGACTCCTACTAATTTATCAGATGGAAAGCCTGGGTGCCACCACTTACCACAAATTTTCTAGGAAAACATGTTCACACAAACACTCAGACGGAGTTGAAGTGGCTTGTGGATGGTCTGTGATGCTGCCCGTGATGTGCCTTGCTGTGAGTCTGCTCTCTGCTGGACAGATCTGCTATGATGTGCACTATAAAGAGAGCATGTCACAGAGACACATCTGTGTTGAGGATTCTTTTGTTCAGACTGTTTTAATGCCAAAGGAAGAATGTGATTTGAGGTCTTATATATAGCAGACATAAGTAGACTTTATCCCAAACATGCATTTGTGTGCAAAAGTTTAAACCGCAAGTCGGATTTTCTTGTAATCGTTTAAAGTGGTTTTTCGTCAATAGTTCTCCAGGCTTTTTGAAGGTCTTTCAGAGTTCTTCTTTGGGCTGTGACTGCTTTTTTAGTCATTTTCTGTCCAGCTGTTGTACCTGACAATGACAGCATTTTGTGCAAAGCCTACTTAAAACATGAGGAACGTGCAGTGCAAAAAAAAAAAAGTGTCTAAAAAACTGTTTACAGAAAATTAACTGTAAATTGACATCTTTAAAAGGAGAGATGCATCGTCCTGTTTATCATTTGCATGTCACATTTTTAACTATTAACTCTTTGTGTGTCAAAAAAGTTGGTGCAAAACTTCTGTTGCATGTTTCAGACTGTTATGTTTAATATTTTAAATTTGACTTGAGAAACTGGAACTTATTGTGTTTTTGTGACAATCTACTAATAGCTAATAACCCAACTAATAAGCGTAATAATAATTTATTTATTTGTTGTCTTTTTACCAAGGTGATATTATGCGACTCAGAAGATGCCGAGACTTCATTGTGTTTTCAGTTTCCACTATTTTGTATGTGTCAAGGCGACACGGCAGCAACATGGTCAGAGCTGTCGCCTCCCAGTGAGGAGGACTCTTGATTGTTTCCCAGTCTGGGGCCTTCCTGGGTGGAGTTTGCATGTTCTCCCTGTGGGTTTACTCCAGTTTCCTCCCACAGGAGAGAGGCAGAACAAAAACCAGGCATGTTAAGTTAATCGGTAACTCTAAATTGTCCGTAGGTGAGAGTGACAATAGTTGTCTGTCTTGTTTGTCTCCATGTGTCCCTGTGATGGACTTGCGACCTGTCCAGGGTGTCCCCTGCCTCTCGCACAGTGACTACTGGAGATAGGCACCAGCTCCCGGAAAGGAGAAGCGGGAAAGAAAATGGATGGATGTGTCAGTCAGAGTCTGTTGAAGCAGTACACTGTAGGTAACATTAAAAGAGAAGGGCACTGTGGATACTTTGACAGGTCAAAAAGATTTATCTGTGGTTTGGTTTAGGAATTGGTTTAAGTGTAAAAATAAAGATTAAAGGCTCTGCAATAGTTTAGGAACAATTATTTAGAGTCTGCCACACAAAGGTCACATTTTGAGTTCTTGCATTGAAAACCTGTTATTAATTCATAATAAGAACAGTAGCTAGTTTATAAGTTCTTGAAGCGAACGCTCAATTTAATATTGGTTGTTTTATTGCTTTTGGACAAAAAATTATATTGTGAGCTCTGACCGAAGCCTGTCGCTGACACCTAACCACACGTCTGTCTAAAGCCTTGTGTGAAATAACAATGAGAATGGTGGGAAAACTTGTTATCGTTGGTAGAGACAAACCACCACTTTCATCTGTCCCCCTCTTTGTATGGGTCATAGCAAAGTTTCCAGCTGCACAAGTTTTTGATGCTAAGTTTGCGGTGAAGTTGAAATTTTGGACCATATAATCTGAACATTGGGTATTAAATTCACATAAAACAAAACAAGTTGGAACCCTTGAGGCGTTCTCTTAATGGACATGCTTGGCAGTCGGACAGAGCGCAGCTGGGAGGGCTTTAAAAGTGGGTATTTAACAATGCAGCCTTAGACACTTTCTCCACAAAGGTTCTTTTTTATCAGTCTGTTTTGGAAAATTGTGGCAAATTATTTTTGACAAATTTGCAAGGTCGGAATGCCAGTGTTTATATTAAATCTTCTGGAAGCTATCACAATATCCTGACTAGACAGTCTAGTATCATTATCTTATTCAGTAATGATGATTTCACTCTTTTGTTTCCTTTTAAAAAGCAGTTATTAAGCCACTTTACTACTGACATACCCTTGAATTAATGTTTATCATCAAAAGAAGATAACAGTTGTTCAACTTTCAGGAAGAAAGATCCATAAATACACTTACACATGCGCTCCACACCACAAAAATGCCACCAGCTTATGGGATACTCCTCTGTATGAGACTCAGTTATCCCTCAGACCATTAGTGTCACATTCACATCATTCATCATTTGTGTCAGTGATACTGTGTGCATTCTTCATATAATTCAAGCTGGGATCCAGACTTATTGTGGGGAGAATGGTAAAAGATGGGTTATGAAAAACAGAAGATAAGAGGCTTGCATGACAGTGGCAAATGAGGACTGTGTTAGTTTTGGCAGATGGACAGCTCAGTTAAAGAGATTCCCTCCTGTGGCTATTTCCAGTTGCCTCATGGGATTTACTGTTTGAGCACAGCGCAGTTATCATTCATGAGTGTCATGATATGTTTTAGGAGTGACGGCGTAGGTAAACTGTGTAAAAATAAAAGAGCAAACAAAGAGGAAAGGTAGTAACAGAGAAATTTTATATGAGAAGATATTCATCAGCGTCAACATCCACACAATGACACTGTCTCCACAAAGCAAAGACTGAAGAAATATTAGAAATAATACAAACAAATTTGAGAAAAAGCAGAACCCTAAACAGGTTCTGCTCTAGCTCAACTCATGAGACATTTTAGATAGTTTGTCGTGTCATGCAGGCCAAGTTAATATTCCATGTGTCTGAGTGATTGAAACAGACATTGTTGCATTAGATTGGCAACATGAAAAAATTAGTCTTGTCTTCTTTGAAAACTTATTTTCTCCACTGATGTTCCTGTGTGCCAAAGAATGTGGTATTATTAACATGGAGTGGATCCTGAGGTGGACCGAGGCTTGGGAGGGGACACGGAGGAATTCAGGGCTGCAGGACAGAGCGGAGGGGCTCCACTTTGCAGACAGGTGGGCAGGTAGAAACAGACGTTTCATTGTCTGTGGCTTAATCAGGCAGGCAGGTGTGCTGCCCAGCGCTGCCCCTCACCGCTGCAACACAACACACTCGGTGACTCCTCGCCTCTTCTCGCCCATCAACCCCCAACACAGTCTGCAGCTCAACGTTCCTGCAGTCACGAGTTTGTGATATTAAGTTGGCTTTAATACTGTTGGATTAAAAAAAAAAAAAAAAAAAGTTTGCTGCAGCTTTAAGCATTAGTCGAGAATGAGGTGAACCATTGCCTCATGCAGTCATAGAGGTTAATGTAGTGGTGCTGAGTGCAAAATAGTTTTCAATCATGCAGACATGACTTTGGGATGAAATATTCTGGGCTGAAATAACAGGTAATAATGGTAAGAATTTGGAAAAAAGGAAGAAAAAAAAACTAAATTGAAACAGCAAAAGAGAAAAACAAAAATCAAAGCTGCTAATGCAGACAGCAGATCAAAGTAAGAGGAGCGAAGTGTTAGAGTTAGATGTCGTTGTTGATGTTTCAGCTGAGAAGAGGCAATTCTGTCGAGCCAAGTTTAGGTTGATAAATCAATCAGCAGTATGGCCTGGATGCACAGATCCAGGTTCCTGTAAGACTTGACACTGCTGCTCCCCAGCTGTCTTGGACCTCATCCAGAACCTCCTATTATATCTTGGACTGAATCCAAACCTGTGGTCCATTCTTACACCCTTGCTACTGCCAGCCGGATGTCCTCTTGGCATTGTGCCTTTTAGCTATAGTCTTACTCTGAGGACGGTTCAGCTGTAGTGCCTTCTGCTCGTCTTCCTGTCTTCAGCTTTTGTTTTATTAAATGTTGCACAGATGTATTATTAACGCTAATTCACTACTCACACTTCAGGAAATTACAGGAATTAAATCTCTAGCTCCCCTAGTTTCCACACATCTAACCCTGCTTATGTCTAAGTGTAATTTTTAAAAACAATGACCAGATTTAAAAAAAAAAAAACGTGATTGTGGCCAGAAAAGAAACTGTAACTGGTTAATATAATTCAACTTTCCCTCTTTTGTGGTCCTTGAATGTGTGCCAAAAACTGAGAATAGTTTCACACTGTCTGGTGCATGGCCTTGACATCGTGTTTAGTGCCAAAACAGCAGGATCGTGTCCTGGGGACTTGGACTGGAGACTGGTCACACTCTTATTTAACCTGTGGTGAAGCTCGGAACCCATTACTATCCAAGTGGCCACGAAGCCATTCTGTGGTCCAGTTCATTGTGTTCTGGTGGTTTGCTGATCTTGGTCCTGGCATAGAAAATTTGACTGCAGTGCTGTTGTTTTCCTGGCTGAAGCCACATGTGTGGTTTTAATCTGCAGACTGTGTTTTGGAACAGTTAATCTTTTGTGGTAATTTGCTTTTTATTTTGTTTCCGATTTTAAGCACATTCAGCAGTGATGCAATGCTCCCATCACAGCTCATCAGTTCAGGGTTGTGTGTAAGTGGAAGTTACAGATATATGGCTCATTTGCACCATGCGAAGGCCTGTTCTGTGTATCGTCAAAGAGAAGAAACTGAAAGAAGGTAGACAATCCTCATGTTCACCTTACTTTAACACCACTCTTTAAAACTCCGCTCTTTCTGCCACACCTCAACCATAAAACTTTTATTGACTGTAAAATATTTGGCTTATTTTGTGTTTTTGTGTCTGATCTTGTAGAAGCTTGTTTTTAATGTTGGCTTTTCAAATATAATCCATGGGAAGTGAATAATGGAATATGGAACGAAATATGGAAGTTGTAAAAAAAAAAATGGCAGTCAATGGTTGAAAATGGTTCAACAAAAATAGTTTAACACCCATCTTATGGATTAAGTTGAGCTTGCAAGGATAATTCTGGTATAAATTACACTGTTTGAGTCTTGTCAACATTATAGCGCTTAAATCTAGGAAAGAATTGCTCATTTCCTCTGTGCAGGTGAGGCGACCCAACTTGCCCAGCTGTTGGCTTTAAGTAGAAGACACCAAGCATTTTCTCAAATGAAGAGTTTCATCTGCACGAGTGTCTGTTTTATTGATCAAACTTTTAGTTAGTGTGTCAGTTCTGAAGCTGTAGATCAAACTGGTTCTCTCGATTTCATCAAGAACCACTACTTCTTTTCCTTACGTTTGCTTTGCATTACAGCTTGGAGACGGCTTCCATCTTTGATTTATCACTCAAAGCACTCCGGTCTCTGGAATTTATGACGATGGAGCCAATGATTTCAACTGGCAGAGTCCAGGACCACCATGGTTCTCCACCACATTAATGTCTGCTTCAGAGGGTTTTGAAAGGAAAAAATAATAATAATAGGAGCTCAGGCATCTATGGAATAGTGAATGACATAATTGTATCTGTCTGTTCAGGCTGAATTATTTTCAGAGCCAATTTTACAAATTTTTAGGAAGAAAAATGGACCAAAAAGTGATTTGATGTGTTTAAAATTATAGCTCACATTGCAATAATCAGCAAAAAAAGATGACTTTTCTTTTTAAAAATATTCAGTATCATTGTTGATTAGCATCAAACTGTTTTTAGAGTACCGTGAGGACAAAATATCAAAATCACTAAAATGTTACTCTCATATTTTTGATCAGTTTTAAATAAATATTAAATTGTTGAAAAACTACAAAATAGACATTAATAGAGTTTTATACAAGCACATAAATATTATGTACCATATTAAACTTTTTTCATTTATTTATTTATAATTGTAGCATTCTTTGGTAAATATAATTCAATTATATAGACAAACATTATTTTTTTTCTATTACATCTTCACAAAGAATTTTATATTTATTACACAGCTGATACTGAGACCTCAGTATCAGCTGTGTGATTTTCTTGTAGTGAGCTCATCTGAATAATTTATAGTTAAATGATGTATTCAGAAGGAAAGGAGAATGCAAATCTGTAAATATGATAAAGGGATTAGGAGGCAAACAAAAACAGAAAAATAGAAGTTTAACAACTAAAAGCATAGAAAAAAAACAAAACAAAAAACTATTAAAGCCAACTAGAGGAGTAATTAAAAGAAAGGATACTGGTACGTAGGTTTAAAATGTGATCTAGATACAAAATAACTTGTACTTGAGGGACAAAACAAAAAATTAAATTAAAAAACAGCTGTTGAACAGGAGCTGAACAAAGACACAAGAAAGCAGGAAAAACATGAGCAAAACAGAAAAAATTTGCAAAATATGAGATAAAATTGTCAGTTGATAAATTTTATGCAAATCAGCTTTTTATCAGCAAAAAACAAATACATCTTGCATCATTTTTAAAAGTATTTGTGTTGAAGTTTCGTGTCAGCTCAGGAACATTTACAGCTGTGTTTGAAGTCGTCTGTCTTCTGTTTTTCTGTGACACAAAGTGAGAAATGAACAAATCAACACCCAAAGGGTCTCGGGATGGTTTTGCTGGTATCCTCTTATTCACAGAAAAAAATAATAATAAAACAATCATGAACACTTAAACACTTGTGGCTTTTTAGTGTTGACTCCGTTCCCTTCTTTCCCGAACCGTTAATGTCCAGACCATCTAATCATCTGTCAAAATGAAGAATCTCCTCCAGACTTCCTTTATGAGATAATTTTCCTGTAATTACAGTGGTTTCCTTCTCAATGACAAACCCACATGAAATGTCTCGGTGATGAGGGAATAATACCTGAGCAGCCCCCCACCCCCTGGCTTGTTAAAGTCAGTTGCTGTGACGAGGACAAATTGCTTGTTGTTTTAAGGCTTTTACCATTACTTAGTTAAAAACAACATTCCACGTAGAGTTAAACAGACCCATCCTCCAATAATGATCAGCAAGTGAGACACTAATACTCTGGGATTATCTCTGAATGCTCACATGTCACACCCTCAGGGCTGTTGAGGCACATTTATTTACTCTTTCAAAATAAAGCTCCCTCATAATTTTTAAACAAACATTTTAGTGACATTCATTGGCTTTCTTTAAAACTGTTTAAGTCAGAAATATAAATGTTTATGTTCCACATTTGTCTACATTGTGTTCAGAGAGTTCGTTCTTCAGTATCAGGTTCTTAGGATCAGCAGCAAAATACACACATCATATAAGATAAGTTGAAGTCTTTGTGTAGAAATAAACATTTTCCATCCATTGTTTATGTGCAATATTTATTTGCATCTACATTAATCTGACCCTAACTTGTATCTTGCATCAACTGTTGTTTTACAGACCTTTAATGTTCCCCAGTTCAAAGTATATCACTAAAAGAAAGACTCATGGCTTTGATAATTAGTATTTTAACCCCCCCCCCTTTTTTTCTGCCTCTCTTTGTCTCTCTCTCTTCTGAGGGCTTCAGGAGGGTGAAATTACCCAAAGTGGTCTGAGTTTGTTGTGCCATCTTCTTTTCTTTTCCTGCTGTGTAACTACTTGTTTTGGCACTCCTCTCCCCGTGTTTCAATGTGTGAGTTCTGTTGTTGTTCTCCATTTGTCTTCCCTGTGGTTGGACTTTGAAATATTTATTGATGTGGGCAGTTGTTTGTCATGTGTTTTTAGATTCAGACCTGTCAGAATGTGGTTTGTCTCAAGTGATACTTCCTACAAACACTCTGTGTTTGTTCGTGACAGCTGAGCTTTCAGGTTGTTTTTTTTTTTGTTTCATTTTGTTTTGTTGATGGTCAGTTTATGGTTGTCATATTGTTATCACACAACTGTATTACAGTTAAAAATGAAAAACATATACATTTACCTTTTGTCATTTCTTCTTTTAATTTAAGGTAAGCACAAGTTCTGTGGGTTAAAGTTGTATATTTTGATGCCCAGATTAATTTTAACACAGCTTTATTTGAACTGACTAGCTGAAAAAAAAATTATTTTCTGAATCATACAAACAAATATTATAATATTATTATAATAAGTATTATTGATATAAGCAACACAAGCTACTTGAAACCCAATGAATACTTAAAAGCTATTTATTGCTAATAGTCCTAACAAGTATTTTTTCTGTCAAGTATTCTTGTATAAATTTTTACTTTTTGATAATTGAAACTGAGCTTATTATACTCTTGAATCAAATGACAATTTAGTTATTAATCAAATATTTTATTGCTTATATTTGAAAATTTATCTTTAAAACTTTAAACTGAGTTGTAGTAATATTTCAAAGAATACTCATTTCTCTTTGTGATCAATGTTAAATGTTTCTCTTTAATTTGCTTATTAAGAGTAAATAAACATAACATTTATTACATTTCTTGAGCTTAATTGGGTTGTATCAGAACTTTTTGATGACTGCATACTCATCATAGGTGGGCAGATAAAATAATTTATTAATAAGTTACTAGTGTGTGCCACCAATTTAAAAAAAATATTTAATTGTAAAATATGCTTTCCTTAAGCTTTTTGCTTGAAGAGGCACCAGAAAAATGTGCAAACTTTATACAAGAAAATCTCAGCAAGTTTGAGACTCCTTCAGCTGTAAAGTTAAAGATGCTAATTACCGAACCACCCTTCACCCTTTAGATTTTACCTCCATAAGGCGAACATCAAATCAGTTCAAGGCTGCATTTACTGCATGTTCAGTGCTTCTTTTCCTTGGCTTGTACTGTGAGTCAGTTGCAGCCATCTGTTTTGTTTACAGAGTTACTGCACAGCTGAAATAGACATTATTTATTTCAGTTTGTGGTAATTCAAATGATCTCTGGAAATAATTTGAACAATGGCAATCAGTGAATGGATGTTAGATTGCACATCCTTTGGGTTTTTGATGCGGTTCGGTAAGATTTGATTGTATTCATTTCAGTCATATTATGGTGTCAGTTTTAAACGATGGAAACACCAATTTTATGCTTGTGAAATCAAATGTTGCAAAATAATAATAAACATTTTAGATTGTTTTAGATTTTTAAATTTCTAGATTTCTAAGCAGTTCTGACTTCAGAAATGAGCTTCGCCTGCTGATTAGCTCCCTGGAAGATATCAAAGTAAATAAAGAAATTATTTATAATGGAGAATCTTGAAACCAAAACATCTGGTGTTTATACAGAAATGACACAGTGAATGCAAACTACAGGTCCATTTAGATACTTTGACAAAGCTCCTTTTCTCATTCAGCCCCTAAAAAAAACCAAGCTTTTTAATTCAAACAGTCAGTCAGATGATGGGCGATTAGATTGTGTTAATTTTGGCTCTTCAGGACAATTCGATAAGACTCGCTGAGATGTGTCCTGAGCGTTCCTCCAGCATTACGGTTCATGCTTATTGCCCCATTTGGAAGGTGATAGTCACAAACCAAAACACATAGAACTAAACTTTCTATGGTATTTCTAATATTTATGTCTTTATTGAAGCCCTCAGAGAGATATATCTAAGGTTCTGTGCAGAGGTCACGTTTCAGTCTTTATTGCCGAGGTAAAGAAAACACAGAAGAATGTTTCAGGCCTGAATGATTGTCAGCTCTTACTGCACATGGAAGACAAAACAGGAAAGCCCCTGATGATTTTTGTTATTAGGAGGAATCACTAGCCATGGACTCTGTCCTATAAAATATACTCAATAGGTCCAGGGAATTTGTCTTCTGATTGGTTTATGTGTGCTTTCATTGCACATCAAGTTCTCCATTTAAAACCTATGACACAGAAGATTATTTTTATTTATTTTATTATTTATTTCAACCACAGGATAACTTCACGGTGGTCACTGTTGGTAGTAGTTTCCCCTTGTGGAGCATACTCCTTGTTTGTGATTACCTGGCATTAGATTCTGTAAATTTTCTTGATAGAGATTAGCTATAAAAATAAACACCACAGAAGCAGGGGGAACAACGTTTTATAAGGACATAAACCACAGCACAGCCTGGCACTGATGATAAGGAATATCACCAAGATTTTCAAGCACATTAAGGACGTACCAGGTGGCAAAATGTCTTGGCCATCCTTTCATTTACTGAGAAAGATGATTTAGAGCTAATAGGAAGAAGCCAATCATAAATTCTTATATTCAGGTACTAAAGGCAGGAGCTTAAAATTCATCATTCATGTTCTGCTTTATATGATCTTTATTTAGACTTGTTTAATTTATAAATAATTACTTAATGTAAATTTCAACTCATTTTAAAAAGTAGTGCAAAATTCAGAATGTCTTTGATAAATTGGAGATGTCTGTGATGAAACAATCAAATGTTATCTTTAAGTTTAAATTATTGTCAGTGAGTTTATCTTTGACCGCCCAGCGACTGGTTAACTACATGAAGACTGTCATCCTCTAAAGAGACACAAATGTGAGTTATTTTAGTTAATTTAATCTACAGTCATTTGTTGAAGTTAAACTCTGGGTATGTGAAAGAAAAATATTTGAATTGATAACAGGTAGCCTGCTGTCTCTACTCATTTTTCATCTCAGTTACACTGGGGGTAGAGCCAAGACACTCAGATTGAACTTTCTGCCTCGCTGAATGAAAAATACATCCAGATCTGGACGCGCTACCAGAAAAAGTCATGCCGTTTTACAGTTGTATTTTCCAGGCCTGGAATGGCTATGGAAATTTAATGAAATATAGAACGTTTAGGGAAAGCCATCCAGTTCATTTGGATCAACTGTTTAAATGTAATTTTGCATTTCTGTGTGAGTTTCTTTTTCAGTCAAGATTTGTTGGATGAAATCGGCAGGAAAATAGCATGCAACAAGTATACATAATGGATCAAAGCCCTCCCACCAGTTTAAACCCACCAGCGTGCCATAAGTAGGTGGTGAAATCTAATGGATTGAAGAGGTCACGCTTGTTACTTTTGAGTGTAGTAGTTCCAGTGAGACTGAAGCCTCATTGATGTCTTTTATGTAGTACAGACCAGTCCCGTTGGTTTTACAAGCCGAGACACTGAGACTGCAGTCATCAGGTCAAACCCTCCAGAACTGAACGGTTCTAAGCCTGATTTGAAGGCCTCTCGGATCGCTAAGATTTGGAATGAGCGATTGAACTTTTCAGGATCCTTTTTTTTTTTAAATTATTTATCTGCAAACAATTTCAAAGGTGCACAACCATCTGTGCACAAAATCACTATAAACAGAATTTTTGCCAAAAACTTAATCCTTGCCTGTGTCTTTTCATTTAGGTACAAACACACAACCCTTGTCTGTTGGAGCATATAAAATTTTATAAACATATACAAACTTTGAGATGGGATCCAGCTGATATCATAAACAAATATGTAACGGGGGAAAAAAAGGTCTGACCTGCATGCTGAAGCACAACCTTTGTATCTCATTTGGAAGCAAAACACTTCCTCCAAATCATGGAACTGTTTAAGTTTAAAAGTTGAATTCACTTCATGAACTTTTGATAAAACTTTGTTTTGAAATATGAAAGTCAAACATCTTTCAGCATTTTCATGTTTTAGTTATCTGTAAGCTTTTTATGGGCACTGGAGTGGTTAGCACTGACACCTTGCAGCAAAAGATATTGTGATCCAAACCTGCTGCTCCAATGTGGCCTTTGAGTGTAGAGTTTACGTGTTCTCTCTGTGCCTCTCTTTTCTCTGAGACCTCAAAAGCATGTGCTTTTAGGTTAATTTGTGATTTTTAACTGCTTCAGATTGTAATCACACTTGATTATGCTCAGCTTATGCGCAACTCTTTGTTTTTGAATGACCAATAACAAGTCTGTTTTAACAGAAACCCTGCATCGATCCATCTGTCAATAAACCAAACTTCAGGCAGGACATCAGAGTCAAGGACATGTCACATGAAAAGTTTTAAACTTTCTTTCCAAAATAGACTGTGAAAATAATGTCTTTGGGTGATAGCGTGTTGAGCAGACCATGTTTGAATGAGGCTCTGCAGCTCTGAATTTTATTGCCTGAACTAGCCTGGCAGACATCACCACTCTGACTTACATTTTCCTCTTCTGGCGTCTTATAAATTTGAAAAAAGAAGATGACATAACATAATAACTTAGGTTCTCATCTGCTTCCAGTAGGGCTTATGTCATTTTGTTATGGTAGCATTTTTCTTTGTAGTGGTACTGTTTTATTTTCAACTGGTATTATGTAGTAAATGTACAAATGAGTGACATCAGTTTCAGTTGCAGTTTATGCTATCCTATGCTTTGCAAAGACTTGAAAAACATATGTGGAGCTCAGTGAATAAAAAGAACTAAGAACTGTTAAAATAGCTGTCTTTTGACAGTGTGGAAAAGATGCATGATGATGACATCACTCTTTCACTAATGACAACAATTACAATAACATGCTAAGTGAATCTAGCTGGAGTTACCATGAAGATAACTGGCTTGTCTTGCTGCGACAGATCACATGCTCAGACAGACTGATTGCATTTAACAGCCCTTAAATCATTTTAATTACAGCCTGGCATAGTGCACAGTAGCAAAGCACTATAGGCTGCTTGAAATTGTGCTTTCATTTACTAAAGACATAATCTAAGCATAATGCTCAGATTTTCTGTTATTTCCTATAGTGTATACCCATCACTGATTTATTACAAATTTGAGTTAACAAGTGAGATAAGATCGTGTGGCTTCTGTCCCACCTCCTGTGCTTGATAGTGTAACCACAGGCAGTGATGCTATCTGGTCTCATAGTAGAAAAGACTCTATTCTTTGGCGGGGGTTGAAAAGATAAGTGGTAAGCTGACAAGCAGCATGCCTTGTCTCTCTCGGGCTAATACACCTGCTTATCAGTTTTTAACTTCCTTGGTTTATTAAACGAGAGTATGTGCACCCTAGTACGCTATCAGACATTTCCTTATGAGAGCACACAGAGAAATACACACACATACACACACAATAATTGCCAGAGACCTGGCTGATTACAGTGTGGTGATTGTAGCAGAGGTAGTAGTTGTCGGTCTTTGTCCTGCTTTGAGGCTGCGACTTTGCTGGAGTTGTGGGTGGGCTTGTGAGATTGTCATGCTTGGCAGATGGTAATTTGAGGTTGACTGTGTGGTTAGTATTGGGGTAAGGATATAACTTATGGCTGGTGCTGGTTTGACTAGGCGGACGTAAGCAATAGCTTTGTCCCTCACTGTCTATTGCAGATGAAAACCTTCTGAAGTTTTCTCTCCTTGTCAGTCTTTGATTCAGTCTTCCTGTGTCAGCTGTGTTCTAAGCTTCTTTGAAGGAAAAGAGGAAATAAGAAGGAAGTAAAACAAAAAATAGAAGGGCACTAAGGGACAGAGAATGAGACCAAGCAGGGAACACGACAGGGCAGGAACTGAGGGAGAGGCGGTGTTTGAAGTCAAACAAAACTGGTCCGTATCCTGAGGAAGTGACTGCTGCCAAAGACAGGGATAAAGCCGTGACTGTTCCTCATGGTCATGATTACATGTGTCGTGTGTCCACATGTTTGTGTGTGTCTTTATGCGCATTAGAGTGTATCTATTTGATAGTACCACCATCCTTTGGAAGAAACCCCATATTTCAGTGTGCAGCCGTGGCTCATTTTCACTTCTCCTCCTTCTTTCCAAAGCCTCGTTGTGGCCTCTGCGTAACACTCCTCTCAGCCCTTGGGGTAATAAATTAAGCCCTGTAAAAATCTGAACTGACTGCTTCTCTGCTTAAAACCCTGAGACATGTTTTTCTTTTCTCTTGGTCCATATATGAGGGACTGTTATGGTGCCAAAAAGAAGCACCTTATAAATTCCATATACCTTCGCTGATCCTTCAGAACAGTGGTTCACATCTACTGGGTATTTGTATGTAGGGGTAAAGATTACATTTAGGGTAAGTATAAAGGTAAGTGTAACCTAAAGGGGAAGGGTTAAATTACACATGTAGTTTGAGGTTAGACTTAAGCATAAAAGAACGTTTTCACAAACCATTAGAAATGAATGTGTGTTGTTTGCACGGTAGACTGAGGTCATGAAGTTTGAGCTTTGCTCTGGTTTGCACCTTATCAGGGTGAATGAGCTTAAATCTAAATGCATACTTGTGGTTTGAGGTGTCTTTGCATGTGCGTATGTGTACAGATACACTGAGGGTATATATGCAGAGTGGAATAAGCTCTGCTTTAATGACACACCATGAAGGAGCAGTGCAGTAGTGCGTTGTGCCCCGAGCGCAGCAGCCTAGAGATTAAGCATTAGTGTGAGTGTGGGTGAGCGTTATGTATGTGCTCCCACCTCAGTCTATAATCGTCTAGACTCTCTAACAGCATTTCCATGGAGCTACTAATCAGCAAAGCAGATGAGAAAGGGACAAAACAGAACAATGATAAAAATCACACACTTAAAAAATAGAATAAATACATAAAACTTTCAGCAGAGAAAGTTCTGCAAATTGAGCCTTGAAGGAAATCAGTCTTGATTATCCTTCTCATAAATATTTAAATAGAAGTCAGTTCAGTTTGAGCATGTTAGAAATAGTTGTCAAACGAGATGGGAGTTTTTATTCCAGTAGTAAGAACATTTAGCTACTAAACTGAAGAACTTTAGCCCTCACAACACATAAGATGCTCATTGGTCCAACTGCAGGATAAATGATAAGCAGGCTCATTAAATATAAACTCAGTTCTCCAAACCAGGTGAATTCATGTCTGTTCAAAGCAGAAATAATCAATTTCCATAAAGAAGTTTTTTTCTTTCCTGGAAGCTCTTTCTGTCTTTGTCTGCTACTATACAAATGGTATTTTTGAGTTATTCTTTCTTTCACATTTTTCTATCACTGCCCAGCCCTAACTGCCTGTTGTGACTTGGAGGCTTGGAGAGGATAAGACATGATATTCTATGTGTTTTGTAATTACTCAGTTGAACCCAACTGCTGGTCATTCCCATAAAAGTTGTGACAGGCACGTCTTGGCTGGGATGTTTAAACTTCTGGAGTACATATTTATACGCACAAACATTGTCTTTGGCACTGGACAACTATAATGTTGTGTGTGTATATGAGTGTGCTTGAGTGTGTGTGAGTGAGTTTGTTTTTATATTAAAGTGGGATTCAAAACCTAACAGGTGACCATCTTATGGGACTTTGTGAACTAAGTGATTTTTTTTAAGTAAGGATGTATTTTGTTTTGTAAAAGTTTGGTTATAGTAAATTTTGGGGTAAAGGTAAGGGTCAGGTGTTTAATTGTCATGGCTGAAGTGAACGTAAGGGCCTTGATGCAGTAAAGCATTGTATTAATGGAGTGTCCCCACAGGAGTATAAAAAGGAACATATGTTTATGTGTATTTTTTCTTTCAGGAAATAACTTTTTCATATGCCCTCTGAGATTTGTCTGTTTTGCTATTTATCTGACAAAAACAATATTCCTGCCTGACTCTTTGGCTCTTAGGAAGAACTCAGCTGTTCTAAGGTGCAAAGCAATCACACACATCTGTCTAGCTGCAGGGATGTCTCATTGTGTCTTGGGGATTGGGTTACACAAAGAGGCATGAACAGTGACAATAAGGGACTGACCAGTGGCAAACATACAAAACCAGTGTTGTTGTTTTGGTCTGTGCCTGGCCGGAGCAATAGAACAGTCTGGATTTTACTCAGTGTTTATGATTATGTGGGTTGTACGTTTGTGTCTGAATAACAACAGGAACCCAGAGATCTGAGTGTGATCGAGAGGTGAAGCAAAATATAGCCAGAGGCAGTCAAGGTTGGTGAACTTCAGTGTTTTGTTGCTGGGTGATATCTGAATTGACCTCAAAATCCAAACAAAGCTTTTTGGGGGAGATGTCCGTCATTTTACTTCAGCCTATTTGCTGAGGTAAAACGATCATCCACAACATTATGACTACTGTCTTAGATTAAGTAGCCACCAGCCCTTGTTATTGAAACAGTTTTGACCAGTCAGGGCATGGACAAAAACATCTGGTGGTGTCCTGAAGTGTCTGGAGCTGGCACATGAGAAATAGATTCTTTAGGCCCTGTTGATTTGGAGTGGGATCTCAGTGGATTAGATTTGCTACCCACAAATCCCATCACATAGGTATCTGGAACATTTGAAGGCCACAGACATCTTTTTTTTATTCTTTGACTGAGTCTTAAGCTGTTTTGCAGGTACCATAGCAAATCTGCTAAGAGGGCTGCAACTCTAGTGGAGGGCTGTTGACATGTGGAGAGTGTGATTGGCCTGCAGAACTGTTCAAGTGGGTTGTGTTGTGTCAAAAAACAAAGCACACTTTTCCAGGAAGAAAATAAATGAAACTGGAAATGCCAAAATAGTAGTTTATGTGCATATATTTTATGCATGCTGTTTTATACTATCAGTATCTGATCGCAATGCTCAAAAGAAAATGGTGAGGGTAATATTTAAACAATCACGGTGGTTATCAGTATGGTTGTCATAACAGGGACCATCCACTGTCAGAGGACTAGTGTAAGTCAGAAGGACTTTGACTTTAACGACATTACAGAAAATGATAAAACCACATCATCTGACCTAATGTCCACATATGTTGTAATTGTCAGTCAGTGGTCATACTGTTTTGGCTTATTGGCTGTTCAGGATCAGTCTAAAGATTGGATGGACACGCATTTTTATTTTGAATAAGTGGTTGTGTCCAAACCTTTTTGCAGATAATGTAAATGACAAGATGACAAGGTGAAGTGTCATGGTCAGCTAAACTGTGCTAGGCAACATTAAACTAAGGAAAACATTAGCCAACTCCCTTCTGGATTTGTTTAGACTTCCATCTGTTTCTTTTCCCCTCAGGACAATTAGCAAAAAAAACCCTAAAAACACTGAGTCTGTATGAATGCAAGGACATCGAACTGTCTGGACTGACAGTGCTGTGAGGTGAACATGTGAAGCTTTCCAGAGAAAGTGCTGAAACAAATCAAAAATGGCATAAATGGCTTATGGATTTGATTCTATTGGTTCCGATGGGGAACTAATGTAATTTAAGGTTCATGGTTATGACACGCTGATGGAAAAGCTGCAGGCCATTAAAACTTGCAATGCTCCAGACAGTGGTGAGTCACTTGTGGTAGATTTGAAGGCTGATAGTAACCACTTCTTATGAGTCAAAAATTTATTTTGTTATTAGTTTAAATGAGTTGTTGGCAGTATATAAACAAATTGTGGCAGTTTGTTCCCTCTGACATATTCTTTTGTGCCGTTTTGTGTGATTTAACATTGCTTATAGCGAGAACAAATGAACATTTGTCTTTTGAAAAATTCTGACTAATGGTTCTTCTTTCTGCTGTGGATAAGAGACGAACATTTTTAGGATGAATGTGAATCACTAGCATCTGGTTGTTTCTTTACACACTGAGGAAATGGCAAAACAAGTTTTCTTTCATCTGTTCATTTTACAAGTTTATTTGTTCAGTCAATACTTTAATCCAACCCTCCACCCCCATGACTATGTACTATAATTTGTGGGTTTTTTTTGTTCCAGTTCAGTTTAACTTTTGATTGGATGTTGCCTCCTCCATTGCTAAACAATGAAAGAAACACTACTCAGACAGTGTTTTTTTTATAATACAACACACACCAGTTATCTTTTATTGAATCATTTTTAATTAGAGATGAGTCAAAGCTGGAAAAATGTTTCAAGCTAATGAAATAAAAAATATATACCAATTGTTTCAGCTGGAGGTGAAGGTGGAGTTCTCTGTTTGATGTGGCTTCATTTTCTGTAACCCTGATTTATTTGGTTAATCATCTTAGAAACTGTTCTTCAGGTAATAAATGCTAAAGTTTTAATCACATTTATTTGGTCTAATCTTTAGGAAATAGTTCAACAAACCTTTGATCTTTTATCTCAAAGGTTTTATAAACAGATTATTACTTGCACGTCTATGTGATGAGAATCTATTGGTGATTCACTTAGAATAAAGCCATAAAGCAGAATTGAACAGCAAGCACGGAGCTCTGCAAAGTTCAAACAAATTCCTCCAAAATGTACTGAATATTGTGATATTTTTTGGTTTGTTTAAAGCTTCGACAAGCAGAAATGTAAATTTATGGATTAAGTAGAGCTCTGTTTTTTTATTTTTCCACCTTTTAACTAATATTGCATTTAAGGACAGGAAAAATCTGTGAAGTAGGGAGAAACGTAAATATTGTTTATTTGAGTGCAGCTGACTGACTTGCAGTTTGCAGGTCAGGAGTTCACAAGCAGGTTCCAAGCCAATATTGTTAGCACCCTTATTCCTAAGGCCCTGATATATTCAGACACAGACACAGATGTGGACACACATGCGGTTCTGTTTATACTTTGGTGTGTGTCTGCATAGTGCAGCCATAAATTCTTGGCTGCAGATGGACATCTGCACAGACCCCAGCTAACATGAGGAGCTGATAAAGTTTAGTTTAATTTTAGATTTACCCAACTCTCAAGTAGTTATTTTTGTTGTTTTTCCTCAAAGTTTTGCTCCAGTTCTGACATCCTCAGTCCAATTTTTAGATTTGTTCTGTAGTTCAGGTCAGAAGTAATTTTTATTGATGTCTCTATGATTCCTAGTGGGAAAGCTGGTTGACCAATTCGTGTTGAGTATTTATGATCAAAATGAGACGTCATCAACTATTCCTGACTGTTTTTAAGTTGTCATAGGAACTAAAATGATCAATCAATTGTTCTGTTTTAAATCAAGAAACCTGACATGTAAATCAGATTTAACTTTTTTTCCAAATAGCTCGAAAAAACACCGTTATACCTGTGTTTTTCCAGCTAAATGTCAAAAATGTTTGCTGCAAAACTGTTAAGTTAGATAGTCCTACTTCAGTGGGAAACATGACATGTAAATGTTATATTTGATGCTTTTGTCGTATTAAAAATGTCTATTTCCTTGCAGATTCATAAATCTAGTTACAAAGTTTCAGCAAAGAAAATAAATAAGACTCTTCTGAATAGTCTGATCATCCAAATCTTCTTTGCATTACATCAGCTGATTGTAAAAGTATGCAGCTGCTTTGCGGTCTGCTTTTTTTTCTTTTTTTTTTTTTTTTTTTTCAAAAAAACCTTGTTCCACATTTCTGTGCAGAACCATGGCCTCTGAGAGTCCCCAAGCTCTCACTTTGACTGTTTAGATTGAGTATAGCACTTTTTGGCCTTCATAATGCAGTCACACCCCAGCAGGGCTTTCCCCTGCCGAATTCATTGAGATATGTTTACCTTCACACTCCAACGTGCTGGGGTGGTCTCAGGGTACAAGCGTAATAGGCATAAATTGTAAGTGCTCAGCTGTGTGTGTACTCAGATGTTAAATACACACACACAGATACACACATACAAATGCAAACACACAAGTTCAGGGGGTGTATTATCACACTCATGTGTCAAACAGTATACATGTGCAAAACAATATAGCACAAATCCAATCCATTGGATTTTAAAATCAAAGATGGTTATAATTCATGAGGAACTTTTGGTATGTGATACAATGTGTGGTACAGATGTTGAAGGTTGCCTTTCGAACATGTACCAAACCATTTCTTATGTCTTACTGTGTGTGAGTGTTTAGATAATATAACTGAGAATGTGTTTGGGTCTACTTCAAAGAATAAATCATGCTGTTTTATGAGTCACTCTTTTGGTAAATTTGTAAAATGTACTTTTTTAAAGCGTAAGTAATGTTATGTGTCATTTCAGTTTGTAATAAACCCTTCTGCCTCTGTGTATTTCTTTGTTCTTTTTTTAGGTTGTATACAGTGTGATTTTTATGGGATCTGATAATGCACTTACACAACTGAGCGCTTTGGAAAGCTGTTTTGATCTGTGCTCTTGTAGTTTATTTATGTTTTTTTAAAGCTTTTTTGTTCCTTTGGGGGCGTGTGTGTGTGTGTGTCTGTGGGGAGAGTCGTAGGGCTAACTTGTGTTTTTTTTGTTCAGAAGATGAATATTATGTGGCTACTTCACTTGTAATGAGTCAATTAGCTGTTGGTTTGTGCATATTTTCATGTCTGGCTTAGGGATTTTCTATGTCTGTGTGATTGTCTCTTTTCTGAGTGTTTGGTCTTAGTTAAAAGTTTGCGTTGGTGTATGATTAACCCTGGTGTGAGTTTCACAGGGGGTGATGTTTGTGAGTCATGGAACGAACATGGTGTTTGTCTGATCTCGAGTCATTGAGGGGAAAAAACAGGGCTGCTGGGCTCGCCAATGCCGACCAATGAAATGTGAATTATATTTTGGGTATAAATAGACTCCTACTTACGCACATGGCTGGGAAAAATAAGCAATTTTGCAAATTTCCCAGAGACGCAGCACAATAGAATATATTACTCACAGCCCTTTTTCTTGTTGCCTTTGTTCTTTGAGTCTTTTTCTGGTGTTTGCTTTAACTTTGTTCAGGTTGATGCCACATGTTCACTTAAGAAGCTTTGAACCTGCGTAGGATTAAGCGTGTCTTGCTGAATCCATCTGAAAACACTGCACTGTGCTGTACATCTAACTCTATTTGTTCTGTGTAAAAAAATTAATTTTTGACTTCAAAATGATTGTGTAAATAATATTATGAGAATAAAAACTGAACAGAGTTTTTAAAAATATAAAATTTTGTTAGATTTTAGTCACTTACATTTATGATTGACGAAGTTGAAGCCTAATTGTCCACTTGGATTAGAAGGAAACTCTTCCTTCTACAATGTTACAACAAAATGTAGTTTTTAGTTTCATTTTATCCTGTGTATTTTGTGGATGACAATGACATTTAAATGAAGCTTGAAGGGTCTCCAAATAAATGTTAAAAATATGTGATTGATGCTTCTGAATCCAGCTGAGCACTGATGTGATGCCAGAGCTGCAGACAGTGTTGTCCACCAGCATCTGTGGAACGATAAAAAAAGTTTCAAAAACTCGTTAGTTCAATACTAAGGTACATCAACTACATGGTCAAATACTTTACCTATTTAATGTATTTTAAATAGGTAAATACATTTAAATACATTTAAATATTTTAAATGTATTTTTGGCATTTGAGCTTTAATCTCACTTACATAGTGTTTACCACTTTTAGCACCCTCCAAATCACCACTCAATGGATTTAAATCAGAACCATCTGATCCAAAGTTTTTTTTCAAATTATTTCTATTTTCAGCTTCATCATCACAATGATCAGCTGGGTTTAGGAAAACAATATATACAATGTTGGAGGTTTTATTATAATACCGGAACAGTTTTGCACTCTGGACAAATGTAGCTTGTTTATGGTCTGGAGAAACATTAGGCTGGTTTTGTGTAGTACATTAATCAAAGTTTAAAGAAGGTAATCTCTTCTGCATAACCTATTGGTGTTATTCATGCATCGCTATGTATGAATTTCCACATCCTTGGACAAAAAGCTTAGCTTTTCTATTTAAACTTTATGAGGATGTAAGGTAAAGCTTGTAGTAATAAACCTTTCATAGTTTTGAAATGAATAAACATGGATTTATTTTTGAATAAATAAATAAAATGTAAGACAAACATAACAGAAGAAGGTTAATTGTCTACTCGTTTTATTTTATATCCAACTGAAAGTACAAAGCTTCTCTTATTTCAAAGGCAGTGACAAAACAAATATAGTGTACGCTAAATAACTTCAGAAATACCCAGAATCCTTTTCAAACACCGTATTTTATGACGTTTTACAAACTGTTTATGAACTTTCTTTCTTGTTTATATGTGGCATTATATGTTAGAAAGACTGACAACATATGATGCCATCAGTGGATAGTTTACTCACACCTGGTCTTCAGTAAGTTTCTCATCGTTTAACAGCTGGCACGACTGTGAAACTGTGTGTCCTGTGTATATCATTTCATTCCATATGGTTTTTTAATTGTATTTGTTAAACTTTGCTAGCATTTAAAGAATGACATTCTTTAGTGTTTGATGCAAGTTAACGCCCATCCCTGACCACAGCCAATAGGGGATAATGCATGGTTGATGCCTTGCCCTTCCCTTTGAGATGTAAATCTTGTTTTTCTCTGCTGACAACCACGTTCACAGGAAAAGACAACAGTCTTTTAAATGGCACGCTTGTAGACTTCCGATTATAGCCCTGTCACTTACTCTTCCAGTGTGTAAACACATGATGGAGCGGCATACACAGTAAGGGAGACAGAGGGAGAGTTTTGCTGAGGTGCGTGGGCCGCTTTTTGTTTGCCTCCAGACATAAGACCTTTGGTTAGAAAGTCTAACTTCAAACAGTTAAACTGACACGATGCCTTTAGTTAAGATGTCTCGCTGCAAACGGCCTTTGGGTTTTCATAGGTCTGAGGGATTATTAAACAAAAAGAATAATTTATTTCACTATGGTGAAATGTTATCAAATTGTGTCAATATTTCTATAACGCCTTTCTTTTTTTGTTAGTTTCATTGTTTATTTAAAAATGAAATAATCATTTGATTCCTTGCACAGGATAGATTTCTGATTTTGATTATCATATTAGTTTGAGTCTTCCATTGCGTCTTGTTATTCTGTGGCCTGTGAGAAGACAGTCCCAAGCTTTGGCTTGGTCTTGGCCTGCAGACCAAAAGTGTGATAATTTTAGAGTCAAGTCTCTCACATGGTCTGGAGCAGGGACGGCATTTGGAAATAAACTTGGAATTTAGCTTAATTGCAGTTTACAAATTTAGGAGGGGCAGCGTTCTCTTCTTTATTTTCTTGCATAAATAGAGAGTGACTGGAGGCCAAAGACATGAGGTTTCTAAGCCACAAAAAGAGGTTAAAGAACGTCAGAGGCAGTGTGGACACTTTTGAGCCTGGCTCTTTAGCTCTCTGTAATGCTTTGCTGCTAATGTGAGATCCTTTTCTCCCGGGGCACTAAATGCATCACATTTATGATTCCAACCAGGCTATTAGAGCTTTACTGTAGGATTAAATTTAATTCTGCTTAAAGCAGTTTTAAAACTAAAATTCAATGATTGCAAATTAGCATTTAGGTAATCAAGCTTGTTCCAGGCTTATAACCTCACTTGAACAAGCCTGATTTATGGAAGACCCACCCTGCAACTTCTAAGACCTAAAGAGCCCCTGCCAACATGTCAGGATGCAGTCCCAGGTCCTGTATTTGTGCTGAGATTGATCAAATCTGTTTCAGCAGCTTGAGGCTGATCTGATCTTTACATTTTTGCCAGAATTTAAATGCCAGATGGAGGTGTAATTCAGGTTTTTTTTTCTCATTGGCCACTTAAGATAACTCAAACTCACAAATGTTCAAGCAACTTAAAGAAATGATTATATTAAATACTTTTACACCACCTTGTCACTTTTCATGAGGCTGATCAGCTGAGTCTGCCATAAGTTCTGCTCTCTCTTTAACCAGCAGGTCTTATAATATGGATCATACACATTCCCTGCAATCTTCCCAGATAAAGCTTGATTCTCAAAGCCGGGGTTACACAGACTGCTTAAAAGTTCTCCATACAACCCCATTTGAAAAAAACAAACAATCCTTTTAACTTAAGACACATCAGACCTTGTGCGTATAGCTAATTGATTCCAGTTAATGAAAACTGTTACAGATGGATGTACATGTGTAGGCTTAGCCTACTTTTTTTTATTATCATGTATCATGTATTTGAGAAGGTGTGGTTGTGCAGCTGATGTAAAAACAATGAGCAGCAGAGGTACTGGCATCCAATGCTAGACACAAAGTTTCTGGTTTGTCCGCATGAGTTGAAATCCATCACTACCTTATAGTCCGAGAAAAAAGAGTCACTTCAAAGAGGAAGGAGATCAAGAACACAGACCTCAACACAAGACATACATCAGTGGAGAACAGGGGTATGCAGAGAGCTCTTTGAGTGATAAAGGAGCTCACTCAGAAGAATAACTAAGAGTTAAAAAATGAGATCATTGGTCTTAAGATAGGATGAGCATGTAAGCTTTTTGAAAAACCCTGAACGACAAAAAGGAGACAGTGTGTTGTCTGGGGTCTGAGTGTTATCAGAGTTCACTCTGAATGACTTGAGCCTGTGAAAGATAGAAGATAGATAGAAAAAACATATAATAAAGAGTTCATAAAAAAAATTGACTTAATTATTTTGGTGTACAGGAATTTACAAAAGGTTTAGCGGGCTTGTTTGAAGCATTTAGGTAGATGTAAATCAGTTATTTTAGCTTTTAAAGTAAAATTTAAACAGGGGTTTTAAGGTCTTAGCATTAACGTATTTTAGTCAAAGTTCATAAATAGTTGATTTAAAATAAATTGTCAGTTGTTCTTTGTTTATTTGTTCTGCTGAAACTGTAGAAGAGGTAGGGTGTTTAACAGACTCCAGATTTAGTGCAGCAGCCTAAATACATGCAATGATTATTTAAAGAAGAAAACTGATACACACTCTACTTTGACATCTATATATATATATATATATCTGTGTAATAGATATGTTACATCTTCATATGAATTATATTACTATCTGAATAATTCATACATAGGATTGACTCTGTTTAAATTTTCACTGCATATGTTTCTGCTGTTAGCAGTGTAGTTAGTTTTACTTTGTTATTTAATTCAGTATTATTATTTTGTCAATATTCCAAAAAGAGTACAGTCCTGGTAACTACTTATTTCTTCAGATAACAAATTGAGTCTGCTCTGCTGAAAGTAATCTGCTTTTTTCTACTTGCACCCATCATGAGGCCATTACTTGTTTACTCTTCAGTCTTTATCTCTCTTTTTCGTGACATATGTAACTGGACTGTTTTGTCCAAGGCTGTCAGTTTAATGTCTATTAGATGATATCTGATAACCAGAAGCAGATCCTGTTGGTGAGTTCTGTCTAACACCTTGCAGGATTGGCGTGAGCAGGTTTTACAATCTGTTCTTCCTTTCCCTCTTTGAAAGTATGCTGAGTGATTGACAGGTGAGAGTGAGTTAGGGGGTCACGGGCCGTGCAGACCTGAGCCTGAGAACCCAGATTCACAACCAGACACGCAGGCTGACACCCTTGTTTAATGTTTGTTAGTGACGTACAAGTGGTCTCTTAGTGTAAAGAGGGTGTGGATCTTTGACTTACTTCACACGTTGAAAATTCACAACTGATTAATTAGTTACACTTTTTCCTTTTCTGGATTCCAGGACAATATATTTAAAATTTATTGTTATACCTAAAGAGGGTTAATTTAATACAAATTGCAGCAATACGTTTTGCCAACATTTTATTTTTTTTTATTACCGATTCAACTGTTAGTTTTTTTAACTGCAATACAAAAATAAATGTAGCCATTTGTAAAAGAATAAAAAACCTTTGTTAGACAGAAGTTCAGGTAATTAAAATCTTAAATCATCTTATAGGTGAGAAAACCTTTCGGGCTTGTTTTGCTGAGATTACGCTGACCTGCAGAAAAACAGAAGCATAATTAGAGATATTGAAGAAAAGGTAGAAAAACCAGCCATTAGGGAGCACCAACCAGTGTACCTCTTGTGCCAGTCCAAAGACCGGGTAAATGGTGAGGGTTTTGGCAAAACACCATACTGGATCAGTCGAGGCCCAGGTTAGCAACAACCGCCACCGGCGCTGTTGAAAACAGGATGCCGCCGGAACTTTTGCTACTATTAGTCAAAGACCACAAGGAGGATTGAGGGTAGCAACTTTAAAGGTAGGGACAATGACAGGCAAAGGTAAAGACCTGGTTGACATGATTCAGAGAAGGAAGGTAGATGTATTATGTGTGCAAGAGACCAAGTGGAAGGGCAACAAAGTCCGAAGCATGGTGGTAGGGTTTCAACGGTTTTACCGTGGTGTGGATAGGAAGAGAAATTGAGTAGGAGTGGTCTTGTAGGAAGAGTTAGCAAGGGATATAGTCGTGGTGAAAAGAGTGTCAGATAGGGTGATGTTCCTGAAAGTAGAAGTAGAAGGTCTGATGCTTAATGTTGTCAGTGGGTATGCTCCACAGGTTGGATGTGATGTAGAAGAGTGTGGTAAAGAGTTGAAGAAGAGAGTCCAGGCAGGATGGAGTGGGTGGAGAAAGGTTTCAGGAGTGATTTTTGACAAAAAGGTGTCAGCAAAGGTCAAAGAAAAGGTTTACAAGACAGTGTTGAGAGCAGCTACGTTGTATGGTTTGGAGACAGTGGGAATGACAAAAAGACAGAGACAGAACTGGAAGTGGCAGAGATAAAGATGTTGAGGTTCTCCTTGGGAGGGATGAGGATGGACAGGATTAGGAATGAGGTCATCAGAGGTACAGCACAGGTTGAACCCCTGGGAGGTAAAGTTAGAGAGGCCAGACTTAGATGATTTGGACGTGCAGAGGAGGGACAGTGAGTATATTGGTAGAAGGATGTTAGAGACGCAGCTGCCAGGAAAAAGACAAAGAGGAGACATATGGATACAGTTAGAGAGGACATGGACGTAGTTGGAGTGAGGACAGAGGATGCAGAAGACAGTTAGAAGGAGGATGACTTGCTGTGGAGACTCCTGAAAAGAGAACAGGCAAAAGAAGAAGATGATGAAGAAGAAGAAGAAGAAGAAGAAGAAGAAGAAGAAGAAGAAGAAGAAGAAGAAGAAGAAGAAGAAGAAGAAGAAGAAGAAGAAGAAAGAATGGTACAACTTTACTGAATACAAGTATGTAAATAATTTAAAGTCCCTGAGGGAATCCTTACATCTGGCTCTGTCATGTGCTTACAATAATTTAAACCCAGCTGTAGGTTGACTGAAGGCAAATTGATCCCAGAGATGACCCCTGTCTGCCTCTGCCCTTACCATTACCTTCGCCACAGCTACCAGCAATGTTGAAAGGATTTTACCCTGTGTTGCTCAGAGCAGAAAGTTAAGTCACACATAATTTTACACCAAGGGTTAACCTAAAGCTATAAACTCAAACAGGTAAATTATATGTCTTGAAAATTACAGTCTTTCTACAGCTTTGATTTTATGAACTGCGAGATGACCACAGTGAGTAATACAACAATGAGAGCTGTGTTGTAGTGAGATGAATGTAGCTCTGGATTTAAAGTCTATTTGAAGAAATATATAATGACTACCTAGACATACATGTGTCACTGACCTGCTGCCATTGTTTAAATATTTGAATAAATGTCATGTCGTATTTTGTAAAGTTTTGAAGCTGAGACACTCAAAGTCACATGGATCTGTAAAATACACAACATTTAAAACTTATACTTCTTAAGTTGTTTTATTCAATTACCTGTTTTTTGTCTTTGTGTCATTGTGACTGATGTGAAAGCTGTTGTTTGTTAGTGCCTAATGTTACTGATAAATAGTAACCTTTATTACTTTGCGTGTGTAAACTTATCTGTGTAAATGGTAGAATCCAAAGAAAGTCATTTAACGACGAGGATCTGGGTTATTAAGGTAAATGCTTTTGGCTGCGCAGGCAGAAAACAGCAGGTCAGTGTAACTGTGTGCATTCGGTGTTAATTTTGTTTCTTTTCATTTCTGTCTTGTTTAGTTGGCCCAAGTTATTCCTTAAGATAGGGTCCTTTTTGATTTGTGTATAGTTTGGTTACTACCTTTTGTGAATAAAAACACTTCTGCGTACACTGGACACCTTCTGCCTCCTGACATTTATTTGCCACTCTGGCCATGCTACACTACAAATTAACATAAAGAAAATGAGGAAAAAGTTCCCATAGAATTTTATAGCTTTCTTTCAAGCTGGAGCAATTATGTTGTTATAGTTTATTATATCTGAGCCTAGGCAACATAATCTGTTAGGACTGATTCAAGTTTTTTACTAGGGCTGAGTTTGATTCATTTAAAGAGGGGTGGGTCAAACTAATTTTCCTTGGTAAACTGTTTTCTTTTAATTGGTATTGTCAAATTTGTTTGACTTCACACCACATGAGTCAGACATTTCAGTGAAACAAAAACTTGTTTTGTGAACAATTACTTTGTTACTCGTGTCAGTCTGGTTGGATGAAATAAAACATCTCAGATAACAAAACATATAATATTAAACATGGCAAAAGATATATTGGTTCATTTAACAAGTAATTTAAGTGGAAAACCAACAGTATTAAAACAGATGAGTCAGTTCTAAAAGATTACGCTATCCAATTCTTTTATTTACTTGTATTACTGCAAAACAGCATAAATGCTTAAGTATGAGCAAAATCAATATAATTGTGTGGAAAGTTGGGAATTATATTGTTTATTTTTATTGAAGAAGTTACTTTTTAAGTGTTTGATTTCCATTCAGCTAACAAGAATAAACTGATCCACTTTCAATCCTAAACTGAATTTGTTCAATTTTGCAAAAATTATTTCTATTTAAGTCAGCCAAGCAAGTTTATTGTTTGTCTAAATGCTGGCAGCTTATTTTTATTGGCAAGCACATTTTCTCTTCTATATAAATACTATTCTGGGTGTGGATAAAGCATATTTATTACGATATGAGTATGAGTGGAAAACTTGAAGGACACGCAAGCTTAAATATGACAGGGCAGCAGTCTGAACTCACCTGTGATTTTTGTCTCACCTGGTTAAATATGAGAGAGGAGTTGAAAATGGATTTGGTTAAGTGACTGAACTAAAGTTTGTAAACCAACAAAAGGCACCGGTGAACAAAAAAATGAGCAGAACAAGAAGTAGCAAGCAGGATATACAGTATGTTTTCTAAGCAGGACATGTAGCTACAGATTCTATTTTAACATATTTGTTTTGATCTTTTGCCCAGAAACTAAGTAGTTTGTCTCCTCTTTTATAACTTTTATTATTTATAAGCAGTTTACGAATAAATGTCGGAAATATATCATGCAAAACATGTTCCCTTTTGAAAAACAGTCAACATTTTGTCTTAAAATGTAATTTCTGCACCAGAATATATCATTGTTGATATTCAGTCTCTTTTTTTTTGTCTTTCTTGTTGTCATTCATCTCCTCAGTGACAGGGCATCAGCAACACCATTTATCCCACACTTTCCACACCTTAAACACAAATCAGAGAGTTCAGATTCGAGTTAAAATATTTTTACAGCAAAAGTTCATGAGGTGTTTAACTAAGCATTCCCATGTCATGTCGCTCTAAAGCCCTCTTCACACCTTCCCCTCGAGCACTGTGGTGGTACAACCACCTAGAAAAGGCTACAGATGGAGGTTTAACCTTTGATTTTGTAATGAAAGTTCATCATTGATAACATGTAAATGAGTCAGTAACTACTGTGCAAGACCACTGATTTATGGTTTTGGACACTATTATACCTTTATTATCAAAGTATTATAACTTTATTATAATAGTATTATAACTTATTTACTTGAAATGAAAAGCCAGTCACAGAAGTGATCAAGCACTTAATCTGTTCAAGACCAATACATTTTATATTTTTCTTCATATTTGTTCAGCTCTCTCTGAGATGAGGTACTTCTTAAGACTAATGTCCAACACATGGATGATTTAGAATATGAATGGATTCCCTGGCTGTTGTGCCTACTGATTTCACATTATTGATAGCTTTAATACTGTTTTAATTACCCTCTTGCTTATGCTTTAAACTGCAATTTTAGAACAGTTAAGTTCATGCCCCATTAAACACCACTGGGAAGGTGTTTCCATTAATCTGAGCATGATAAATATTTTAAATCCTGTTTGGATTTCTACAGTTATGTTAGTAGTATTGGGCCTTGAACTTTGAATTTTATATAACCCCAGATGATTCTCAGGCGTCTTTGCTCATCTGTAACATGTTCACACCGGCGTACACACAAGTGCATGCCGGCTGGCCAGCCTTTGATCTCTCTCCTCTTCTGGGCCTCCTTCAAGGGGTGAGCCTCCTGAAGCTTGTCCAGCTTGGATGGATCTTCTGTCGCTGGAAGTCCTCCAGGTCTGATAGAGAATGGAACGTTTCTGATCTAAGTCACTGCATCTATGCAAACAATAGGTCACTTTAGGTGCAATTTAAGCTATGGCACTCATGTGGTCTGCTCAGGTGGAACTGAATGCACTGAATGCTTTGCAGGTTCTGCTTTGGACCCCCCACACCCTCCCCCAGTTCTGAGGAATGCCAGCTCCTGCCAGCTTCAAAGATTGTACTCCAAGTTATTCACTCCAAAGGCAGAGAAGACCTCATATCAGTGCAACACTGTGGAAAGTGCACGCTATGAAAGGCAGTTGGCTGTTTGCCGAAGGGAAACAGTAGTGATGTAATTTAGATGATGATGTATTTATTATTGATAGATGTTCATTTAATATGTCTGGCAAATGCTATAAAGAGAGGTAGATATTTACTGAGATCAACCACTTTAAATGAAATCAATTATCATGCATGTACAAAAAAATCAGTGTGTTTTATATAAAGGTAACGGACAGTAAAATTTCTGCGTTGGTTTTATTCTGTAATGTTCTTTTAGCGAGTTTCAGTGAGAGGAGGTTGGCTTGACAGTTTTGTTTTGGATAATTGCAAGCTGCCGAGGTCTGTGGTCCCCTTCTCTGTCTCCCTGTGGCCTAGGCTGCGAGAGCCATATTTAGGTTGCGTCCTCCTCATAGTATCCTGTCTCATCCCCATCCTGTCCGACACCCTCCCTCTGTGCACAGCTGGGGAGAGGATAGAGTCTGCAAGTCACCCAAAGGTGATACTGTTTGTACCTGAGGAAACTGAGTCACTACCACACCTACTGACTACTCAGAAGTTTTCAGAATTTTTATGTATGTCAGTTTCCATGCTTTATTTAAAATGAAGTTTTTTTTAAATATTGTTACATAAAAATACATTCTCTATATGAAATGTGCTCATCATAACAATCATGGCAAGAAAGGTCAGAAAAAAAAACTTGCACCTGTGATTTTACTGGTGACTAATATGCAGTCTTTACAATAGTTGATCTAAAAAATATGTTAAATTTGTGGGTGTATTGAAGGATCACAGAAAGTCTTACATGCAAACTCATAAACTATATATTCATTGAAACGAACAAAGTTAGCTTAAGGGGAAATGCTTGGAAAGGGAGCACTTGTACATACAGTTCTTTGCAAAAGTGCCTTCATTTTTTATGGTTTGCTTCCTTTGAGCCAGATTTCTTGTAATTTTTTAAAGTGGTTAAACTAATAGTTCTTCAGGCTTTCTGAAGGTTTTTCGAACTATTTCTTTGGACTTTGAGTCCTTTTTCACTTATTTTCAATTCAGTACCAGGCCATTAAAAAAAATCGTTGTCTACTCATTTAACGCTGACTCATAAAAAGGCTTCTAAACTTAAGAGATTAACCAGTGTTGTTGGAAGAAAATAGATAACTGAAGAAAGCACCAGTCTCTTGTTCCAATCTTTTTTAGCTGAATTTGTTGAAAATACCAAAAAGATAACACAATTTAACAAATATAAAAAAGTATTTGAGCACCAAGAAAGTGATTTTTAAAGAGCTATTAGCTTAAAACTTGCTATAATACTGTATAAGCTATAATAGCTACAATAGCTATAATTTAAGTGACATGCTGAAAATAAAATTTGAGTCTGTTTTTCCTGGCAAGGCATCAACATCTGGGTGTGAAAATGTGTGATAATATTTTGAGCTCAAACCACTGCCGGCATCAACTCATACGTTTCCTGCAACTTTTAATAGGACCAGGTGTTAATGGAAATGTCTCCAAATTAAAGGCTGTTTTTCCTTTTCTATTTTTATATTCTGTCCCCGTTGCTCTTCAGCTCAATTTATTTATTTTACACCTATTCACAACAAAAGCGGTCTCCTAGAACTGTACAGAAAAAATAATGTTAATTTCACTTCTAGTCTTATACATTCCAGCGGGTTAACGTTTTTTACATACCAGTTCAACATAGTCCTTTTCAGTAATGTTACCTGAGTTCAACTCTACAAAAACATATCTACTCCTTCTTATTACCTTTTAGTTCAGTCACCCAGTGAAGAATTTTCACCGCTGGGCTTGGATTCCACTCATTATCTGCTGAAATGACCCTTGTAATGCAAGTGCATGTCTTATAGCTGGGGGGCTACATTTCTATACTCTCTCCCTATAGGTTCTGTAAGAGATTTGACTTGTTTTTAATTCATCATTCTGTGAGTTATATTGTGTTTTGCTCATGTGGAATCTTTGAAGATTTCTTGATCTGACAGCAGTATACCTGCTTGAACTGATGGGTTTACCTGGTTCATACAAATTTTGGAGCACAACGAGGTTATAATCAAGATATAACTTGCAGAATTTTAATCATGCACCTGCCTTTTGAAGTTTAAATAAAAATGGTGAAAATGTTGAAACAAATGGGAGAGTCTCTGCAAGAGTCATAGACAATTCGGGATGTTGTTTTTGTGATTTGGAGTGCTGTATGCTCAGAAAAAAGAGTGAAATATGTGCATCTTAAAATATGTGAACTTTAAAAAACATCTTTGACATACAGTTCAAAAGTCTGGACTCACTTTTTAATTCAAGAAGAAATGTGGATCCAAACATTTGACTGCTGTTAATTCGACACCAAGAATGTATTGTTGTTCTGGGCAAATCTCGTGGGAGATGACTAAAGGCTTCTCGTCAGTGTGAATGTTTCCAAACGTAAAGTTCACTACATAAAATTCCACTATTTTACGGTCACTATCGCCATCCTTTATGTTGCTTGTCACGCCCCCTGTAGATGCCAGTAAGCTCCTCTTTAACTGGAATTGCGATGCACATTTTCCAGTGAATTTCTGTGCACACCATTTATCACAGCACTCACTCCCGTAATACTCCCTTCTTACATTAAGTCATCTGGGACCCTAATAAGTGAAAAGAAATGATGATTCACATCAAAGTCATTCAGTAACTCAAGTTAGGAGTCATAATAGTTAAACAATCATTTTTGTGTGATTGTACAAAAATTCCCAAACAGCCCTTCAACAAACTGCAAGTCTAGTATGGAAACCTAAACTTTGGCGATTCCTATTGGCTGTGTTTGCAAAAAGAAAAAAATAAAATAAAATTATAAGGAATAATTTGGCCAAGCACTTTTCCGAGAGAGCACGATCCTCCTGGCTGTTGTACCAAAGCAAATACACACACATCTCTTCAGATAGTGGAAAACCTGATTTAATGGTGAAAACGGTCGACATGAAAAATTACTTTTCCAAGTATGGCAACAACACTTTTCATTGCAAAGCAAGCCCAAACATAAGAGAACTGCTTTATATAAAACAGAAGCTGTGAGAGAGTCAGATAAAAAAAAAAATACAGGAAATACACACAAGAAATTATTGGCAAAGTATGCTCATAGAACTGAAGTCACATCCAAAATGCCAGCTTCATCTTCATGGAAGATTTACGATAAATGTGTTATATTGTTTGGATAAAGTACAATTTTCATAAGACTATGCTGCTCTTTTTTTAACAGTGCATATTTGTCATAATTATGCCACCTGATTCCAGACTAAGAGCTATTTTAATGGTAAAGGTATCCATGAATTTTATTTATTTATTATAAATAATATTATAGGGATTCACATGTCTTAATTATTATTTTCTTATTCTTCCTTTAAAAGCGGCTTCAATTGATTTTTTTAACCATGGCATCATTGTTTTATTGGCCACAAACACCAGGAAGTAACAGAGCTGATGTTGTAATTTAATGTAATGTTGTTGGGTTAACTTGACCAACCACCAGCTCTGTGACCAGTACATTCATATTTATCTCATTTTAATCATAATCATAAGCAACAAATGGCATACGCATATTTATAATGTGTTGTTTTTTGTTGCTAAACCTTTAAGTTAAAACAGAAACCTTTGCTTATTAATGTCAAACTTGACTTTCATAGTTAAAAGTCTTAACCCCAGTGTGCATCATGAAACACCAAGTGGGAGATTTTGAGAGGATTCCTTGGAATCTGATTATATCTAAACAAGATCACTAAATAATAATTTAGATAAAACCACTAATTACAAATTAGAAAAAAATATACATGTAGTAATTGCTTTATGCCTAATGATAATTCTTTTGCTTATCTAACACTGCACAAGATATATTAATCTGCAACAAAAAGAAAACACTCACAGATGGAGCACATATTTTGGCAGAGTAGGGCATTCTGCCATTCATGAACATACTACTTTGACATTGTGTATCTAAATACTATCACAGACTGAGCACATCCCTCATCGTTGTTTAGGTATCCCCCGCATGATGGTATACCCCACTGCACAGCAACAACAGGTCAGACTCACTTAAGAGACATGCTCAAGAATGTCAGGAACCCAACCAAATCAAACATCCTTGGGATGAAACTACAACAATCGCACCACTACTTAACCCTCATGCCCCATGGAATCTGCTGTCAGATAACAAAGGACACCCACAGAGTTTCCTTGGTAGAGGACAAAATTCAGCAGGTGGTTTTAATGGGTAGATTGAAAGCCATAAAATATATTACTTTTAGAGGCATTATGACTTAATACATTCTTCCACGTTTATTGCTGAAAATGCTAACATTGTCACAGTTAATGTCCTTTTCAGAGTTTCATTCAAAGAGTGCCTGACAAGTAAGTACTCCACATTCAGACATTTACTGGGTGAACAGCTGTTAGTTCTTAATGGATTAGAACCCATGACAAAAGCAACCCACTCCTATGAAATCTTATTGATTACGTAGAAATGTGTTTGCTTAAAACAAGACAAGTGGGAATAGGGGGCGATAGGGATAGCCATCCAGCAAAGTGAAGCTGTGCTAAATTCTCAAAGACTGCACAGTGACTCATAGGTCAAGGCCCCAATGTCTGTAAACAGGATTTTTCTCACAATTTGACCACTGAATCCCATGCTGCTCTCATATATTTTGCTTTGATTCAAGTGGCACTCCCTGGGAATACGGGGGAAAATAAAACGAGAGATAGTACAGCAGTTATCTTAGTCAGGATGGGGAGAGTGCATGTAAAAACATAAGCATGCTGAGGATGCAGCTGATAACTGTTATTGTGATCTCCTAAATGTGGTGATACAACTTTATCATGATTATTGCTTAAATCATCTTAGTGACTCTGAATTTTAATCTGGTCAGTGCAAATTTCCTCTTGTGTGCAATATGTTGTGAAACCTGTTATATGGCTGACTGCTGAGGTGTCAGCAGAGCTGTGGTTTATCTCTTGATCAAGTTACAAAATGACTAAAGAGCTGGACTCTGTAGTCAAACTTCCTCTTGTTTTTGTCACTCTTTTCTTCAAAAAATGCCATTTGTATGAAATAATTCACATATTCTATTAAAGCTGAGACAAACTCTTGATCATCTCTTGGGTTCATTTTATATATATATATATATTTATATATTGTGCTTGAATGATTTAAAATGTGATCAGAACTTTTCTTTGCACAATTTGACTTCCATTCAACAGTTTCATGACCCAGGAGGAAACTCCTAATAAGTTTGTCTTTAAACATACTCACTTTCCTCCCAACACACTGCATTCCTCACATTCTGGAAAAGAAAGTGTTGAGGCTCTTAAAATGTGAGGAGTACGTGGGTTTGAGACAGTTGCAGTGAGGGAAGATTCTTTTAAATATTGTCAAGCGTAATCATCAGGCATCCATGAACTGTTGGGTGCATTTTTTCAGAATCATCCTTTAAACACTTTAAATTATCATCTCAGATTAACAGTTCCTGCTAAAATAGTATGGCCAGCAAAAAGTTTTTTCTTTTACCTGATGGATCTGTACCACCCACACTCACATACACACACATACTTCTTTCAGCATTAGCATTAGCATTAGCATTAGTGTCTATATTTTATCACTCAGCTGCACAGCAGAGCACAAGAAGAGTGACGTAAGGGCATAGGAATAGAAATGCATCTACTGAAATCATAATATGTATGTAAAAGACAGACAGAAACAGAGATATCATTTTAAGTAAAAAGTATGCAGCAGAGAGGGAGGAAAATAGACTTGTAGATTGTTGTAAGTTTTAAAAGCAGAAAAGAAGGCAGGGATGATTTAAAGGATTGTGGCTATAGATTGGCTGTACATCAAGAGGGCAAAAATGGTTTTAGGAAAACTCACTGGGACAAAAAAAGAGAGCAGAAATTAAGCTGGTAAAAGAAGTCAGTGAAAACAGAACAGTGATGTGAAAGTTAGACTTTGAGTAGAGCGAAGTGTTCTTAATATTTTCTCTCCTGAGGGCATTTTTGGAAGCCTCTATCATCAGTCTGGGCAGGACTCATTTGTTCTCCTATCCCTCCCATCTCTCCTCCTTTTCCCCTCTGTCTTAGTTCATCGCACACCGCTGCAGAGTGCAACTAGTGCCACACGATAACTACAGGTTGAGAAGTGAGTGAGGGAAAGGGAGACAGACGGAAGAGAGACGGCCACACACCTCACACTGGAGTTTGGAGTCACTGTGCAGCCAGGAAAGGTGAGCTGAGGGAGGAATATCTCTTCTTCTTTTTTTCAGCTGTCTTTACCTGTGTGTGCATATACATATATACATTTGTGTGGCCAAATGTAAGCATATCTATAGGTGAGATTTTTCTTTGAATCCAACCTAGTGAAGGCTGCTATTCATATTTGTGTGTGTAAACCACCTTTGTGTCAGTGATCAGAATTTTTGAAGTGTGTTTGACAGGTTTGCTTTTCCAGGATCACAGTTTGGTGTGTGCATGAATCATGCTGTGCAGCAGGGCGAAAGACACTGTGAAAGTCATAGCTCACAATGTGCACATGCACAAATCTGCACATGGATTTGGTTTATTTTAATTTAGCTTTGATTTCTTTTGAGAAACTTCCAGCGGTATGGAGTTGTTTTAGCTGTATTGCCAGTGGACACCTAGTGAAGGACAGAGTCAAGACCTCATCTGGACACAATATGGGCTGCCTGCACAATTTACTGCCACATTCACTACTGATGGATTTTAGTTATAAAAGATTTGTATTTGCACCAGGCATTAGATGGTATGACAGTGACAAAAAGCAAATATGGGCTGTAGAAGACTGATGTAAGACTGTTTTTATAGACACTCCATGCCTGCAGGCGTTATATTATGAGTTTAAGTTTCAGGAGGTTGCTGCAGCACCAGTCTTGCTCGTACCTGTTGGCTATGATACTGTTTACAAATGGCTTTTACATGTTTTTCATTGACACTTCAGAGGTTTTTTTTTTTTTACCTTTGTCTCACATTCATTGATTTGATTTAGCTGAATGTTGTAGTCATCCTGTTTTGCTTTCAGCAAACTTCTGACAGCTCAGAGGGATAAGAGCTTCCAGGGTGTGGCACATAACCATATGTTGGCACTGAGGTAGAGCAGATAAAAAGTTCACCTTGGAATATTTGAGTTTTATTTGCAGCGCTGCAAGCCTGCTACTCATATGCCCTTAACCAATCTGCGGTTCTCACTCCTCATTCGGAAGCCTCTCTTCCCCTCCCCTTTGAAAGCAAAGGCCTGCCTAGTCATGCCAGTCTGCTGCCTTGTGCCAGCCTAACTACCACACTCATTTAAAAGGTGGAAAATCATACCCACTCCTGCCAGGTGTGGCATTCCCCGTGTAAAGAGCAATGCTGTATTTTGCCAGGTGTGCCATCAGCATGTCTGAGTAAAAGAGACAAGAATGTCAGGCTGTGTGTGGGTGGGTGTGTGTGTGTGTGGGTGGGTGTGTGTGTGTGTGTGGGTGGGTGGGTGTGTGTGTGGGTGGGTGGGTGGTGGGGATCCTGGCCTGCAGAGGCTGCGTGAAACCAAAGAGCAATATAAACTGAATGGCTGCCTGTACTTTTTACTGTCATATGTGTGCATATTACAAAGTTTCTGCCAAATACTTGTAGTGTTGAAGATAATTAACATAGAAGACTGTGTTCTGCTTCCAAGAGAAACAGGAAGTGCATGTGTGTGTGGTTTTGTGTGTGTATTTGTTCTAGACAGACTGAACAGTTGTAAGGCTATAAACCTTGTTTAATTTTCTGTAATCTTGTCAACATAAATAAAATTCATGCAATGTATAGATTTGGAGGTCTGCTTTCTATGTTCTGCATTACTCTTCCACATTTTAACTCCTAAAATTACAATAGGAGCACAATTACAGTGTCAGAGGAGACAATTATAACAAGTTTCCAGATTGTTCCAGCAGCTTGCAATCAGAATCTTGTTTCCAGCACCTAGGGATTTACTAGGTATTCATTTAAAAGCTTTATGAGAGAACTGATTGATTTGCGAGATTGGATGCATCGGAACATCAGGAATGCAGATGTACAAAGAGAGTTTCACAGAATTCACTGAGAATAAAATTATATGCAAGGGGTGTTTGACATAAACTTTGTATGCACCAAAAACACTGGCTGTCTAAAACAAAAAATGAAAGGTGTCATTGACAGCCAAAGGCAAGAACATTAGCCAAAATAGTGTGGCAGATGGAAAGAAAAGGCTCTGTGGAGCAAAAGAAATTCCCCATCCAGCTGTATGACAGAGATTTTGGCCTGCTATATTAAACTTTACACTCATCCAGTAAATGCTGGGATGAAAACCATATCAGCACATTAGACTTTTAACCTCACATCCTCTCATTTCTACTCCTCTCCTCCATCACATACCCCCCATGATCTCTGCATTATGTCCTCCATGGGTTCAAATGACAAAGATATGTTTTTTTATTAGTCACAACCTCTGCTCTCTTCTTTCCTAATTTCTTGCTGAGGATTTCTTTTCATATATATTTTCTCTACCATTTCATTTCATATAAAAGCACAGTGAATGACCCACGGCAGAACGTTATGAACCAATTATTCTCACAGCCACCATGACAACCTTTTGGCAAGCTGCCACTCTAAAATTGAAATGTTTTTCATTTGAAAGGCAGGTCAATTTCTGAAAATACCTCTGCACTTACCAACCTCTCGAATTTGTGAGTTCACGTGATGTATGATCAGCGCAAGATACACATTGCATTCTCACATATTGGAAAAAACCAACTCATGCAAGCCCTCGCCTGCTCTCTTGCACATATCACTGCAAGTATGAGGGTACTGTGGTGAGGTCACAGAGATTACCAATGCTTTCACTTTAAATTTATTCTGGGCAAATTTCAACACTTAAGCTCAGTAACATACTGCATTATTTTAATTGCTGAAAAGATAAGGTCAAAGTGTATACATGTGAAGCAATTAAGGAAAGCCAATACAATAGATTCAAAATTGTATCAAGATATGTTAAGGAAACCCTGCATTTTGCCCAATGATCGAAAGAGGCACCAGTTTCCCCCACAAACCCCTGCATGGAAAAGCAAGTAAAGAAAATGGATGGATGAATAGCACAAGGAAATTAATGATTGCAAAATAGAAAACATCGTATTTTACTGCAAACACATAAGGGGTATGTTTTATTTTATGACCTTTTATGCATGATGACACTGTAAATCCACTGCTGCAAAGGTGCTGCAACAGCAACCCTAGGACAGCAAAAACAGCACTTAAGTATTCTGGGTTTTGTTTTCCCCAAAATTCTTCAGTAAAGATAAAATATAGCTGCCTAACCAAACTGATTTAATAACTACTGAATTAATTTAAACTTAAAACTCTTCAGGAGTCTGCACAAAATTCTTAAAACTGACCTCAAAGTTCAGAGCAGCAGTAAAAACAAAACTATCAACCCATGTTAGATAGACATCATATTCTTGGCTAAACAATAAAAGTGTTGCCAATTTCCATAATCTTCCTATCAGTTAAAGTGTACCTAATGCTTGCTGCAGAGATGCTTTTTTTACCTTTAGACCACACATACAGCTGTATTTGTCTCTTCTTTGCATTTTAGCATTGTCTTGTACACTGTAGTGTTTGTTCTTCAAATGGTGAAACAAGTCTGCTTTGTTTCTGTCTTTAGTGATAATGATTTCCTTGCCGATTTTATGAAATACTTTGCTTTACTGGAGGTCTGTCCTCTTGTTGTCAAACCACTTTCATATTATTGAAATAGTTTCCAGAGGCTAACAAGTTGCATTAACCCTCATTGGGTTCACATCTAATTGGTGGAGATAACCAGGACATGACAGCATACTCACCACTGCATCTTAGTGTGCCAGCCAACGCACCACTTCAAATGGTGTGCAACCTCTAACTCTGCTTTTCATTTGGTGTACTCTCATCTGCATCTGCATGTAATTGATGTGAACCCACTTTTCACATGTATTGTGCACTCATGCCACAGTTAAGAGTTGAATAGGATGAGAGCCCAAAGACATAGTTAAAGTGCTGCTGATTTGTCACTTCACACCACAAAACCTTACATTAGTCTCTAATCCACTTATCTAAACTGAAAAACCTTGAGCTCTTAACTTTTATCAATTCAACAAAGATTTATAATGCAAATCTCAGATTTTATCAACTCAAATTTTGTTGTCAGTGTGCCACACTAATTCTCATGAAATATGTTGGAATTTGTCTCCTTGTCCTGAGCATTTTTGTTCAACTTCTCTCACAACTTCTGATTCATCTCATCAAAACTATCCCACTTAAGTTTAACGCTGTACAATGCCTTATTCATTAAGTTTAGAGTAAATATCACTGTTAACTCTGTAGAAATAATAACCAAAATATGCAGTGTTTTCATGTTTTAAGTACTTTAGATTGAAAAGTGCATTGAAAACTGGTAATTAACAGTTTTTACAAAAGCTTATCCTTTAGGAAATTGACTTTCTAATTTAGGGTGGGAGTGTTGAAGTATATTTTTTATACAAATAAAAAATCTGTTCACATGTTTACTGTTTAAATTATATTGACTTGATGGACATTAAGAATGTAATTTTTTTAGTCAGTGAAATATGCTGTAAATCTAACTATTTATGCAGCAGAAATGTTTTAATAAAAATGCAATCACCTCAGTTTTGAAGCCTAAGGTATGAAACTATCAAATGCAGCTTGTAACACATTTTAAGACTGTCTTACAAACCTCAGAGAAGAACCAGAGGCGTGGGTGTGGGGTATAATCATCTCCTGACAACTGCTATGATTTTTAGCAGTTTGGAAGCACAAAACATAAAAAAACAAATTCCTGCCAGAAACTTTAGCCAATCCACCTCTTGTATCAGTTTTGTGTTTATTATTTTTTGTGTTTAAAATTTACAAACCCCCGCCAGTTTCAGCGAGAAGAACAAATTACGGCACATGCTGAACTTCACTTTGTATCAACAAACTTACCTGGTTCAGATGAGATACGCTGAGGTCATAAAGCCTCCCAGCTGGGAGGGCAGGCGGGGGTGCTGAGAAGGATCAAAGCTGCTGTGGACATATAATACACACTGCAGGTTTAAAGGTAATTACTAAGGGTCTAAGTCTTTGTTTTCTTTATGTTTTCTCGAAATACTCAAAGTACCCATCCTGCAATGAGAACAAGCTCAGTGTTCCTTGATTTCATTAGTAGTACTGATAAGAGAAAATAGCATGTTTTTGTGGCAGGTAAATAGATGTTGATCAAAGAGGGTTTTTCAAAGGTTAGTGGCTATGCACATTTTTAAAAACCAGGGCATCAAATGGCCTAAATACTGTATGTAATCAGTTTTTTGATTCGCCACAAAGCTATATTCTACTTATAGCTCAGTTCTATTACACGTTTCAACACAGTACTAAATGTTCAGGAAAAGATAGTGACTAAAGAAATCATGGGGAAATTGTGTGATAGTTTGCAGCAGGAGGTACATGGCTCAGAGCCATTCGATTTGCATCAGTTAGTTATTTAAGTATTACTGCACAGCCCACTGCTCATATCCGTGATGCTTGAAAAACTACACAGGTCCCTAATGATGCTGTCATTGAGACAATGACTGGTTAGGGCTCACAATGTGTAAACATGTTTAACATTATTAAAAATATAAGTATAACAATCAAGTCTATAGTTCCTGTAATAATCCAGTCAACTTTCTGGTGGTGTAGTGAAAAAAAAGAACAAAAAGTGCCATGACGCAAGGGAAAAGTCTCAAGTGTAGTAACACTGTTTGATCCACAAATATGCCTACATTTTAATTGGCTTACATCCTCATTCTATTTCTTTTGTTGATTATTTTATTGTTGATTAATAAAAAATTACCAAACAAAAGTCCTAATTAATCTGCCAACTGATCTATCAGTCTACCTTTAGTGAGAATTTATTCCGGCAGTGTAGTCATGCTACAAATATAATTACTGAACACAGATACAGGCTGAGGTAGTAGAGTCCACTTAATCTCACTTCAAGCTATAATGTCTCCTGACAGGCTGTGTTAATAAAACTTCTTTAAGTGAACAAAGAGTGATTGTCTATAAAGCTGTTTTGACTTCACTCTGGGTTTGATTTCTAGAAATGAGTGAAAAAAAATGTAAGTAATGCATGCAGTTAAATGAGAATTCTGTTTTCAGCAACAACTTCCACTTTAGCGTCCAGCTGTGTGTGAAAGTGCATGTGCAAATCTGCTGTTGTGTAGTTGTGTGACTGCACATGTGTCTGCATGCATGTGTTTTGTCACAACAGATAATGTCCTTAATTTCTTGTGGTTTCATCCTTGTGGTCTCATTGACTCAGTACACTCAGACATTAGACACACACACACACAACCACACAGAGATGATTCAGAACACCTCGAGGTGATTCCCAAAGTCACGGTACAACATGGGACACAAAACCACATCACTGAGCATTCCCAGACTCTGAGAGTTTGATCAGATTGAAAAAGAAGTATGACACTTGCAAAATGTAGTTGTAGGCTGTGTTCCTGTCTGGTTGTATCTGTGTGTTTATCTGTGTCTGCACATAAATATGGTCTGTTCTGCTCATGCCAGCTCAAGGTGTGTGGGAAGGAACACTCAGCTTTGCCTGGATTTTTATAGGATCATGTCAATGTTCTCTCGTGAGCTCTCAGCTGTCAGCACTTCGGGGACGTGTAAATGACAATATGTACAGCACGTCTATTTTATCTCAAATATAGCTGAATGCTTTTACACTGACTGACTTATTTAACTGGCTGCCAAGTCATGAGTTTGATAGGGGTTCATATGACCTTGTCTTGGTTGTGAAGAGGTTATGCACAACTTTTAAAACAGAAGAAAATGAAAATGTAGTTGAAATAACAGTAAATTCTACATGTTAAGAGAACCGATCATAGAGTTGTATTTCCTGAGTATATCAGTGTTGGCCCCGCAGAAATTGTTGCCTTATTGCCTTGCATGTAGTGAAAACAGTTTATTAAATGAGCAGTCTTTGTTTGCATTTATGCCATTAATCACAGTTTGATAGAAAAACCCCACATAAAACAAACAATGGAATGTTGCTGGGGTAGATATAGCAGGTGCTGAAGTTACCCAGCAGAATAATTGACTTCTAGGAAATGTGCCTTCTAGTATTATGTTAATAGTGAACCTGTGATTAGGAGGGAGGCATTTTCCAGTCTGAACGTGAGTAGTATTCAGTTGTAGCACATTTACAAACATCTTGTTCAAGCAAAGAGGCAGTTTTAGGTCTAGTTACTAACTGGATCTCTATAGGTTTGCATTTCTATGGGTTTAATGACATCATTGTACATGTAACTATATGTTGTGGGCATTTAATCAAATAACTGAATATTCAACCAATCAGCAGCAGGTGATGATTTAGGTGGCAGTGGAAGAGGGCGAAGTGACTTGGTGTATAAAAGTACCTGGTGAGGGTGTGCTGAGAACGCTTCAAACTAGAAGATCTTTAGTTTTGATTTTCACCAAAACTTTTCAAACATTCAAAGGAAATTCAGGAAGTCCGAATGAGCTGGTATCAAAGCAGTTGTAGTGGTACAGAGCAGCAGCATTGAGGTTATTGATGTTGGCTGTTGGCAGCCTTCAAACCAAGAGGTTTGATGATTTAAAGAATCTCAGTGCTGGTGGGCCATCTTTGTTGACTTACCTTTGCATGAACAAGAGTTCTTCTAAACCTCACTGGGAAAGTCCAATCTGAGAGAACAGTACAATAGACAAACCTTAGATTTAAGAGAAGCAGTGAAGCTTTCATCTTGATTGAAGAACACTAGACCATCTTTTTAATCTCGCAGGGGTGTCATTGTCGCCAGGCAAGAAAATATTTATCTCGGCTGGCTTATAAAGGCCTGAGTGTCCATATAGAAGAGCTGAAGGAGGCCGATAAAGAGAGAAACGCATAGGTGGATATCATTCATTCATTTTCTTTACCTGCTTTTCCTTTTCGGGTCGTGGGAAGCTGTCGCCTATCTCCAGCAGTCGTATGAATTCTTTAATAGACCGAAACATAAAGTGAACTTAAAACCTAGAGAGCTCATGAAGGGTGGGGACTTAGAACGGCTTCATAGGCCTTTCTTCTCAGAAATCTGTCTGACCAGGGAGGATGAAACCTGCAGAAATCTTTTCATGGAAACTATAAAGTCCCAGGTGAGTCTGCCAAAAAAAAGCTTCAAAGATTCCTGAGAGGTCTGCTCTCTCTCTCAGACTGATAGAATTGAGTTGAAAATAACAGCAACGTCTACTGTATTTACCAAAAATGAACTCCCTCACGTTAGATTATTCAATTTGATTCTTTTCTAAAGTCTGATCTTTTTCTTTTTTGTCAAAGTATTTCTCTAACTTGTTTTCCTGTGCACATGCAAAGTGAGTCAATAAACAGCAGTAAATACAAGTACCACTGATGTTGCAGATTACATTGTTTACTTTGAGGTTCCACTCCATAAAAATAAGAAAAGGGAGAATAGCTTTATGTCACTAAGTCTTCATGTACACTCCATAAATCCTCATAATGTGACTATGTACAATTAGTTCTACATTCAGTAGTACTGAAATAATTTCTTTTAGCACTTATTATTGATTTAGGCACAGGCATGTGCCCCAGGGAAAGATGTCATCAGCCATCTCTTCTGCACATAATAAATATCAACAAATGGGGGNGGTTGATCTTGTTGGCATCTGTAATTGGTTGTTTAACAATGTAAGAACAACACACATAAGCCCTCTCTCTCTAGAAAAAGTAAAGCTGGATTTTGTACAAATTCATTTTCATCATTTATTACAAATGACAATGTTTTAAGCCAGAAAGCTCAGATTTGGTTTTTGGAATCTTGCTGTCTGCTTTATGAGAGTTAAAAAAAAGACTGTCATCACATGGTGTTTGTTTGTTTGTTTGTTTGTTTGTTACCACTCATGGATATCAGGTGGTCCCTCCGATAGAAAGTTCAACATGGTCAGGGTTTGCTGCGTACAAAGGGAGTATTTAAAATTTGTGTTGCAGATGTTTCTGCTGGGACTGTGATTAATGTCCATGTGATTATTAAACCAAATATGATCCAGATGAATTCATTTCAGTCATATCCAGTTCAACCAAACTTTGCCCAGTTCAATATAATTATATTCCAGTTCTATTAAAGTCATTTCAGTTCAATCCATTTATCATTCAGTATAATTCAAATAAGTTGAACTCTGAATATTAGTATATTTTAATAAAAATTAGACCAAGTATATATATTTATAACTGATCACTCTTGGATAAAGGGAGCATTTAAAAACTTAAAATTTTAAAAACCTCCAGTCATTACAGAGTTGAATTTGCATTTGAAACAACTGTAGGGAACTGCATAAGCAGTTATGTGTCGATGGAGGAAAGACTAGCAGGATGCCACCATCTGTTAGCCACATGCACGCCCCACAGCAGTAACATAAATCTGAACCACACTCAACAATGCAAAGCTACATTTCACCAAGCTAAACGTGCACTGGCTGGATACATCAGCAGAAATCTGCAGCCCATGCTGTATTCAGGTCCTGGTCACTGACAGATTATACCATATCAGAGGGGGTTAAGATGAAACACCGATAAACCCAGACACTTGATCTTCAAGATGTTGCCGAAATTAAATTTTTCCTGAGCTAGGATGTGGAACACAGAGAGCGAATAATGCTGGACTTTTACTGTAGGTCATTAAATTTCAGCTCCTAACTATTGGCCAGAAATGTGTAGGAAAAATACTTTGGCCATGCAGTGTCTGATTCAAAAGTTGTTTATAATGGAAGAACTCCTCTGTTCTGCTGGTGTGGTCTCTGGCCTTCCACGACACAAGGAACAGTAGATATGCAAACACACAGGGCACACTCACACAAACACACACAGTTACAGGTCACCAGGGTTAATGGCAAGCTCAAAGCATGGGAATGTGTGGATGAGTTGGGTGTTAACTCTGCTGTTTGGATGAGCTGGACTCTTACAAAGCTGGTTCTTCCCACCATCCTTGAAAGTTGTTGGTTGCTGTGCAGTGTGAAGAAGACTACAGTGGCAGCAGTTATAGGTTGATATTTAAGATGTTGGTCAAATAGTAATGAGAAAAAGGAAAATTAGAAAATCATTTCCTTTAATTGTGACTAACTCTATTAGTGCAAGTTTCTTTCTTCACTTCTAGCTAATCGTTGTTTGCTTTTGAGTAAAAGTGCCCAAACTCACATTTTGCAGCTTGCAGCGAGGGACATTTCAACTTTAGCAGCTCTCTGATGGTTCCACATAGAAAAAAAAGCCATTCCTGTCCATAAAACTAACCATTTGGTGTTGTAAAGCCACTAAATTTCCACATTATTTTCCACTTTGTCAATAACTGAAATTTCCTTGTCATGTCTCACATGGCACCTCATCATAATCATAACAGTACCACTAACACAAATTAGTTTTGAGCAAATAATGCTTTTGCTTTTCAGGTTGTTTGCTTTTGGCTTCGAAGTTAAGTGGCATTTTATTTTGTTGAATACCTTCCATATGTGACATTTGTCTCACTAGTCAACCTTTGGTGCATAGTTTAAAGATCTAAAAGAAAAAAAAAACATTTATAAAGTAAATCCTCTTTTCCATCAATGCAGTACAGGCATATTTTTGGGTGCTTTTTTTGGTCTGACTTCATGGAACTTTAGATTAATTGAAAACATTTCTGGTAAAGAAATTATTTAATAACATAGTAGCCAGAGATGACTCACCACTAATTTCATGTTTTCTTTCAAACCCACTGTTCAGTTCTAATGCACAAGCACTCTTGGTGAAGGGAGGCCAGCCAATAAGATTTCCCAGTTCAAACATCACATACATGCAGTGTGGCAGATGGATATGAGATGGGAAACACTTTTGTAAAAACAACAGAAACACAGAAGTACAAGTAGGAGTTAAAGTATGATTTTATTATACACCAAGTGAGGATCAGCAGCCATTCTGCCAAAAGGTCTTGCTAATGATCCAGAAACACAGTGACATTCAGTTGCTTTAGGATAAGAAAACCATAAAATTATCGCATCTCTGGAGAAAACTGTTGCTGTTCACCCATCAACAGTCCTTCATTGGAATGCTTCTTCCATGATGCTATGAGGACCACAGCCAAAGTGGCAGCATGCCTCATCCTGTGCTTATGAAGTAAATAAGGGAGATCCTTTAGAAAATATTTGAAGACTACGGGGTACATTGCACATCAGCTATAGAACTGATGTATTGTTCTAGTGACTTTTTTTTTTTTTTTTTTGGGGGGGGAGCAAAAAAGATTAATCTCCACTAAGTGCATTAACAAAATGGCTAGCTGATGAAAGCATCTGCAAGGTTTCCATTCATCCAGCTGGTTGGGTTCCAACAGCAACACCAGCCAACTACTCAGCTGGAAATTAATCCCTGGGTTTAGCTTCTTTCTGCCAACTAAAATCAGGTTTTCTTTGTCAGAACACATACGCTATCAAAATATTACAAGTTGATTCTTTTTTTTTTTTTTTTCTTACCCATTAGAGTTAGGAGTGTTGTGTATCATATAGATGGGCTGATCATATAACCAGTCACATGTTGAAGCCACGGCTGCGGGACAGTGACAGCTGTGACTTCCAAAATCTCAACTTCTGACACTGTTGCCAGGCCAAAGTAATAACAGCTGGAGCAATGTCCCTCCAACTTGATGAGATGTCGCACGTCAGCATAAAGTTCAAACTCAGGTATATCAGAGATATTAGTTTGAAAGTGGTAAATGTGCTTGTGCACGTGGAATACACAAATGTTTTGCAACATCTGTTTTTAAAAAACTTAAAACTAACAATAACTATTGAAGTCAGTGCTATCTGTTTGTCAGCAAACTATTTCATGAACTACTGAACAGATTTTAATTAAACTTGTAGAGAGTATTCACAAGGTGTACATTTACAACTGAACAATGTTTGGATTCAACCCAATTTAAGATGGCTGCCACAGTCAACTGACTTCAGAGACACAAAAATGACTAGAGGTCAGCTAATTTTACAAATACTGAGCTAAAATCCTATGTGGTAGTAGCTGAACAACTGACACACTTCCAACACGTGCTTTTAGCACTACACAATGCACACCTTTGCTTAAAACTTTGGCATTAACATGGTCTGTCTGTTAGCAAAATATTTTGTGAACCACTGGACAGATTTAATTTAAACTCTTAGAAAGTAATAATTAGATGTGCATTTTTAACCGATCAACTTTTGGAGTCAATCCAATTGAAAATGCCCAACCGATTCACATTAACCAACACAAAAATGGTGATCACTCAATAAAATTTATAGTTATTGAGCTAAAGTTTGATGTGGTAGTACCTCTGAATCCTCCTCAACACACACTTTGAGTGCTAACAGATTTCGCAAGTTCTCACAATACTGCACAAGATCGAGCATAATGTCATTTACAAGGTTTGACCAAAACTGCTGTAACTCTGTTCCCTCTCTTCATAAGATCTTCTTACTTTAAAACTTGGGCATGAAAGGCAATGAGCGATTTACATTTATGCATTTCTTCAAGGAACGCTAGGCCTTTATTTTTATAAACAGCTGCAGCAAGTTATTCCATATGTCTCTAGCATAAAACTAGCATAAAACTAGTCCATCTTTTTTTTTTTTTGGCATCTCTACTTTTTTCTTTTATCCTCAGCCAGACGTTTTTGGACATGTAAGATGTAAAAAAAAAAAAAATGCAGGAAAAAGAAGAAAGAAAGGACAGTTCTAAAAGAATATGGCTCATATTAATCTGGAAATATTACTACAGCTCAGCTGAACTAAATTACTGGTCTGAACTCTGTGTCCTCAGAGAGCAGGCAAAGCACCACCGGCAGCCCAGATGGGCAAGGAGTGGTCGGCAGATCTGTCACCGTGACCACAGCGAGCACACAAACCCCTGGTCTGTCAAGCTCTGTAGCTGTCCTTTTATACAGCAGATCAAAAGTGTTTCTTTATTATTGTTGGGCTGGGATTTTATACTCAGGGGCAGGGATTCTAGCAGCAAAGTTTTGAGACTCTCTCTGTTTCTTTGTCTTTGTTATCTAATGTGTTTGTGGCTTTGCACATCTGCTAAAATAACATCCTCTAACAAGGATTTAAAGGTAAAAATGGGATTTTTTTATTAAAAAGGTAATAAAATTTGTTTGTAACCACAATTTAATGAATTTTATAGACCATTAAAAGACAAAATGATGCCTGGTTAGTGTCTGATATATTCGTGTACATCGCTAAAGGCCATGAAATCTATAGTTGGAAGAGTGAAGCTGTCTTTAAGGGTTTTGTTAAAGCTTGCCAAGGCTTGTAGTTTCCAGTTCTAAGGCACAAGCTATCTGCAGCTTCCTGCTGGAAAGAATTTAAAGGTGCGATTCCATTAGCTCATTTCATCTCTCAATGGCCAGTGGCAAAGAGTCAAGCAGTACTTGTTGCTCCAATTGCTCATATGATGACCATTCGGTTTTAATGATAACAGTATTCAGATGTTGGGCTCTTCTTATATGAAAGTCTGTTACATCACAGTTCTGTCCTTGTCTACGTAATGGTTCTTGCCTTTTAAAAGACTTTTATTTTACTGAGTGTCTGTGAGACTGAAGGGATCAACACAAAAATAAAACTGGTCTGTTTTTATTCTCACATCAACTCGAGTTTTTACTTTAGGAATATTTAAAAGGCAGACGAAAGCTGTGATTGATCTCAAACTTTAATCATGACAGAATCATAAAAATTCCATCCAGATGCCCCTGACGTCAGTCGCTAACAGAATCCTGCAGGAATGTTACCTGAGAGTGACAACAAGTGAACAGGGTTAAGTCTGTTTTGATTACAACTGCACTGCATGCAGCTTTGCGTCCAATGACTGCAAAGGTTCTGTCATAACTTCTAGTTATGGAGACCATAATGTTAGACTCACAAGCAGATTTGATTAAAAACATCTGAATTGAGAAGCTCAGAATAAGTAAGAATCAGCAGCATCATTTTAAAAAAATCTGCATTTTATATAGCCTATAAATAGATGTGAATGAAGTGAAAATGTTTAAATTGTTTTAGATGTCATTCGTGAAAACCAAATCAGATTTTTTAAAGGCAAAACAGTGCACACCTTTTCACCTATTATACCTGATGGCAGTCCATCCAGCCATCCATTTTCTTTACTTGCTTCTTCTTTCCGGGTCATGGGGAGCTGGTGTCCATCTCCAGGAGTCACTGTGCGAGACGCGGGGGACACCCTGGACAGGTCGCAAGTCCATCACAGGGACACATAGAGACAAAAAGACCAACCATTCATGCTCCCGCTCACACCTAGGGACAATTTTTAGAGTTACCAATTAACCTAACATGCATGTTTTTGGTCTGTGGGAAGAAACCCACATGAGCACAGGGAGAACATGCAAACTCCACCCAGGAAGGCCCCGGGACAGGAAGCTATCCTGCAACCTTCCAGCTGGGAGGCGACATCTCTGATGGCAATCCATTTAACTAAAAAACTACACATTAGTTATAAAGCCAAACGACTGTTATTTGACTTGTCATCTTTCTTCACATATGGTGTTGGGTTTCCTGCTTGTGATGTATATCAGCTTTTGATAGTGGTAGCAGCTTTATGGTAGAGCCCAGCGACTGTAGAGTGACTTCTCTCCATCTTGTGTCTGGAATGTGCAGTTAACTCAGAATATTTTCTGCGTTACATTTCAATACCACCTGTGCTCGTACATTCACCTGGCTTTCATGTAATTAAACTGTGACCTCGAGAAACACAACACCGTGGGAGCAAAAAAACGTTACTATCAGAGGCCCACTTGTGGGCGGTAGAGTGGTTTTATACGCAGACTGGCATTATCTGCATCTCTTGCTCCTCTCAAAGGACAGGGCCACTAAATATACCCTCTGAGGCCTTCTCAGGCTCCTTTGGGCTGAGGAGATGCGGCCGCTGCTTGGGCCGAAGGCCAATGACATGACTGCCGACCTCCACGAAAAGTATTTTTAAGGTCAATTACAGGGTATAGGGCTTTTAGATGGCCGACTGGTTCTGAGGAGGCCTCATATTAAAAGGTTTATGTGGAGAAGTACCAGAGATCTTTGCCCTAGCTCACCCTGCTTTCCATTGTTACCACACACCCACTCAGACAGTGCGTCCTGGGGTGATACAGTATGTGCAGCACGTGTGTGGGAAAGAAAACAAAGTTCCTTCCTTTTCTTTGCAAAGGCTTTCTTTTGCATGTGTTTTTAAGTTATCACAGCAATAGTCCAACACATAAAAGGATGATCATTCGTAGAGTTTTTTGTGCACATTTTTATCAAGTGTAACGTTGCATAAAAATAACACTTTATATGAATAAAATGTTGGGTTTACACAATAAATCAAGCTCATCTTATAGGCATCATTCATTCAGTTACTCAACTATTAAAAATGGGTTTATTTAACACTATTACATGATTTCTCATATCTTTCTTGGTTAAGGCTTTGAAATGGTTCTCACAGTCTCAGCCGTTAAAAGATGATATATTCATCCTGACAGACACAGACCGATAAAAACTGCAGAATAATAAACACATTTTGTTCCTCATTAGAGGCCTTATCTTAATTTTCCCAGACATGCAGACAGTCACACAAGGCCCATTCTTTTACATGGGCCACACACACAGATCCTCACAGCTGACCAACAGTCGATTTAAATGAGCGTCCAGCAGGAAGATTTTGGTCCTTTTCATGATTCATTCCAACACGACTCCAGTTGGCCATAAATACAGGCCTGTCAAAATGTGTTTTACCCCACAGAGAGGGGAGTGGCACAAGGTACAGTGGACACCATTCACTTCTCTGTGTGTTTGCAGTGGGCAAAGGGAAAGTTGGAGTTGGTGGCTTTGGTCTTGCTGAAGAGTTCAGGTATTGATGGGACAAAAGTGAGGGGAAGGATTGAAAGGCTCGTTTGTGCGGATGAGGGCCAGGCATCTGTGTTTGCTGTGCTGTGGCTCTGCTGCAGTTCAATGTGAGCTCTATCCACCCTTCTCTATTTTAAACCAGACACTTCAGATTTGACATTATTAGGACACTAAAACTCAAAGATAAAATATTAATATGCTTTTAATTATTGAACTGTATCTGTTTATTTTTTAGAGACAAACTTGACATTTCCAGTCAGCAGCTTTTCCATTAGCCACAGTTTATTTTGCCTAATAAGGCAGAGTGTGGTGACTTTGGCTTTTAGAGTGTCCAAGAATTACAAATAATTCTTGGACATGTGGTTACAAATAACAAAGATAATATTGTGTGTCCCTGAAGTGTAAAATGCAATGAAACTTTACAAAACACAACCACAAATTATTTTTATGGAAAAGGTTGGGATCAAAGATGTTGGTTATGATACGGCAGAAGCCAAATTTGTTACGGCAGGTTAATTTCCTTTCCTGTTTCCAGCGGTTTAAGGAGACTCTCATCAGTCTTGAAATTGATGTTTTTCTCAGCAATCTTCTCTGTATTTGTCTTGCTCTGAACTTTTCACAGTCCACTAAAGAGGTTATAGGGGTGTTTTGAGAGGACCTGGGAGAGCCAAGTTTCAGAAAATGCACTTTGCAAGAAATAGTGTTTAAGTAGAAGGAGCTAATTCCTTTTCCCTTTATTTAGAAGCCTAATATGCAAAAAACAAGGCATATGCACAAAAATAAACAGGACAGCTATAATAAAAAACTAAAAACACTCAAATAATATTGTCAAATAAAAATAAAGTAATAAGGTGTTTATGAATGTTAAAAGTTTCCAGTAGTGCAATGATGTTTTACATCGTTTTTCATCATATCTTTAAAATATTAATGTAAAGTAAGAAGTCCCTGTGAAACACAAAGCTTTGGTTTATTTGCTTACTTGGATGAATGTACATGAAATGTACAAATCTTTTGATATGCTGCTATTATTGATACAAGCTACAGTTTTAAGTTATTGTTTTTTAATTCGAAAATAAATCTTAAAATCGTTAATATGTAGTTGGTTTACCAATTTCGAACCTGCTTGAAAATTTGCATGAACCCTGTGGAAGTGCTCTTCAGCTAAAGCCACCAGACAGCGCAAGATTTCTGTACCAAACTTTAATTTAAAAAAAATAAGTTTATGATCCAGAAAAACTAACTTAAGAGCTGCATAATTTAAAGCTATATCTATGTAGTGACCCAGTTCACTACATAGATATGAAATGCATCACCCAGCCTTTGTGTGTCTGTGGTGTCCAGAGTTGTTCGTGTGCGTCTCCAGGAGGAAGTTCTCGAGCTCGAAGTCAGCATTAGATCCCATCAGAACACAAGGTGTGCAAAAGAGTCTCCTTCTCTTTGTTTCTTCAGCTTTTCTTCTTTCACCTAAAATACTACAATTCTGCTCTACCTCTTCCCAACCCAAACCCCTCAGACATTGCCTCCCTGGGAACATAATCACTCCTGGTCCACATGACAGGGCGAATACACATCGCCAAGCTGCTAAGTCTACACTGGCTGGGGTGCCCCCTGTTTGCCCCGGGAGGGGGGTGAGCGTGTGTTCATGGCCGTTGGGATTTCTGGGTCAAAAATGGAACACCAGGGTGTGATGGTCTCTGCCTATCCTTGGTCAGGGCCATCAAAGGTGTGAAATTCCTAGAGTTTAGGTGGTCCACTTAGCCCAGAAGCTCCAGAACCCAGACCGCTGCACAGACAGAGGGACCGAATGGCTGGTTAGACCTTTTGGTTTGCTACCATCACCCATGTCTGGCATGAAACCCACTGTTTCATTTGTGTCTGTGGCGCTTTCTTGTCTTGACGCACTCGCTGAACTAGACTTTGTGTGTGTGTAAAATACTGTCTGTTCTTGCTGTCGGGTCTCGATGTAATTGTTTTTATTGGCCATTTCAGGTATTTAACAGTCACTGAGTCATGGTATAGAGTCACCGCATGCAGGCATTGCCTACGCTGAATGGTCCTAATTGACAGTTGCAGGAGCACTTGTGTTGGTGGTGATGGAGAAGCCTTTCATTGGGGTACTGGGTGTGTCACCAACATGACCTGGAATAACCCTGGTATTCTGAAAACTAACCGCAGCTCTGGCAAAACCAGGTTGAAGATATCATTTTACAACTTGAAAGTAAAGGAGAGCTTTCATTGACCGTCATGAAGACATTACATTCACATCAAGCTACAGGACCCTTTAAAAACACAAAGAAGGGGCTTGATCTTCTTTTTAGGAGTTAGTAGTCATATAACTCCACATAAATGTTGTTTGTCAGAGTGCAGAATCCAAAGTGACTTGACTCGAGTGTAACCCTGTCATGGTTTCACCAATCCATCCCTTTTTTTTTCACCGAAAGCCATAAAAGAAAAGGACATTAAATGTTTGGAGGAGGTGCATATAAAAATGTCCGTCGTGAACTAGATATACTTCTGGGGAAACATTTTTAGTAACAGTTAATTAGGACAGCAAATTGATATTACTTCCTAAAGGTCACAGTTTAATTAGTTTTCTGAATAAATTATTGGTCCCAGAGGAGAGGTTAGGACATTCCAAGAGCATTAAAACCTTTTATAGGTTTTGCAGCAGCGTTTCACATTTATTTATTTAGCAATTAGTGAGACACAAAGGCGTTTTTGACACCTTGGAAATCAGACAGTCCATTCATACGTCTTTTAAAAGTAAATAGTGAAATTAAACTTTTGTTTTGACTCATTAAATACAAACACATTCTGTTCTGATAGACAGGGAAATGATTTTGATTTATCAGCATCCTGAAGCTTTATTGTGAAATCTAATATAATCACGACACCATTCAAATGGAAGTTGATGATGCACTAGATAAGTTTTATATCCAGCTTTATATTCTTCTTCATTTCGTAAGTTTAAGTTATTTGCAAGTGAAATCTTTGCAATCTTGTGGTTAAAAATATCTTGATGCCTGAAGGAAAATCCCATCAACAAGACTTTTATTGTTTTACTTTAATTTGCTGTGTGATCATAATGTTTTTCCTCTTGTCAGCTCTCTTCATATAACTGTTTTTTATATTATTAAAGGTGTTTTAAAGGCATTGCCTTTAAGTTTTTCACCAAGATGTCTGTTAAACTTGTTTTATTTGACAGTTTTTAGGACTTCTACTGTATGCTACTTAAAGTTATCAAACGTAGAAGTGCAGAAAACGTCTCATTGGCTTTTTTGGCTTGTAAGAAACACATTTTTGAACAAAAAATGCAAATTATACTCATCACACATGCCATCTGTGGTAAGAGTTGCTGTGTTGCATGCATAAAAACTTTAATTGTTAAAGTAACTTTAGTAATCGACTGAAAAAGCTCAAAAGTTTCTAATAAACACAAAAAAAAACGAGAAGAGTGCATGAAAAAGGTGTTACGCTAAAGCTCTATTGTCAGACATTCCCTTGCTGATGTCAGTGAAACTTTACATTGCAGGGTTCTTCAGCCCCTAGTGGTTGAACTGAACAGTGACTCCTTTTACCAAATTTCACAAATCCCACATTTAAATACTGAAACTTGATCATTTCTCTGACAGCCTGTCTCTAAGCTTCTAACTGCCCTCATTAGATGGGCACTTTGTGCTATTTTTATCAATTTACTGCTTTTACAGTGATTAAAATATTTGATCGTTTAGCAGACAGTAAACAAACAACTACTTTCAGATGTTGGATTAGTCTTTTCTCTGACACTAAATCCCTTGATTAAAGTCATAAAACACCACATGAGGGCTGTCTGTGTCTCTGGTTTGGTAGAATTAGTGTATCCTAGCAATAAAGCAGACTAAAATTAGTTAATCTCTCCTTTCTCCGTCATCCTTCCAGCTGTCTCAAACCCCAACCCCAGACCCAAGATTTCCCAACCTACAATGAAGGCAGCTCATAACCTTAAGTACTGTTTAGTGGACCTGTGTAAATTTGACACCATTATACCACAGAGAGGGTCTGTGTAGGTGTTAATGTTAGTGTGAAGGATTGCCAGAGATCTGTATAATCCCTGTTTACTTTATTATGTGCTGCCCAAAAAGAAAAAAAGTTGCCTTTTTTTACATCATAATGGTATTTCCATCCTCCTTCTCTTTTTTGTGATATTTTGTTCTTTCCTGCAAACTTTTACCTGCTTTGTGATGTTTTTGGATGAATATAACTGTTTTCCTCTGCTAATATTTTACTTAAATGTGTTGAGCAATCAAAAAACTACAGCTGTATCCCATAACAGGCATGTGTTAATTTGTTTTAGGTTAGCTCTGTCTCCTTTTGATTAAAAAAAAGATTCAATAAACTTGCAACATGCATGACACTTTGAGCTGTGATTTTTACTGATTTATGTCAAGAAGTAAGAATGGTTAAAAACTTTAGGCTAAACTTTCTTCTAGTCCTCTTTTTTTCTTTCTGTTCCAAAAGGCAGTTTAAATTGGCAGACTTGGTAGAGCTCAGTTTGTATGTGGTGGCACTGGGGGCAGGGTGCAGAGCCTGCCTGCCTGAGCCGACTGTACCCAGCCCCTTATAATTACAGACAGTAAACAGCTAATGCTTTTAGGCCTATTTTCCCCCATTTGATGGGGCGAGAGTTCACTCTGGCATATAAGGAGAAAGCAGAGAAAATGATGACAAGGAGGTCAAAGACACTCTAAAGAAGGACAGGAGTTGTCAGCTTTATTCTGGGTGTTGACTATGGAAACAGCTTGCAAAGAGCTGGTGTAAAGTTAGATTTATAGATGCACAAGCACAGAGAGAGCAGCATCATCCCCACCCCCAACACACATACGCTCACACACACTTGAGTAACAGTCTTTTGATGTGATATTTCTTACTGTAAGTCTTAATTAGACCTTTCAACCATCCCTGGTTGAACAAGCCCTTTTTTCCTTTAACTTGACTCTCTGAAACTTTCTAATTGATCTTCTGTCTCAGTCTGTCTGTGGTTTTCCTTTCTACCTTCCTGTCTGTCTCCTTACCCTCACGGCTCACACTCTTTACTTGTTCCACGTTTAATTTTCCTTCTCCTGTTTTCCCCTCTTTGTTTTACTTTGACATTCTCAGCTGCAACTTTTCTTCACCCACACTCGCATCACATTTCTACCAGTTTCATCCTCTCATGCTTCACTGACAGAACCGTTGAGCAGAAACAATTCAGAGACATTATATTTAATGTAAAAACTTCCCATAACTTGTTTGTGGATGCAGTGATATGTGCCGCCTCTCTGTTTCTCCATCTCCTGTGTCTCGCTCAGCCTTTGCACTACACCACACTGGCAGGCAGTGGGACGGGAGGCTTTTTCTCTTCATTTCTTTTCTTTTCTTTTCTTTTCCTTTTTTTTTTTTGTCTTTTGGCAGTCTGATCCCCCTCTCTTGGCCGGGACAGGCCCTGGAGCGTGCTACTGCCTGGGAGCATGGAAGGGAAACCAGGAGGTAGTGGAGAAGGAAAAGGAGAAGGAGAAGGAGGAGGGAGAAGGGGTGGAGGCGTGGTTTGTGTTGGTAATGAAGTCTTCTCTTTTCATCCTCAGAAGGCAGAGTGTGAGCGGACGGGCCGGGATCTGTGCTGCTCCACAGCCCTCTCTGTCTCTGAAACGTGCTGAAAGCTGCTCCACACTGCACCGCCTATGAGTCCCAGCTCCCGTCTGCTCCAGCTGAGTGACACAAAGAGACCCAGACTGAGAAACGGCTACAACCATGAGTCTCCTGCCTGTGTCGGCTTCACAGATTCACTCTTGAGGTAAGAGTTCCTCACTTGCAGCTCCTGTGATTGTCCCTAATAGTGCTCTACTTCCCTGTCTGTCCCTGTTGATTGTTGTGGTGGGAGGGTGGAGGGGGTGGGGGCTGGAGGCTGACCTGTTTAGGTCACTCCCACTTTTAGGATGCATGTGTTTGTGTGATTGTTTTTGTTTATGCTGTATATTTACCTGTGCGTGCTCACGTGAGCATGCACAAATGAACATACTGTGAACTAACTAACAGCAGGAAGTTTACGTTGACGGGAATAAGTTGCCATTAATAATAAAGAGTTTAACAGAATAGGAACTTTACTGACGATTAAAATTTAAGTAGGTCATTCCAATCCAGTTTACACTGGAGCTCTATAAATCCACACATAGCTTTCATTAGGAGGACTGTCTAAACTCAGTATTATTTTACAGTGTAGGATGTGAGTGCAGCAACAGTCAACACCAAATATTACAGCCAGAGAGTTTGTTGCAGCTAATCTTCTCCCAGTCGTTATCCCAGCTGTGTCAGTCAGGAATGATTTGACATTTGCTGTTTGTAAATCAAGACATGAAGGTCAATAACAGTGAAGCTGTGGAGATTATGCTAAATCCATACAAGCACCAGAAGACACTCTAACACTCCACTGTTTACCTGTCACTCATAGAGCTTACTCTAATGATGATCCAGACCAAACCCACATGTTTCCTTCCAGGCTGGAAGTGTCAAAATACAGCTTGATAAGGACTGACCTACTTTTTGTGCCAGCTTGAAGTGGCTGCTTGAAAGTTTGTAGTTTGCCTCAATTCCATTGGCTTCTTGTTTCTTCTCCTGAGGTTCTCTTTTGCTTCAAATCAGAGAGAGAAATCATAGAGTCACTGAGTTTAGGTTTCCATTGTGGCAAACTTAAACTCAGTTTTTATGTACAAAGCTTCATTTCCCAGGTCTGTTGCCAAGTTTGTGTGGCACTTGCTGGGTTTGAATTCCCTCCATATAATTGTATTCAACTGTGCAACCTCTGGGCAAAGTTCAGACATTCAGATCTAAAGTTAGAAGTTTGCTGTCAGATTAGTGAGTAGTCTCACTTAAAGTTCTTTCTTTTCTCTTTGTAGTTTTGTAAAAATCTACATAAAGTTACTTTTATTAGTTTTTATTCCATTGTGTATTGGAAAGTTGTGCTTGTTTGTTGTTTGTTTAATTGGATTATTTGTTTTGTTGTGTTTATTTCTTTTCCTTTTTGTTGGTGTCATTGCCTTGGCAGTTTATTCCCATAAATTTTGGGTCTCCTTAAGGAAGAATGGAGACAAAGTTTGTTTGGCTGTTGCACTCAAAAATCACGTCTTTCCTTTATAATGAGTGACTCATCCCGATCAGTATGATTGTTGTATGAAAAAGTTTTTTTTCCCTCATTGTCGGTTTGGACAAGTGCTAATGTACAGCCTGATATACTTGAAGTTTTAACAAGCATTTCGTTAGTGTGCCTTGTGGTGCAGAGTTCTTTATTTTCACTGTTGATTGCTGTTAAAAGTAGATGGATGCAGTAGGCTACTGGAGCTCATCTCTGTAAATATAATCGACAAGAAGCATCTGCAGTCCAGTGACAAGAGGCTTTGAAGTGATTTCAGTGGATCTGTCCTCCTCCCCGCTGGGCAATTCAGATCCGGCCTGTGACTCGCTCACTTTTATCCACATTCCCTGGGAAATCAATCCATCTGTATTCTTTTCCTCACCTCCTTGATCCTATTCACCCCACAGGTTGTTGAACCCTAATACCCCTCAGTGAGGCCTTCGGTTCTTATCAACACCTCTTGGATTCTAATGGACAGTTTTCCTATGGTTTTATTCTCCAACCTCACTACTTTGACATGCTTCAGGGGTCTTTCCAATACCTCTCCCAAAAAAAAAAAAAAAAAAAACAGCCTAAGCGACTTTCCACTACTTTCTGCTGGACCATGAGAATTATGGTTTCCCAAATGTACAGGAGCTGGGCTTAATTGAAAAAACACAAGCGTGGTCTGCCATGAAGGAGACGGTCCTTGTGTCACTGTTGAGCTGCGGGAATGTACTTTCCAGAGCTGGCGAAGGGGAAGAGAAGGAGAAAGAAAAATACAAACAGAGCATGAGATGGAGGACAGACAGAAGGCTGAGGCAAAAAAAAAAAAAAATAGGAAATGAAAGTGTGGAAAATCAAGTAGATGTAGAAGCAAAAAGCAGATGAATCATCAAGTTTTTAGAGATGGAATCACAGAGGAAAAATGAGAGCAGCATGTGAGGACCCCCAGTCTGGCTTAATTTAGTTTCTTAGGGCAGTTTGTATAAAATGGGATTTTAGTAGGGTAGAATGGCAGAAAGAGACCATCACGAGTCATTAAGCCCTATAGGGAAACAATAGAAACAACAGTAAAACCTGCTTGATTGCAGACTAGCTAACAGCAGTATCTCTCCCATGATTTTCTCAACAGGGAGTCCTCATTATATTTAACCCTAATGAAGCAGTATGTTCAGCTTACAGAGCGGATTCTACAGAACTACCAGAGCTTCTTTTCCCATATAGACACACATGCACATGTCTTATCAGTGTTGTTATCTTTTACTGGGTCTGCTGCAACTGTTTCTCCTTACTCTCCGCACCCTCTTTGGTGTGTTTGTGTGGCATCCCCCATATGGTGATGATAGAGGTTCTGCCATTGGTTCAGATGGTGCGTTTGTCACACACACATGTTTGCCAGCAGCTGCTGTTGCCAGGGCTTCACAGGAAAGCATCCTCTGTTGACTTCCTCACTGGGTGGCTCATTTGTTTGTGAGGGTACCGTGACCTCTGACCCCGCCACCACCTCCTGTTTTTGACACTACCAATTATTTTAACTCGACACAGCTTCAGGCATTCCCACCACCACCCAGCTTTTCAGCGCCACATTCATCCGTGATTACTAACAGTGAGAAATGTGTGAAGACTCAGATTACTTTTTATTTGCAGAATTTATGTCGTGATTGCAGAATGACTTCAATTTTTAACTTGTGTGAAGAATGTGTGAAAAGACAGATGACAGAAGTTTTAACAATTAAAGTCACAGATACATACTGGATTCTTTTAGTAGATATTTTATCAACTTTTTTCTAAATATGAAATATTATCGCCCACCATCATGAAAGGCGGGCAACCATGAAATCACCTGAGTGTGTCTGTGTGCTCATTTATCTGTCTGTCAGCAAAATATCTCATAAAGGAATCATTGGATGTACATCTACAACTGATTACCTTCTGGAGTCAGTCTAATTCGAGATGACCGACACATCTAACTGACCTTAGAAAACCCCAAAATAACTATAACTAAGATTTTTTTTTTTACAAATATTGAGCTAAAATACAGTGTGGCAGTAGCTGAGACTCATCCCCAACACATACTGTAAGCATTAACTGATCACATAAGAGCTTTGTTTAAAACTTTGGATGAAAAGCAGTGGGTGACATGCATTCCTCCAAGGAATGCTGTTTTCAATCGGCAATTAGCTAACCCAGCAGCACTGAAATAGTTAAACTGCTTAGTTTAGGAATTTTGAGTTGGGTAAACTAAAACAAATCTTCCAGCTCTAAAGCCGGTTGACTATCAGCAGGTACTGTTCACAGGAGTAATGTGATTACATAACACCGTGGAGGTTATTCATCACTAAATTCCCATGTTGACTGATCCTGTCATGACCTCTGACCTTGCTCCACCTTTTGCAGCTGAGCTGACTTTCATATTGGACTCAGATAGTTAAAGCTGAACAGTGAGAACAATTTCAGGCTTCATATTAGAGTAAAAATCTGATTAGTAAACAAAATTATCAGTAATTATAATTTGGGGATGAGTAGTTTGTCTGATTGTAGCTCAAGCAGTTAATCTTTAACTTTTTGGTCTTTGACATGTCTCTTGTAGCCTTGTGTGTAAACTAGCAGCTTGATATGATTTGTAAAATTACATAAGGCGAATCATCTTGAGGTCCTGGCAGTCGTTTGCATTTTTCATGGCTAATTTGACCTATTTAACCATATTTAATCAGACATATAAACAAGCAGGATTTAAGTTCACACAGCGTAATTATCAAGAAAAGGATAAACATGAACAAGAAATGATTTGGTTTCCAAACAAAACACAGCATAGAGTTAACCTAAAGGATACTTCTCTGATGGACACCTAATCACTAATTTTCCTTTTCCATCAACCTGAGAAGTTCCAATGTATATCTATAAATGATGGAAAATAAAAGTTTGGATGCATCCATTTCTGGGATTGATTTCTTATCTACTTCTGCATTTAATTCTCTGAATCTGTTATTTAGCAGAGAAGTAGAGGAAAGTAAAACCCATAGAAAGAGTGAAAAGTATTTTTTCATATATTTCTTTTAAATTGTTCTTATAATTATTATGAATAGAATAGTTTTTATTATTGTCAAGAAATCTATACCCTTATTTGACTGTTACAAAGAAGTAAAAACTTGATAAAATTGTCATATTTTTGTATAAAGAGAATTCAAACAAGGTCATACTGAGATTATTCCTATAATATTATTCTGTGCTTCATGAATGGATGACAGAAAGATCTCAGCTTTTCCCAAGAGACATTTGAAGAAATTCTTTCTTCTTGGTTAAATATACATTACAGCTTTAGCTCATTTTCAGTCTTACTATCAAATTATCCAATAAAATCTGACCGATCTGCTGAAGCATTTAACCATAAACATTTGCCATAATGAGAATACTTTGAGTTAAAAAATACATGATGCAGCCGTGGGAATGATCTCTCTCCATCCTCCTTGTTCCATCTTTTTAATTTAGAAAACACAAGTTTAAAATTGTTACAGTTCAATGTTAACAAAAACACAGCACCACCAAGCTGAAGCTAAAAGCTAGGAGTTGGTATACCTGTCGCACATCGTAAATTATTGGATTCAGATTGTAAATAACAGCCTATTTAGATTTGCTCCCAGTCATTAAAACTATGAGAAGCTTCCAGTTAGATTTTTTTTTTTTACCAATGAACCCATTAGAAGGCCAAACCTCAGTTTTAGAGTCCTTGTAATTTTCTGCTAAATTTATGTGCATAATTAAAGAGACGTTTTCTTGATTCAAAATCAAAATTTTATGTTTGTCAACTGTTTAATACAGTTAAATATCTGGTGATGTCACAGCATAACTTCTTTCTGTTTTAACAGATGAACTTTTAGGGACAAAATTTAGAGAAATATTAATTAAACTGTTTTGTCGTTTTATCTTATTCCTGTGATAGTTCAGATGTATCGGAGTGGGGTTCTGTGGAAAGGTTATGAACATTTAACATCTTACCTGTCGTAGATTATTCTTTGAATGACCTCAGTTTGGAGAAAAAGTTTTATTCTGATCGGGACTGATGAGCTAACAACTAGTCTGAATGGAACCAAAGTGGGTTGGTGTCATCTTAAAATAACTCATGGAATTTGTGGTTATTTGAAACTGCAAAAAAGGAGCTATAGCAGCTAGCTGTAGCACTTCCAATACAGCCTGGGGCACTTCTAGCAAGAATATTATAATAACTGTATAATTTAAAGTTAACTGCGGTATAAAGGTTTATAAAATAGCAGCTGAACTGTTCTAACTAGTTGTGAGCTTAACAGCCTGGTCTGAATTAAACTGTATTTCTCCAGACTGAGGTCATTTTAAGAGCTATCTACAAGTAAGATATTTATTATTTATAACCTTTCTCCATAACCCCTCTATAAAAGCTTTCCCTTTAAGGAACTCACTAGGTTTAGCCTGTTTTATGATATAAAAGCTGCAGTACAGATAAAGTGAGTGAGAAAGGCGAGTTAAAACATTTAACGTTGAGTTCCTGTCTCTCTCAGCTGAGTTCTGCTGTAACTGTAACTTTTCAGCGTATTACCACACTTTAATGATCTCAGCATCACTATCTACTATCCTCCCTTGTGTCCTAATCGTGTTTGGCTGCAGCTTTACCGACAAACTTTGCAGACTACATAGAATATGGAGGCCTGTAAATGGGATTTGGAGGCAAAAATGAACAGGCTTACCTCAGTTGTAGTGCATGCACCGTCTCCCAGGATCATCGTGTCATCCTTTCCCCTACCACCTTGTACTCCTCTAATTCCTCCCTTTCTACACCCTCTTCTTTAAGCGGGACACATTCTGCATAGTTTCCATCCTACTCTACGTTTCAGTTCAGCAGGTCACGCTTTCACTCCGAGGGGCTCCCACACAAATCTTCTCAGACTAATATATATGTGTGTTATTATACTGTACGCATGTGTGTAAGACTGTACATTTAACATACCCTCGACTGTGAGTTCAAATGTCTGTCAGACTGTGGGCGGGGTACTGTGTGTCTGCTGACAAATAACTACTAGATCAGTCTATGTGTGTTTATTAGATGCTTTGTCCAACAGGCAGAAAACTGGCCTGAGTTTTTTTTTTTTTGCCTTGCACTTTTCTGCTGAAGTCAGCCTATGATTGCTTTTGACACTAACAACAAGAACAGGCTTCCAGAGGGGACTTTCTGAAAAACCTCTTGAGAGTTCATTAAAAAAAAAGAAAAAACATTTTTGCTGAGAGTTGGTTTGCCACAATAGAAAATTAGAGAAATGATTGATGTGGGTTTGATGGGAGTGTTATTAAATGTTGACAGGCTCAAGGTGACTTTCTTGTGTTTGTGTCTGTAGTTCTGACACATGTCTTTGGTGGAAGGTATGAAGGGAATCACCAGTTAATTACAGGTGAGACACACCTCCAGATGCTTTGGCCTAGTTCTGAGAGCGAAGCTGCTTCAGGTTCGCCTTCCTGTCTCAACTCACTTTTTGCTGCATTCCTTCTCTTCCTCTCTCACTCCTACATTTAGCTCCAGATGTGGCATTGTTTTCAACATTTATTTTAGGCTTGGGCCGGTAGACCTGAGCAGAGCCTGATGTTGTGCTCTATTTAAAGAAAAGCAATGAGAACTGGGTGGAAAAGAGTGCACTGTGGCTTCACATCAAAGCTTCTGTCTACGACTTAGTGATGACTGTCATCCGTGGTCCCAACAATCTGTGTCACGGACAGATGACCGCATTCATTTGAGGTGCTGACAGACGAGTCATTTTAAAAAGGTTCGGAGAGGAGATCCAAGTCGGGATTTTTTTTTTTGCAGAAGCCTGAAACTTTATCAGAAGTTATCAAAAGAAAAAAAAAAGTACTGTAATCTTGAAATTGTTTTCAGTCCTACAAAGACAATGATGGGTTTCATAACTGTTTATGGTTTACGCCGCCTTACGTGCCAGAGTTTTAAACTGAAATCATTGTTTGCTGACAAGGGACACATATATAGCTGTTTTGGTCAAACCTTGTAATTGATTTTATGCAAAATTGTTAAGTCTCCCGAGATGTGTTAGCGCTCGGAGCATATCATGGGGATGACTATCAGGTTTAGCTCAGTATCTGTAAAACTGACTGAGGTATAAGAATATTTGTGTGAGCTAAGGTTAATTAGCTGTGGTGGTCATCTTGAACTGGGTTGACTCCAAATGTTAATGAGTTGTAGATGTACTGGCAGACCTTACTTTGAGAGTTTCACTTCAATCCTTCCAGTGGTTCAAGAAATATTTTGCTAACAAACTAGCAGTAAAGAATGAGGCAGTAAATGTCTGTCTTTGTGTGTTATACACGTTACATGTCTCTGAGCTGTTTTCCTTTTAAACACAAACACTCGTTGAGTTTCAGCTTCGGAAGTAAGGAAAGCTGCTTTTCTTCACAGAGCTGATGGAGGAAGCTCCTCTTTGAAGACTGAGCTTCTTGTTTTTTTTCATTGAAACTGTCGCTGCGGTTGGGACTCAGCAGCAGCTGATTATCAGCCTCTACTGTCAGATTCCCCATAGGAGCTTTGCCTCCAGCACTGTTTGGCCTTCAAACACATGTATTTGCCTGGTCCACTCCAGCATCCTCGGTTCAAATAGCTCAAAGTTCTAACCTTTCTGAATATTTCCGGGTCAAACGGGCATGTTTGCTGGATTCTCTCAGTTCTCTCTCCATACTCCTTGGTGTTTGACAAAGGAGTACACAGTGGTTTCTTGGCCTTTTTGCAGCAGTTAAAAGCTGGAAAGAATGTCACGAAGCAGCAGCAGGCGATTCGTATATTTCCATTCAGTCAATCACAAGTAGGCACACACTTGCAAATTCAGAAAAAAAAGAGGAAAGTTGTATTTGAATATATAGTCATCAGTCAGTATGTCTCACAGCATCTCAAAGACTCACTTCAACCCTTGCAATGCTCTGCAATTCGTTATTTTTTAAACACTCAAGAAAGTACAGATTCATTTGGGTTAAAAGTTGAAGCTGTCATCCCGTAAAAACAGGGACCGGAATGTTTTTAAAAGCTTTGCTTGCTTCCCCTGCATGGCATGACAGATTTCAGAAACCAGGTAAACTGTACATTTGTTCTCCCACATGTTTGTGTTTTATCTATCTGTTTCATTCCAGGAATACTTAAGCCGCTCCGGTTTTACTACACAATTTCTGTTTTTCCACTTTTTCAGCCCACATATAATTTTTGTTTTTGTATTATTTTAAGAGCTATATATGAAGGCAGATGTTTTTGACTCATAAAATGTATGTCTGTGGGTTCCTTTTTTTTTTTCATTTTACAGTTAAAAGCCACTGTGGTAAACTTCAAAGGCCTGTTTGCACATTTTCATGTGCAGACGCAGAGGCAGATTTTTGGATTATATATATTTACTTCAATACATGAATATAAACAATTAAAGGCATAGCATTCCTTAAAAGGATGCATATCTCCCACCGCCTTTCATGCCAACGTTTTAGACTAAAGGATGGAGTTGTAGCCATTTTAGTAAAACCTTGAAAATAAAATTAAGCATAGTCTCATGTGAAATCTCAAGATGCCACACTCAGAGTATGTGTTGACTCTCAGCTACAAGCACACACATCTATAGCCCAGTATCTATAAAACTAAATTACAGCCATTTTGTGTTTTCTGAAGTTATCTTAAATGGGGTTTGCTCTAAAAGTTAATCAGTTGTAGAGGCCTAGCCAGTGAATATTTCCTGAAAGTTTCATTAGAATCTGTCCTATGATTCAAGAGACATTTTGCTAACAGACAGACAGGGCTGACCTCAAATAGTAAAAAACAAAATTTTAAACAAAGATCCTGCATAATCTGTTAGCAAACAAAATGTGTTGGAAATTAGTCTTAGCTACTATCAAATCAAATTCTAGGTCTATATCTCTAAACCTGACTGATTCATTTCTCCAAATTTAATTAAATTTCCTCCAGTGGTTTACAAGATATTTTGCTAACAGACACACAGACATCATTGCCCCTCTTTCTCCTTTCAGTGGTGGGCGAAACTAAAGATGGAATCAGGAAGAGGTTTTGTGAGCGTGCGTTCGCCTCAGATAAATCCTCACAAATGTTGCACTCTCGTGCACGAGTCATTCGCCTGGCTGCCGTCCAGCGCAGCACCCGGAGCTTCCTGCGGCTGCACGAGGCCAAATAATACACACAGTGAGATGATAACAGCTTAGCCCCGGGGTCACGAGGTCAAGCACATCTAGATGATCACTGCTTCCGCTTCACATACTGTTTATGAGTGTGTGTATACACCCGGTGCAGTCTGTCAGACAGTTGTATACACCCCACACCCAGCCTGAAGCTCACACAGCTGCCACAGCCAAACATTCACACAGTCTGTTTTAGGAACAGGGGGAGGACTCAGGGTGTGTGTCTATGTATATCTTATATTGTGTGGACCTAAATATATTCACACAGTCCTATTGTGGGGACTTTTTTGTGGACTAAAGGTCCGCATAATATAAATCATGACGTTTCAGAGCAAAGGCTTGAAGTGATTGTAAGGTTTCGGGTTGGGCAGGTGGTGATTATGGTCAGGGTAAGGGTTAAAGCTTCCAGAAATGAATCAATGGGATCTCATCTGGAGTAATGGAAATGCAAACAACAAAGTGTATGTGTCTGTGTGTGAGTGTGTGGTCTAGGCATTGGATGTCCGCGTGAGCGTGTGTCATTTGTGAACCTGTTGAACTGAACTAATATTCCGCTGACATTCACACACACTTAAACTGAAGCATAAACACACACGGTCATGAGCGCAGAGAGACTGACATCAATGCTAACAGAAAGTTCCACAGACATTCTGCCTCCTCCTCTATCTTTGATTGATCACCGCCTCAAATTCTCTTCAAAAAGCTTTTTCTTTCACATGACGTTGTGGATGTTGGTGTATTTTTTTGGTGCAGTTTTGTAAGGAAACAGAGAAGTTGTGCTACGGATCTGAATACTCTGTAGACAGGACGGTGCAGTTTCTTCACATAAACTGACTTTTTAAGTGTAAAGAACTCATTTTTATTGTGGTAAAACAGGTGGCAGGGCTGTAGAAACTGAGATACAGATGGAAGGAGTGACAGGGTGGAGTAATGACAAACCTCATAAAAAAGTTAAACATTGTCATTTAGGGTGGGAGTGTCAGACTTGATGAAAAGTGACTCAATTTGCCTGCTACTTCTTTTTCTTTTATTTTTTGTTGTTTAAAACCCAGAGGGTTTTTTTTTCTACCTTTATCGTCTGCTGCTGCCTGCTACAGTAGTCACTGGATGTACATCTACAACTGATTACCTTTCGGAGTCAACCCAGTTCAAGATGACCGCTGCAGCTAATAAACCATAGTCAGCGCAAAAATGTCTACAACTAAGTCAATTTAACAGATACTTTGCTACCCATACTCTGAGCATGACATCCCCTTAATGTTGTGAGATTGTGCATAACGTTATTTTCAAGGTTTGACTAAAACGGCTACAATTCTGTCATTTCCCAACGTGAGATGATCTTAGTCTTAAACTGGCATGAATATGCATTCCTTCAAGGAGTGCTAGGCCTTTAATTGAGGAAAGTTTCATCCTAAAAAGACGTTGCGTTCAGGCTTATCTGCGGCTGTCTCCATATGTGTGTTTAAGCTCACTTACATGTGCTTTTGTTTAAGTGGCTCTTTGTGGTTTCGATCTCTTGGTTATATTTCTGTAGCATCAAGCCAGTGCCACCCCTCAAGAGTCAGCCTCAGCACAGTAGTATATATCTCATTTCCGTGTTTGCATGTACCCTTAACTGCCAGGCAGAAAGAAGAAAAGGACTTTCTATGTGAACCATATGTGATTGCTGATGCAGATGGGAAATGTTAAAGCAGCAGGGAAGTCAAAGAGTCTGGCTTCATCTGCCAATCTCTTTCACTCCCAGTCGAACGTCAGACGTTAGACTGACACTCTGTGAGATGTTAACAGCTCCTAGACACCCACTGAGGAAGAAAATGACTTCTGATTCTGGAGATAAGAGTGGTTTTATTTTGGATTAGCCTTGAAGGTTTTCTCTGAGGCCACAAGAGCGAATGGGTTTCATTGATTTGCAAAAATATGCTCATGATTCCTATCATTTTGTGCTCCATAATATTATTTTCTCCGGCTTAGTTTCATGGAAATTAAATTATTTTTGAGTTAAATCTTACGTAAGCCCTCATATTTATTTTAAACTGCTTAATTCTGAAACCTTTCTCGTGCCTCGCTCTTCTCTTTGACTAAAACTAAATTGGGGTTTTAGAGTTAATGTGCTGATAGATTAGCAACGTAGTTACAAAAAGATATGAACCACTGTGTAAAGCCAAAAATATGCTGCAGTATTAGATCAAAGTTAAGCCTGTCCTACATCATAATTTGACTTTTACCTTGGTGGCAATTCAAATTGTTAATTGAATAAATGATCCAAATAATACATATTCACAAGACACACCACTGTCCTAAAATGTAATGCCTCTGTGAAACATAAATGTAAAATGTAAAAGGCGGTAACAAACTCAAGTTTTGCAATAATGCCGCCTCGATAGTGACAATAAATGTTTTCTGCCTGCAGCTTTTTTCTCATTTTAAAACCTACCACTCGTTTCATCCTGTTTTTCTTTCCTCCTTTCTGTGTTGCATAGTTTCAGTAAAAGTAAATTGTTCAACATTTATAAGCTCATTACAATCTTAATGAGCTAAAGGTAAATCAACTTAATGTTTTAGTTACTAAAGGAGCATCTTAAAACTAGCTACCAAGAAGGGCTATGACACTGAAACATACTGCAAAACTTTGATGATTGACACATAAAATGAGCACTTTGCACCAAGCATAAACTGTGTTGTCTTTCCTCTCATTCTGCAACACGTATGGTTTGTAAAACCACACATATGGGCTAACCTGCCCCTGGTTAGTCAGTGCACAAATAACAGCAAACTATGGTGTTACAACAGGAACATAATCTTTGCAACAATATAGTTTGATCTAGGAGTGAAAAGAGCCACAAGTATGAAAACACTCATATGGATTAAGATTATAAAATGGTATCTTCACATACAAAGCTAAAAGTGACTTCATTTGAGTGAGTTCAAATTAAAGGTGCTTTAGTTATGTGATGTTTCAGTAGCCATAACTAGAATGTCATGTGTGTTATTTTGCAGCAGTAGTGAACATTACGCATTTAGGCATTAGTTCTTTAACATTACTAGCATTTTTGAATCTTTATAGTTTGTTTATATTTGTTTTGTTTGTTTGTTTGAGGGATTTTTTTTAATGTGGCAAAAAAAGACTGAGTAAATGTTTTTATATATATTATATCATTGAAATGTATCATTCTATCAACTCTTTTAAATGCAACTTTTCAAAAAACAACATGGAAAATATTTATGTTGAATAAATTTTGTTTCTCATACACTTTGAGCAGGATAAAAATGCTTCCCGCAGAAGACAAAGGTGCAGCTCTAGAACATGAAACCTTTCAGATTTCTTGTCATGATAGACACATTTAATGAGCAGACCATCACCAGGACCACAAAGGGTCTTATTTTCACTTTTATTCAAGAAGCTTAAACCCTTCAAAGTAGCTTAGTTATTTTATAGACAAAGAGGTACGCCTGGGAGAGGGGAATCCCCTGCCTCACTATCAACAGAGAGCACTAATGTTACCTTCTTCGCTGTCTCACCTTCTAAAAAGTCCTTTTTCTGTCTTTTTCCCACCTTAGGCACCATTTTCTTCTTGTCCTGACAAACGCAGACTCCAGTCTCTGCTGCTTTACATGTAGGGGGAAGCTACCTGTCTTTTTGCCTCTTTCTACTCATTTTAAATCCTCATGGCTCTGAGAAACACTATCCTGCCACTGTGATCTAAGCACCTCCTACAATTATGGCACTTTCAGAGGGGAGCAGCATGGAAAGAAGTGTGTCTATCAGGTTTCTTGCTAACTATGGCAAAGACTGGGACGTTGCCAGCCCTGTCAAAGGCCTTTGTTTTTTTCAGGGGTACTTGTGTGCATTCTGCTTGTGAAACAACTTGCTTGGCCCCAGCTGCTCTTTTTTCACAGAAGAAAAATCACTGTTATTGCTGACATTTTGTTTTCCATGGGTTTCGTGAGGGAGTGAGATGAAGGATAAAGCGGGAGCAAGGGTGGCAGTGTTTTGGTGAAGAAGTCGGATTTTGGTTGGAGAACTGCTTCTCTCATCTGCACCAGATGTTTTGGATAAAGTAACTTATCCCACATAGATATTTTTACATGTAATTGTCAATTAGCCCCAATGTGTTCCATGTTTTCTGACTGCAGCTCCTAAATAGGCTGAAGAAGGAACAATTTGAAGTGGTTTGATGCAGTGTAACTCACCAAAGTGTTTTGTGATTAGACTTCATTTAGCCCTTTGGTTTGTCTTTATCACTTTCCATTCTCTTTTCTCTTTATTTATTTCTTTTTTTACTAGCTCACTGCCTTTACTCTTTGTAGAGGCTTTATTGTGAGAATATTTTTGAAAGTTCATGAGGAAAAAAGTCTTTGATCAGCCTCACATAGTCAAGGAGAGCACTTCAAACAGAGCTGTCTGTCAGAAACTTTAAATCCCAGATCTTGAGCTATGATTTTACCACATTGTTTGTTTTAAACAGAGTTTCCAGAGACTGTCATTGGTCAGGTTTTGTTGTGAGACATTACAAACCTTTCAGCTGAACTGCATTGTGTCCCTAGACGTTCAAAATCTAACACACAGCTTTATGTTTTGAAGTCATGGACCGTGAGCGAGTTTTAATGAAAGATTTCCTGCGTGGTCCCTGCCAGGCCAGCTACCACGCAATATCTCCCGCTCCTTAAGAAGTCCCTCCTTCAAATTACGGGTGAAGGAAAATGTGCATTTCTAAAAACAGAATATTTTCAAAGAAATTGGCTCACTTTCAAGAAAAGCAACAGGAGCTAGGTCCAACTTTAGTCCCCGGTGTGGGTCAATGAGAGTGGGACTAGTAAAACCCGGAGGACCGTGTCTCCCTCTTTTTACTTCACCAGTTCAGCCCAGAGATGATGTGATCCACATGGCAGGGGAAGTGTGTGCATGTGTGTGTGTTTGTATTTGCAGAGACAGGAGAAAATAGTTGGCCTCGGGTTTGGGTTCAAGACAGGAAAACTCTGAAGTAAGAACACCCATCACCTCCTGGATAAAGCTCTGGCCTAATTATTAGAGGCGTAATACAGCTGTGTGATGTGTACTTTTAGTTCCTATTTAAAAGTGTAAAAGTCACCATCAAGTCAAAACAGCTGTGTTGATGAGCAGAAGGTCATGTGAGGAGAGCTGCAGTACGGATGTAATGATGTATCGGGCTTGTTTTCCTGCAGCAGATGTGTGTTTTCTGACAGCTTGTTTTTTTCTCTCGTTGCTTGATTTGTGTCAAGAGCTTAAACTCGCCCGTTTCATGGTGTACAGACGGAACAGAGCAGCCCCCACAGGCAGAGGAAAGAGTTCAGTCTGTCAAATGATGTCAGTGTTTGGAGAGGATGAGTGTGACGGTGGTGGTGGTGGTGGGGGGATAGATGAGTCTGGGAAGAGATGAGTTTGTGTGGGAGAGGCAACAAGCAATCCCCCACAGAGATGCTAAACTCCACTGCAGACTGAGAAAGAGGAAGAGAACTTTTTACAAGGTTGAAGAAAAAAAAAACGTTCCACTTTGAATCAGCGAGCAATCTAAAAATAACCTCCCCTTTCTGTCTACTGCCCACTGAGGGAGGCTTGTTAAAGAGTCTGTCTCTGAAGAGGGAGCGTCAAAGAGCTGCAGAGGACCAAACAAAAAGAAGAGTCAAGGCGAGAGGGAGGGACTGAAATAGAAAATGTGCACACGTGGGAGGGCACACACAGAGTAACTGCTAAAACTGCAAAAAAAAAAAAAGGGAGAGTCCTGGGACCAAGTGAATCTTTAAGAAATTCACAACGAGTTCATTAAGCTTAATTGGTGAGAGTCCTTCAAAGCCAGACCAATCAGCCAGCTGGATACGATTCAGCGCTCTTACACATCCTCAGTATTTGACCCAAAGGTTTTTGTTAGTGTTGGTGCAGCAATAAAAGCACCTGGTGCTCGGTAATGTGGAATAACAGAGGAGCTTTTACGGGGCCCATTGGCACGGTCCAAACTCACCACACATCAAGTGATTCACTCACATACCAGAACCATTCTTCAGATGCCTCCCTGCTTTCCTCTCCGCGTCTTACTCACAGGTAACCTCCAGGTCTCTGCTGTATCAGAGCAGCCAGCTGCCCAGCCTGCTGCGTCATCCTCATCTGTTACTGTTATGTTGTTCTTTTTCCCCTGACTACCAGGGAAATGAGTGGAACGAGACAGTGTTTGCTTTTAGTAGGATTTGGTGATTTGTACCGAAGAATAAGAACTATCTAACAATGAATGAAAAGTTCCAGAAATGCTGGACACTGTCCCCAGGATTTTCAGACTTTTTCCCTCGGAAACTAAAGCAATCCTTGACCTTTTTCACTAACATTCATCTCTCCTCATGGCGGAGGACATCTTCTGTCTGCTTACAGTTTTTTGCTATTTTGCAACTATTTCCCACTTAGGGTTTCTTGAAGTCATTTTTCAAAGCCTAGTGTACAAATGTTGCTTTTATTTAATGACAGTGAGTCAGACTGCAGCAGAAATCCATTAATATCTGTTAACAGACATGAAGCTACAACAAACGTCTGCTGATGACATTATTATACAGAAACTCCTCACTGCAGTAAATAAAACATAAAAGAAAAGCTTTAAGCACAAAGAATTGTAGTGCCATATAGCATGCACTGTTTTAAACCACTCCTTATTTACCTTTCATGACATTCTGTCTGTTAACAAAATGTTTAATGAAACTCTGGACAGATTTTAATGAAACTCTCAGGAAGTAATCACTGGATGTACATCTACAACTGATAAACATGTGGAATCAACCTGATCCAAAAATGGCTGCCAAAGCTAATCAACCTTAGCAAACACAAAAATGGCTACAACTCAGTCAATTTTAGAAATACAGAGCTAAAGGTCAGTGTGGTAGTAGCTGGGAGTCACCTTCAACACACACTTTAAGCACAAACATGTCATTTTTAATTAAAACATTGGCATGCATGTTGGTTGGCAATATAAACTCATTCAAGGAATGCTAGGTATTTCATTTATATGCATTTTCTCTCCAAGGAGACAGACTTTCTGTAATGATTTTAAAGTGATCTTGATCATTAATTTTCTGAAGGTCTTTGAACATATTCTTTGAACATATTCTTTGGACTTCTTCGTATCTGACCATGACAGCTGAAAGAAAAAGAGGAAGGTGGATAAGTCAATACCAAAAAAGTGTCAGCCCTAAAAAGAACAAAATAAACAGAAGAAGAAATCTTGCAATGTCAGAGAAAACTTGCTGTTCTCTTGAAACCCTGGCCCCAAGTGTCTTTTTATACCTGAAGTAATATCCAACCAATAATGTAGCTGGACTGATGCAAATCCACCATGAAGTTTGTGTCAGTTCCAGCAGTTTAATGGCAGAGTTCAGACACAACTACAGGAGAGGCACAGTCTGGACATATTTAGTTACCTGCTGCTTAGTAACTTAATATGATAAGTGAGAATATTTGTTATGGCTCAAACTAAATAATGCGTGCAGTTTGTATGTATGTGTAGCGTTTGCCATCTCAGCCCTGCTTCTCTCTCCATTTGTCAGTGTAATGGTCTGGACTTTTTTAAAACTAAATATTTTCCTGAAGGCATTTCGGAGATTACAGCCAAGAGGAAAAATTTGCCTAAAATGACTGCTTTTTCCTAAATCTCTCCACCACTTCCAAATTTGCACTTTGTCATTAAAAGTTCTCACAAAAATACATCTAAAAGATTATTTAGGGTGTTGGCATGTGACCTTTCTGACCAGTTATTTAAAATGTTGAGAGTGAGAATGTGTTGAGAGCAAATCTTTCCAATGGATTCTCTCCTCTGATAAAAAAAGTGACTCCACCATGTGTCATATGTTTTTCCTTCTGACCCACAGTGAACACTCCTGGTGTATTTCAGCATTTTAGCTTTAATGGGGGCTAGTAAAGACATCTCGTCATTTCTTCTCTAGCGTCAGTTTCCGCCAGATTTTCACTCAGATGGCATAAAGTGCTGGCTGCCAAATGCACAGTTGCCATGGTGCAATTACACAGTATAGCTGATAAACAACATATGGACCCCTCAACTTCAGAGCAAACTCACATAAGAATGCTGTAGTTAAACGTCTTATCAGCTGTGCCCCTTTTTACCACTGTGATGTCATTTTTCCCACTTAGAGCAGGAAAAACAACTGCCCCCTCGCACCCCTCCATCCAACACATTTTTTCTGCCTTTAACAATGGAACATCAAGTCGGCATTCGTGGAGAGATTGCATCACTGAGGTTATTCACGTCTGTCGGAGCAGCAGCAACAGTCTGAGGGAAATGGAACAGCAGAAAAATAGCAGAGCCCCTGACCAGACAAACCAAAAGCCATTCATAAATTCCTCCTAGATTACTGCCAAGAGTATGAGACCTGGTGACGTGTTTGACTCTGTAAATGCTCGCGTTGCGGGGTTGAAGAAACGGTGGTTGACTGCCTCACCATAGAAAGGAAGGTATTTTACTGTAAGATAAGAGCGTGTCCTTGGACGGAATCCCCGTACACATCTCTACAGGTTTGTTTACACTGGCGCTTCTGATCATCAAAACAGATATTCTTTCTTGCTCTCAGAGGTTGTTTAAATCTTTTAAAGTTTCAAATCCTCTCAAAACACAACAATCTTAAATTTCATTTTAATTGCTCTCTGCTCATTTGCCCTTTTTGAGTATTCTTATTATGAGTAAGGATTGCTCTCTGTATACACTCAGGAGAAAATACACCTATCACATTGGAATATGTTCATTTTTTTATCTGTCCTAGAACTGTTGCAATAAATACTCCACATAGTTTTCAGTACATGAACTTTAAGTGTTTTTTTAGTAAAACTAAAAGGAGGTGCTGTAATTCTTAGTTTTTCCAGTTCCTGTAATAGTAGATGAGTATAAAAACTTTGCTTTTATGGTGTGTCAGTGCCTAAATGATGTGCACATTTAGGAAAAATCTGGTTCGGTCACTTTACAGTTAGAGGAATCAAATTGGGAAAGCAGAATCATAGGTATTCTCTGTAATAATATTTTGTTCTGATAAATACTTCCTAAATCTTGCATCCTGTTTTTGACCAAACCTTTGACTAGATCAACATGTGTTTTAGTGACCAATGGTTCTCACATGGCCCCTTAAGACCCTCTAACCCTAGATTAATGGCTTTCCTGGGCCAGAGATGCAGCTTGTGCCAACTCAATTGGCTGGACACATGATACTGCCATGGCAAACAGAAAACAGTGCAAAAGAGCAACAGGGAGCATAAAACTCAAACTGGCAGTTTTCCTCATATAGGTGCAGAAGGACAGCAAGAGCTGAGAGGTCAACAGCGCAGGTTTACGTCTCCTCGCTTGTCGCTCTGCCTCCGTCTTTTAATGGACTGTGACAGAGCTTCCGATTCCGACAGCCCGGCCAAATGGTTTATTCATCAGAGCCACTCGGGGTGCAACACTCACACATTTCACGTGTTACAGAGGTTGACACATAAATTACAGTGTGCTATCCTTACTTCAGTTTGTGCAAATGAAAATGTTTCCATCTGAAGTGCACAGTTCTGGAAGCAAAAACCTAACCAACTGTGCTGCAAAGCTCACAGTAGTCATTTTGTTTGAGTTATTGATAGTGAGTTTACAAGATGTCAGAAATGTGAGACTATGTGCAATACCTAGTTAGAATTGCAAACAGCGAGCTTTACAAATAACAAAAGTGACAAACAGCATTTTCGATTCAAAACAGATATTGTACCTCGTTCTTTTCTTTTCATAACACCTGGTTTCAGTCCCTCCCAATCTGATCTGGCATAAAAGTCTCCCTTTTTTCTCTTTGAAATAAGTTGTTAAATCATTATTCATTCTTTGATAAGATTTTTCTGAAGTGAATCATGGTTACACTTCTGTGTATTTAAGGTCAAGAGTGGATCATTGATTAGTTAACATACTGTGAGAACCTGAGTTTCTGGATTTCTTGTCTTTCCCGTTCACTAAGAATTAAAGCATTTCAACAGATTTAGTTGTGTACAGCTGTAAAAATAGGAAGGAGAAGGAAAGTATGATTTATGAGATGGAGGACATCATTACTCTAGCTTGAAAATACCACTTTGATGAAACATGTTTCCATCCATTCTCTGTGCCCTCTTTATTGTGTGCCTGATCATGAGGAGGATGGAGCCTGTTCCAGAGATGGGGTGAACCCTGCTAGGTTGCTTGTCCGTCAGAGTAATAACACAGAAAGGCAGGCAACCATGTTTGCTTACACTAATAACAGAATAAAAAAGATCTAATTAACCAAATTATCAGTTATTCTTAGTCAGCATCAATCAATTTAGGTTCCATGCCTCTGTAATGTTTTGTGAAAATTAAAAATTGTTGAACTTTCAAGATAAATTTGATTTCTTTCTGAGTTTTGTTTGGGTTCACGTAGAAAAAATACACGCCTGAAACAGTTTCTTTTCTTGTTTATAACATTTGCAAGATGTAGGACTGAAAAGAAAATACTATTTGAATCTTCTTAAACTTATTTACAGCTCCAAATGTTGGACCCTATCTCAAAGTTTAAACTTGTGCTATCTGCCACAGCTTTATCACTGCAATTTATTTTATACCCGAAAATGTACACTTTTTATACATTTTTTTCTTTAATCTAATCATTGTTGATGGGATGGTTGAAACCAGTTAAGGGTTTCTCGGCACATTTTGTCATATTAGTTATATCTGAAGATGATATAATTTTGCATATGTGTAAATAAATAGTTAAAAAAATGGTCTGGCATTTGTGGAAGGAACGCATACCGCTCACTGCCTGGCATGTCAAAGTTTCAACAACGATCTTATGTCCAATCTGTTAGTGCTTGAGGTATGTGTTGGGGATGGCTCTTGGCTACTACCACACCAAATATTATCTCAGAGTTATAGCTAGTTCTGTCATTTCTAATGTTAATTAGCTGTTGTGGCCATCTTGGATCAGGTTGACTCCAATAGTTAAACAGTTGTACGTCCAATGATTATTTTCAATTACTTGTTTGGTAATTATTGCTTCTGATGACATGATGATACTACACTAAGTTCATCTTTTTCCACTTTTCATGCCTTGGATCTCTGGTTTAGCATCATCTTATGATCTTAGAATAAACCACTCATTCATTCTGTCTTATGACCAGAAGTCCATCAAATCAAAACAGGAAGCTGTTGTTATCTTTGTCAGTTTTATAAAATATTAAGTGCCCCTGCTTGTATATTTTCCATCAGACATGGGCTGAGAAAAATATTCCTAAATACACACTGTTCACTTTGGTCACTCTTTGGCTTGGCCCAGCTGCCAGCCTCTCACACAGGCATGTGAAGCCAGAAAGGTTGGACACAGTTGATGCACAGAAGCTACTTTCTCTGTCTCAGCCTCCAGCGCTGGTCTCTAGTGAGCCTGAGCAGGACTGAAGGGAACAACGCGAGCTCTGCCAGGGACTCTGGTTTGTTCCACAGCTTCCAGTTAGCCACCAGCCAATAATAAGGACCCCTGTTCAGCATGGCAAAGGCAACGAGGAGGGTTAAAAAGAATGCTCAGTAGTCTGGGTTGACTGAGTTTGTTGATCAACCAAAGATTAGTCCTGTAAACACAGGTTTGGTTACGATGCACTGCTGAGCTTCAATCTGTGTCCTGTTAGTAACAGCAGTGCCTGCAGGGTGCACTGAGTATCTTCATGGGTCTTTGATTCATGCAGATCTTTAGCAAATTGAGAGTGATTCTGCAGGCTTGTCAACTTTGCTGAAACCCAACAACAATGCCGTTAAACCACTGATGCTCTGCTGTTTAGAATGAACAGGATCGATACTAATGCTGTCTGGTGTTGGGACACCATGGATCAGATCAGTACCAGTTCTGTTTAAGCCACGATGGGTAAGTTCTGCTCACGTTGTGGTCGAGCTGTGACTGGATGAATGGCTTCTTGCAGTGGCCGTACAGAGCCTCATTCTTCTCACCGTCATCTGGGGCTGACATACGAGGGGGAAGCCCGGGGAGTCTGCAAGCTAAATGTTTTTCTATCCCCCTGGTAGGAATGGACATATCAGGTGCTGTTTTAATGCATTTAAAGTAGAAAAACAAGGTGCTGTCCGATGGGAGAATGACAAGGACAGTAGTAAAAACAGACTGGCTTAAGCTCTCCTGCTGGAATAAAAAGAGGCCAAAGCAAAATCATCCAATACAGCGACAGACTCATCATTAATGCTCAGGTTTTATTTGACTTAGGAGTTACTTGCCCACTTTACTATTTCCCTAAGAATCCTAAATACCCCTGGCTCTCATAGGTTTCCTGTATAAATAGTTTGACTCAGGTGGAGTTCAGTATTCCTGAGCTCCCCACCGCCACCACCACCACTCGCCTTTGCCAGGTCTAGATGGGGCAAAGTTAGCATTCCAGGAATAGCAGCGTGACTCCAGTATCCACCTGCTCCTATCTGCTTCAGGCAGGCTTTTTTTTTAAACCTTTTCCTCTCACCTATACTGAAATAAGGTTGATTTACCTATGAAGATTCTTTTGTACCTCATTTCCATAACTCAAAGGTATCTAATCTCTGGCTTGACACTTCTCTTATTTCACTTTTCATGTCTCAGATGTCAGACAGACGGATTGAAAAAATACTCGACCGTGGTGCACTTTGTTTCTCATCTCTATCTTGTCTCTTGAGCACCATTGAAAAGAAGGAATGAGCAGTTAGTTTATCTCATTGCCCCAGAAAGAGAAGTATTTGAATTTTAAAATAAAGCAGGCTCGAGGTTGGTCAGGAAGAAACAGGGAGGAGTTTCAGGAAGAGGATGAATAGGGTCCTGTGCTCAGCCCCTGGGTGCACTGAACCCCTCTGTGCAAGATTTTTTTCGGCCTTGGCATACAGGTCCGCCTGTGAGGAGTGGGTCGGAAGCAGGAAGTGGTCTTGTAAGGGGATCCTGCAGATGCAGCATAGAGCTTCTTTTCAGCGGCAGACCCCTCGGCCCATTTGACACAGCGACACACCAGGTAGTCCTCCTGCTGCAGTTGCATCAACACACATCATGCCTTTACAGGACTGATGAAGAGGAGGCTGAGACAGTGGGGGGGTGAGATGAGAACAAAAGACCGGAAAAGTGAGGAACAAATGTGGAAGTGACGCAGAAAGGTGAAGCACAAAAATGACTCTAAGCTTTTGCAACTTGATCCGACAGGAGAAGCTGTTTACCAGAGTGCCTCTGAGAATTTTGCCAGAATGTCATATGGCTGGATAAAATCTCAAGTAGCTGTCCATTAAATTGACCATTACAAAGTAAGGTATGCTTATGCAGTTAACTCTACTAGAACCAGAAGTCAATCCTCAGGAGTACAGAATATTTATTTTTCCACATCCTGATGTGAAGGAACCTGTTGAACTGCTTGTGTCTGTTACAGGAAAGCTACTGTATCATCCCATCCAGGATCTGAGGTAGATTGGCCGTCTGCAGTCAGAGCTCTGGGAGCTCAAATCTGTCTCCTCTCTGCTTGACTTCCTCTCCTCTTCCTCATATTCTCCTCCTACTATCTCCCCCTGTTGTGAGATTTGGGTTTACCAGATGGAATAATTGTAGAAAGTGAATTGCTGAACTGTGTTAAACAGTATCTGCTTTCAAATTTGTAAAACGTTTTATTTGTTGTTGGGGTTTTTTTTTTTTTTTTTTTCATTTTTGTATCTATAGATTGTTTTTTCATTTGTACACAAAGAGGCTTCACCTAAAAAGGTTGACTCGTTGATGAAAAGGTTAAAATGTTTTGAAGGAATCCAAAGAACTTCAGACCTTCACATTCCCCTTCATTTTACTGAAACTGGCACGGCTTGTCCAAACCATTACTGTAAAGGGTTGTTGTTTTTTTTCATACCACTTTGTCTCCCGCAGCACTGAACAAACAAACACAGTTCGAAGTTAAAGTTAGTTCTCTTAAAATGTCTCTAAATGACAGCTCCACTCAGATTCACTTGTTATGAATAAGGCTTTTGTTTAACCCTTTTGTTATTGTTTCCAAGAGCTACTTTAGGTGTAACTAAGCAGCTAAATTGGACGAAAGTGTTAGGATGCCAAACCAGAAATCATTTTTAAATTGTGTTTGCTCAGGCATTGAAACTTTTTTTGTTTTAAATGTCCATCAGTGTCACAGTTTAGAATAACTCTGTTTTTGTATTGATGTAAACTATGTTACTGAAACAGAAGTTGTGATTTGGACTATTACAATAAAGAAAAAAGCAAATTGGTCAAATCTGCTTTTTTCTGGTAGCTCATTCAGTTGTTTAAAGGACTACCCTGACCAAGGATAGCCTTAAGAGCTGAAAGACAAAGAAATGAATCAAAATCCAGCTCACTGCCCCACCAATAAAAATCAAACAGAAGAACAGCGTAACTACCGCCAAGACCCTGCTGTTCTGTGGCTGTGTATATTTTTAAAAACCATGTCATGCATTGACACAGGCTACTTAGGAAAGCCTGAGTCGTAATTAGGTCATTTGGACATTTCCTTGGGCTATTTAAAGAGATGCAGGCCAAGCGAATTTGGAAAATGCTGGTACTGACTCACACAGACTGTGCCTGGAATTCCCTTTTACCATTGGCCAGAGGAATACTGACCTTGGCACTGGTGCAAATCGGACACAAAAATAAAAAAGGGAAAAAATATTACTGTTTTTTTTCTGCCCTTTCCACCCATCTCATACAATAAGATCTAGAATTAAGCTGTGAAGAAAAACCTCTCAGGTTCGCCCCCACACCACTTAGCTCCAAATATCCTCAGCTCATGGTCTCATTCTTTGAGTTAGCTCTGTTGCCTCTAGCATTAAGCCATGACTGCCAGTTATTTGCCTGCTCCACTAACATTCATCCTAAATCTTCTATAAATGTTTTTGTTTCCTCCCAGCATCAACCCCCACCTGCCCTTCAGTTTCCTGTGGCCTATGGCCAAACTCAAGAAATTTGCTTTCATGTGAAAGTAGGTTGGCAAAAAAAAAAAAAAAGGAAAGCATAAAGATAGACAGAAAGAAGTACAGCAAGATGAGAAGCGTGACACTTTGGGTAGAAGCAGAGAAATTTAAGAAGTTTTTTTTTTTTTTCGTGATGATTTTCAAGTTGTTATCTTGTCATCTTTTCTCTGTCTCACCCTGTTTGTCATTTTTCCAATCTCTGTCTCTTGGCATACATCACAACTTATCTCGTGCCAAGTTTATGTGAAATGAATCTGATCCCCTTTTGATTTTTAATGCCTGTGTGCCAGTCTGTGACCCAGGCATTAAATTAGACTTAAACACTTGGCTTCATCCGCCGGGTTAATAAAGAAACAGTATACCTACAACTTCTTGAATTTCCCCCTGCCAAACCAAAACACACGTCAGTCACAGAACATACGGTGAAATTATACATGAAAGCACTTGCTTGCTTCAAGACAACAAGCCTCTTTCACATATATACAATTATACACACTGGAATGAAATGCAGTCACACACACAGTGAAGTTACATAGAGCTCAAAGCATTCTTATTGGCTAACATGAACTTAGACCAAAGGTTCATTTACAAACGGTGCTTGTGTACTTTTGTCAGTTCTGTAATCTCACAGGAAAACTACATTTTATGAAAATTAGCTTGTTTAATTTGGCATTAATGCTTTTGCATAGCCCACTTTCTCAAGGTTTAAGGGAAAATCCCTTTCATGGTCACATGTTAGGACTTGACTGTTTGTCCTCTTGTTGAATGCAAAGAAAGCTCTGTCTTACAAGTAAAATCTTACCTAAAGGTGAAAGGTTATGAGCATTGCCTGAAGGGACACTGAGGTCTCAAAAAAAAAAACTTTCTCTTGATATTCTTCATTGGATATTACCTACTGTCAGCCTGCAGAAGAAGCACAATAAAACTTAATTTAAACCCTGTGTTAAGAAGAAACAAACCAAGCTAGGTTGTTTTTGTTTCAGGAAAATTAGGCCTCTTAAGTCTGGGCCTCATGGCAACTCATTTATTTCTCTAAAATGTGATATAGTGATATAATGGGTTTGTAATCAGTTCTTTGGTAAAAGAAGGTAAAACTTCCCAACTGCTCAAAACATTAGCCCCTACTGGGAAGCACCAACCACACATCACATGTGGAAACCATTACCGAACTTTTGTGACGCTGCACAAATAGTATCACGTTTAGTGCTGAGTAATTATTTTGCCATGTACGCATTGTGTGTGTGTGAGAAGGCGGGGGTGACATCAAAATGTAGTGGCACGAGGATGCAGTTCTCCACAGCCCGGCCTGTTTGTGCACGCTCTTCTTCTGTGAGTTTACTCAGTGATTCATGGTCAGCAGGGTGACGGGTCAGTAAGAAAAGCCTGAGTCCCCAGGGGCCACTGACACCCGGGCTGTAACTCTGCCTCTGCAGGCCCAGTCTCATCTCTGGACTTTCACCTATGTGGAGGTGGCCCCCGCTGCACTCACTGCCTCCGGCTTCCTTCAGGTAATGGAGCAAAACGAGCCGTTCCTTCATAAATAAAAAGCTTCCTCCGTGATGCATTTCTGAAGCAGCATTGATCAACGGGGGACTGTGAAGCAACGCTCGTAGATATTACTGAGTGACCGTGGAGCTGCAAAAATATTTGGGTTAGATAAAAGATAAACACAAAGTTCATAAAGCTGCAGCTCTGTTAAGTGAGTCTATGTGCACATATGGACATATATTTATGTTAACATAGAACTGAAAAAAATGGCACAAGGAGATTAAGTTTTCTAATAATATTTGTCTCATCTCCAGATAAAAGATTGTCCATGTAAACACCGTAGCTGATGAAAAAACAAGTTTTCTTTTTATTTGGCACGGCTGAATAGAAAGGTTTTCTGTTGAGAATGTCAAATAGATTTCTCTCCTCTTTGTTGTCATTTGCTGCTTCAGTTCTCCTTAACGGTTTGATGGACAATTTAAGCTGATGATTTATTGTTTTCGTGTAGAGAGTGCTTGAAACGCTTGAAGATGAGGTTCCCGTATTTCTTCTTTTACTCTATGTTTACATATGTGAGGGGGTCCATCCATTACATACAGATTTAATATTTTAGACCCACTGACCACTTTAAAATAACACTGTGATTTGTTACCTTTAAATCAGTGTTGAAAGTTAAATCTGGGAGATGATTTAATCTGTAAAAACTCATATGCAATCATTAAACTGCTTTCTTTAGAACATTTTCTGCTAAAATAATCTCCTCTACCCTCAATTTGGCATAGGTGTGACTCTATTTTTGTTATATTCATCTTAAATCTTTCCACTGACACTTGTAGATCAACTCCATCTCTTTAAGGATAAGAGGAAGTCTGTTTCTCTTCTCTGACAAGGCAGAGAAAAAGCCACTGAAGTGGTCTGGAGTCATCTGCAGAGAGAAGAACCCGCTGACCGAGGTCAGCCACATTATGAGCAGGGAGACACACACAAATAGATGTAAAAATAAGGAGGAAAATAAGCTGCAAATGACTAAAATATGCTCAACACTGGACTAAGGTATATAAAGTACACATATCTATTGTGCATTAATATCTAGTAATAGTAGTTGTGCACTAATGTAGTGCACAACTAACGTCATGGTGCAAAAAGCTAATTTTAACTAAACCCAGATTTCAGTTGTCCTTTCAGGGTTCTACAAGTTGATTATTTTTGCTTTTATATGCTTGATATGACCTGTAAGAATCCCAAAATATCCAACTTTTTATTTTAAAACTAGTATAATTTCACCTAAAATCCAAAGCCGACTTTATTTTTCACTCATAATATGTTTTCTAACCCCCAAAAAACACAATTTAACAAAGTAAATTATAAAAAATATGTAACAAGAGACTGTCTTTAATTAGTTCAGAATGTCATTGATTCGTGCCTGTGAAGAAAATATTGATTTACTCCCTTTGCCAATGTGAAAATATGTGCAGCCTTTACTAGTTAGTTTTTGGGGTGGTTGTCTCCTTGGTGTGTAGTATAATACTAAGTGAACGCTGATTAAATTCACCTCTCATGTGTGAGGGTGCAGCCGCAGTAATTACTTTGGAGGTTGCACACCACTCATTAATGAAATCTTGTCTTATTCTGACTTGGAGTTTCTTTTTCATTTAATAAAACCTTAATGATTTTGAAAGGCAACCAAATACTTTTGCCCAGGGAGAAGAAAGGACAAGCAAATATTGACACACTGAAAACAGATTTAAGGAAGAACAACACCTGAAAGAAGGATTTTTGTCCCTTCAGGATGAGATTACTGTGGTTATAAGTAGGAGCCAGGAAATTTTGACCAGGTCACTCGCTTCCTAATATTCTTATCTACTCAGTCATGTTTTACAGTCTATCACTCAATAGCTTTTTCTTTTATGGCCACACAAGTAATATTCCATAGACCTGCAGAAATTCGGGAAATTGGGTCAAAAAGAGGAAAAAATAACCTTTTAATGCTCTAAAACAAAGATTCCATCATGTTTGTGGAATGCTGTGGTTTGCAATATGGAAACAGACTGAGTCCAGAATCCAGTGGCTAGAAAAAAAAATAAAAGTTTGTCTGAGAAGGAGGAAAATCTTGGGTGGGGGTGAGGAGAGCCTCTGGAATTACACACCAAAATCCCTTAAACGTTCACACACAGAGTAATGCACACAGACACGCACTCCTGTGCTGCCTGCATCTTCCCCACCGAGCAGTTAACCACATTGTGTGAAGGGTGGGGTTTGGGTAGAAGGCACGAGTATAACTGTGCTCACTGTTTTCATTTCGAGCGCTGAGACATCTTTGGAATATTCTGAAGGCTACTGACAAAACGTCACCAGCACTGCAAACGGATGACTCATTAATTATCTTATCGTATTTCAAAACTGAGAAATAAATAATCCGAACAACTGAGAGGCCACTGCTGCTCACACATCCACATCAAGAGCTTCTGTTGTAATAACTGTGTGGTCGAGTTGTGAAAGCAAAGCCGATTCTCTGACATCTCTCTCCTCCTCATCTTGCCTTTAAACTGATATAAGTGCTGAGATCTTACAGGCAAAATGCTTGCATAATAGATGTTTCCAAAAATACAGAGGAGTAGGCAGGCAGGCAGGCTGACCGAGGTTCTGGCGGCGCTCCCAAGCACGGGCCCCGGGCCAGCCGTTCACACTGCATTCCCTTCGCTGGACCACGCGTGTTGGAAGAGGTGTGATGAGAGCATTCAGACAGCTTTCAGTCCGCCACCTGATCCTCTTCTCCCTGTATCCCTTCAATTATACAGACCCCAACACTCCTCTCTTTTTGTTTTCTGAAAAGTATCCCCTTGCACCATTTTCCCACTCTTTAATGGCATTCCCTGCATTTCCTCTCTTCTTTGTTGTCGCTGACCTCATCGTCTCTCATCTTCATCTGTCTTCTCCCTTTCTCAGATCTCAGAGACCGTTTTCTGATGATATTTCAGTGTGCAAGCATCTGGAAAAGATGAGAATTGGACGTTTTTGCCAGTGCCAGTTATTGATTTAGATTATAATAAAGGAAGTCATTGTTTGTGTGAGGAGAAAGCTTGACTTGCTGTTGCTTCTTTGTTGGTTCATATAATGCATTGTGGCTGTGGAGAGCTTTTCTCTTCAGCATGTATTGATACTCTTTGCAATGGTTAATTGCTACACTGGTGCTCGTAATCTACTTTTCTATTTCACAAAATTGAGTAAATATTAAAGAACAAACGTCAACACCAGAGCTGAAATGGTGAATATATTAGAACAAAGAGATTCTGAGTTTATCGTCTTTGAATTTTGCCATCTGTAGGAAATACGGAGCCAACTTAGGGGATTTACCCCACAAAAATAGAAAGTGCAAAAGCAGTTACGTAAGGCACGGATGTGATGAATGAACAGAGATTTTCATAGTGCTACCACCATTTATTCACTCAAGCCAACGCTGCATACATCCTGCAGAAAAATTACAGGAAAAAGGCTTTCAGGAAATTATGTTTTCTTTTAAGCACCTTTTACCTACTCCCGCATTCCTGTGTAAAACCAACACAGACCCCTGTGAAAGTAATGAAGAAGAAGAAGAAGAAGGGAAAAAAGTTTATATGGGTCTTTACCACAAATACACCAGTTCTTAAACACTCAGCAGTCTCACGCATCAGGGTGGTGTTGTGGTCAAGCCATATGGGGCGCCACAGAGAAACTTGGTGATTTGACAGGAGCCCAAACGAACACACATACACTCAGTCTTAATTGACTTGTAAAGCTCCACTAAAACACAATTTTATGGAATAAATTTTAGACTAGTCACTGGGGATTTGATATCAGGTTGTGCCCAGCTCGCAATTTTGCCACCACCACAGTTTCTTTACACACAGTCCAGCGGCAATATATGCTTTTCAAGATAAAACTGAGCAAACCATGTCAAAGTTGCCACAAAGTTGGCAGATTAATATGCCTAAAGTCTGTGCATGAAGTCATTTTGACTTGTGCGGAGAAGACTGAAGCATAAGAAGATTTACTGAGCCGCACACAGCTGTAGGGGAAGTGGACAAGGCATTTGTAAGGACATCAATGACCTCTAACTCTTTGCAAACTGACAGCTCAAGCTTTGGTGCTACTTCTCTAAGGTCCTTGTGATACTCGTACTCGTCTTTTTGTTGTTGGGGGCATTCATTCTAAGGCCCAAACCACAACCCAGAGTCTGGGTAAATAAAATGGAGACTTTGATTTATGATACAAACTGTTGACTTTGCAGAGCTGGATCAAGCATTACCCGCTGGAGATACTGGCAGGGCCTTTAACCCAACCAGTGGCAGAGATAGCAGCAAACACTGGCTTTTAGAGTCTGTAGAGGTGTAAAGGGTATGTGATTTTTCACAACCAGGCTAAAACCCAGCCTGGTCTCCTCTTCAAGCGTCCCTCATAACCTGTTAAATGCCTTCAGAACTTTTACCAGAGGATGAGACAAGGAAACGCACGCCAGAGCGCGATCCTTTAAGTAAAAATGGAGAGTTATGACCAACTATTCAGTTGTAAAGTCGCATCTGGACACTCTGGCTACTGATGCAACATGATAGGCCCACCAGCTCATTTGATACCTGCATCTCTGAACCCTGACGTTACAAAGGCAACAAGACTTAGCCTTTAAGAGCTGCAATATCTTTAATTAGAAACAGGACTACACATGTGTTAATTATGATTATAAACATTTAATTTGTCAAGATTAATAAAACGTACAAATGTGAGGATTTCTTTTATTAGCTACAGAGTTATCAGCATCATATTGTGTTTTATAAAACAGTCCTATCACCTGATGCTAAGAGGATTTTATAAGATCTCCATTGATAAAGATATGTCTTGCTTTGTATAAAGCTAACTGCACAGTTGACCTAAAGCTATTTTTTACTCAAATGACTAAACGTAGGTTACTTATCTGCCTAGCTACCAGAGTGGGTTTTGTAAAAACTGATTGCTTGTGGCATCAGTTCTATAAAAGGGAAACCACTGTAGGATACAGAGCCATTTATGTAATTCAGTTACTGCAGTACCTTAAGTTAGCTGTTAAAATATAATCCTCTGAGCTGATAAAGAGCCTCTCTGGAAGGAAACAAAATCAAGTGCTGAGCCCAAAATGACCCTGAGACTTTTAAAAAACTATCACTTGAGAGATTTATGAGGATGGATATATTTACAACATCTTTTTATCTTTGCACGTTTGACCAGCCCCCAAATGGTCTGAAAATTTATGGTGCAGATGAGAAAATGCATCTTGCAGTAGGTGTGCTTGACAGACTTCTGAGTAGTCACTGCCTGAGGGAGAGGCCCCATGCAGCAATGTTCACATGCCAAACTTTTATACAGTAGGACTGAGATTTCATCAGGAAATTAGCACTCACTCCTTCAGATGAAGCCTTTTTCTTTTAGTAAAGATATACAAACGGAGGTGCTTCAGTATGATGGAAAGTAGCCGAAACAGAGATAAATTGTAGCTTCTCCAACCACAGACCTCCCCCGGCTTTGGTAATAACTGGGGGAGGCAGACAGGAGTGCTGGATGGAAGTTTAGTTACCAGGCCTAGAAATTACATTTTGGTGCTAACTCCAGGCTTCGTTTGGTTGGACCTCAAAGGAAGCAAAAGGCCAAAGTAAACTCAGACCTGAGAAGTTGTGTCTGGGATGCTTGGGAGAAAAGCAACAAATGTCAGCATGCTCACAGTTCTCACTGTCTAAAAGCTGTCTGAGTAATCCTCGATAGTCCTCCATGATCTAAACACTCCATGAACAGAACACTGTAGCATTGTGTCCCTGCTCTTAAGGACTCTGTGATTCATTTGTTGGCAGACCTTTTTGGGTTCATTCACTATATTTTTCACATGTTCAGTGCTGTAGAGAAATTCATCTTTTCAAATGTGAGCTGGTTTCTTGGGACTGTTAGTGTTGTGAAAGTTGACGATGCAGCTCAACACTCAGAAAGATCTGTATGAAAAGAGCCTTTCTTTTTGTCAGAAGTAGGTAATTTAGTTAGTAGTTTCTTTAGGATATGTATGAATAGGAACAGAAGTTTTATTTTAATTCCCCAAGTTTATGCTTAATCTTTGAGTGTCAGGAGCATTCTGGTGCACTGATGCAATAGTGCTCTCTGCTGGCAGAAACAGGGAGCATAAAGTTTCTCTGTATAAAAAAGTGTAAACTATTATTTTTTATTTAAAATGAATGTTTTGAAATAGTTATGTAAGAACTTACTCTTTAAATGTGTTGCTTTTGTGAAGGATTCCACCACATCTCCCAAAGTTATTTTAAATATGCATAATTCTCTTACAAGTGGTGTTTAATGTCTTGTCTTAATATTTAGCAAAACACATACATATTTTATTGTCTTGAATTATTAATTTATAAATTTCAAAAGTAAAAGCATGTTATTCAATTCTTTTTTTCTTTTTTTTTCTTCCAGGTCGGCTTTGCTTCAGTGCCAGATCCTCAGTCCACAATGAGGGTGAAGAGATGAGCTTGCAGCAAGCAGCCCTGTCCCTGCGGTTCCTGCCACTGGACGTTTACTAAATCACATTACCCAGAACATGATGTTCCTGACTCCCAGATAGCAATTCTGAGGACCAGGACTTCACAGCACAGACTGTGCAACATGGCAGGAGAGACTCGACAGATGCATGCAGTCAAAGAGCTGGATGCGGAGTCCAAACAGCAGGATGAGGATACGGCGCTGGAACAGCAGAGTGACAAAGCCACAAAGGGGTCTTCGGAGCACTTTTCAAGCACAGGCACTGAGGCCAGACTCAGCAACAAAGAGGCCAACGCTGAAAACCTAGAGAAAGAAAGGGACTGTCCTCAGCAGCGTGAAGCTGTCATACGGCCACAGCAGACGGGGAAGATTGACTTCAGATCACTGCACAACAGATCAAAGTTTGTCACTGACGGGACTTGGTCGAGTGGGAAAAGCAGTCCCCAGTCACCAAATGGAAAGGGCCGCAGCCGAGAGAAGGGGAAGCGGTCAGGAAAGGCAGAGCGTGGCAACCCACAGCAGCTGTACAGACTAAGCATTGCAAATCCACGCACTGTTGGCATTGCCTATCCACAACAAAAGGTTTTGCCACCCAAGAAGTTGGAAGATAGTCGTGGCCCAGTCTCGGGCAGCTACAGATTCCACGTTCCCAGTATGCCAGAGAGAGAGGTTGAACTACAGCAGGAAGAGCTCAACTACAGTCGCTTCTTCCAGGAAAATTCTCCTAACATCACCTCCCCAAGCTTTACCTCACAGCCACTGGGTTCCTCAAGTGGAACAACATCACACCCACACCCACCCTTGTCACAGCAACAGCAACCAGCTTCAATGGAAAACAACAGTGCACAGACTGGTAGCCTGCTTATTTTGACTGACTGTCAGCTAAGTGGCTCAAATGCTTGGCAGTCTCCTGAACGAACTTTTAATGGTGCTAATTATGGACTTTCATCACAAAAGTCCTCTGTTCTCCCAGAAACCAGTAAGGCAAGTGCATTTGTGCCTGGTCCATTTCAATATGGATATCATTTACTGGAACAATCAACAACTGACTCTTTTCCTTGTGAACAGAACTCCCAGTCCCAAGACCTTGCAAACTCTTCACTGGGCTCTGTTCATGTCACCCATAACTCTTTTTCCTTTACCCCTGGAGCAGGGCAAAACATTGCTCAGAACAGCACTCAGTTCGGTAATGAACATCAGCCAGAGGATAAAAGTTCTTTTCCCCATCCCCCGCAGCCCCAATTTATTCAGGCAGTGGCCTCATCCATCCAGTGTCCCAGGAATCTGAGTGAAGACTCACCCAGCAGTGACAGCTCTGGCTCCGGCTCACAGCAGTCAGAGCAGGGGAAGCCCGCTCTACCTGAGAGCACAGACAATATTGCACAGGCGGACAGTCAGGATGCAGCCGTCACCTCTGGGAGTAAGAGAAACTGTCACTCCAAAGACACAGCTGCCAGCCAAAGAACACTCATCCAAGGTGGTATACACACAAGAAATATTTCACAAGGTCCAGGCTCTCCAATGCACTTTCCCAACAGAACATTTAACAATCCTACAGTGAATGCGATTTGCACAAGCTCAATTCCTTTTGATAAAAGCAGCAACAATAAGGTTCTAAACAGGATACAACACTCTTGGGAAGGGCCTAATAAGGCATTTTCACCAGCTGATCAAAACACAATTCAGTATACTGATATGAATGAGAAGTTTCAGTTTCAGAGCCAGACAGCTATTGATCATAGGCCAAATTCATCTAAAAGTAGCAGAATGTCCTGGCAGCAAGCACGACCAAGTTCTGCCCTGCCAAACCCAAACAGGATGGAGTCATCAAGGCAAATAAGCAATCAAAAAATGGCTTACATAGTCTCCTCCTCTGACTGGCAGGATGAGAGTAAATCACATAAAAATAACTCCCTAAAAAGCCCCGGCCTTTTTCAGAGCAACAGAAGTGGAGATGTGCTGTCAAACCAAAGACAAGATTCTGTAAAACATAACAGCAACACCGTCTCAGCTTTTAAAGTAGAGATGAGCCACACACAACTATGTGAGTCCAAGAATAAGTCTCTGTACTTTGGACTCAATCAGTCTCTTCCAGCAGCACCATCACGACACTACAACTATCCACCATTACAGGTCCCACCTATGGGGCTTATGAGGGTGTCACCGTATGAATCCCCTTTGCCCTCCCCAGTTCATAACCCTGCTTCTAGTAGCACCTGCTCCTCCCTCTCGCCTGCATCCACCAGCCCAGTTAATGTCAGTTCAGAGGACAGTCAGATATCAAAATCAGTGCCGCCTCACCCGTTCTATCACCAGCCACAAGGTAAAACTCAGTTGCCTTCAGATCACCTGAATACACACCCTCACCGGTTTCACTCTGATGCTTCAAGGGCTCTTCCCTATGCGTCAGACAGGCCCAAAGATGACATGATGAGCTACCTGCAAAGCAACACACATCCAAAGACAGCTATGGATGAAAGTAAAGGTTATGTGGATAGTTTTGGGGTGGAGCATCACCAGCCTCCTCCGCCCTATTCTGCCCATCAGCTCTTAGCCAGCTCACTGGCCACAGCGAATCTCGACCAGTTAGATGTGTTTCTGACCTGCAAACAGTGTGATCAGAATTTCAACAACATGGCTTCATTTTTAGGCCACAAGCAATACTGTGCTCAACAAACATTTGCGCAAAATGACCTCAAAGACATATCAAAGATGGAGGAGAATCGAAAGTTTCACGTAGAACCAGTCAAAGCAGCTCCAGCAAGTGTCCCACTGTTGAGATGTCCATCTGAGCTTCACCTGTCGTTGTTGGGCCTCAACAAAAATGGAGAGCTGATGTCTGAAAGTGAAACAAAAGGAGAAAATAAAGATGATCCACTGAAACTCAGCCTGTTTTCTGGTCCAGGTAACCTTCCTGTCCCTCTCCCAGAGCTGGAAATGGAAGATGCCAAATTAGACAGCCTAATAACAGAAGCTTTGAACGGGCTGGGGTATCAGTCAGACAATGCAGAGATAGACAGCAGCTTTATTGATGCATTCGTTGATGATGACCTCACCACTGTCAAAACATCATCAAGCAAACAATGTGTGAAAACAAAAGAATCTGTGGTCTTTGAGAGCAAAATCAAACAAGCAGCTGATGAAAAGTCTTTCACACAAGGAAAGTATTGTTATGACTCTGATACTGAGAGCCACAAGAAAATGTCTATGAATTTGGAAGATGAGAAAATTAACATTAAAAAAGAAATCTTTCATAAAAATTCAAGAATCGCCTCAAGGGAGAAGACGTGGGAACGAGACAGCAAAGTAACGGAGGCGAGGACGCTGTGTAAGAGCGAGGACAAAAACACAAGCACACAAAGGTTTCTCTTATCCAGCAACTTTTCTGAGCATTGTGGTTTAAAAAGCTTTCAGGACAGCCCTGCACTTCGGGGGTCAGTGCCCTCACAGGCCTCCACGTCTCCAAACTCAAAAACTGCAGCTAAAGAAAGCAAGAGGAAAAGCACTGGAGGGGGCACCTGGAGCAAGGAGCTCATTCACAAAATAGTTCAGCAAAAAAATAAACTCCACAAGCTCCATGTGAAAGGTACGAAAAACCTTCAGTTTTCCTTGGTGATGGAGAGACTCACTCCAACTGTGCAGAATCCTGCATTTGGAGAGTACGACTACGTCTCTGACTCAGATGATGAATGTGAGCCTGTAAAGATAGCAAGCCAGGGCCGGCTGAATCAAAGCAGTCGCTGTAAATACACTTACACCAAACAGTGCAAATGGCGTGCCCGGAGCGAGCGGGACCAGGCGGCGTGGAGACACGAGTCGAAGGAGTGCTTTGAGATGAAAAAAAGTGAGGAGTTGTCTGTCACTCCCAAGAAACAAGGTTCTCACCAAAAACTTAGGCGGAGAGGCAGCAGGTCATCTACAAGCAGTGACCTCAGCACATCTGTGAATGTTTCAAGCGATGGCATCAACAGCCCCAAAAGCACTGACCGCACTGACTCAGACAGTGAGAAGAAGGCAGACAAAAAGAAAGAGTCTCCAGAGCCAAAAAGCCATGACAGGTCTACCCTGCAGAAGTTATTTAAAGAGTCCAACACTCTTGCACTGACATTCACTAAATCTGTCAAGAAATATAATACAGACAAGGCTGTTCATTCTGATAACAAAGAGGGTGCAGAGGAACCAAAGAAAACTCACTCAAATCCAGAAGTTGCTGATCCGCTGACATCTTCACAAAAAGCCAGAGACACAATGAAGAATGCTGAAAAAAGAGGAAGTTCTCACACAAAATCAAAAGAAAAACTTGTGTCTCCTAAAACAGAATCTGACTCAACGGTCGGCTCAGACAGAAAAAACTTGCAGAGAAAAGACAAACTAAACACAGACGAAGAACTGACACTGAGCAGCAACACAAATAACAAGACACTAAAGGTTGATTGTCATTCTGCAACTATCACCAAAGAAACTGATTTTAACATTGACAGCAACACAAAGGGCGAAAGAGAAGTAGGGTCACAAGCAACGCCGCTCAAGCTATCAGGCAGCACCATATTGGAGAAACAGAGTGACCGTGTCTGCATGGTGAAAGAGGCTATTAGTTTAGTCAACGACCTAGACACACACAGACCTGCATCTCTTTGCACATCTTTGATGGATGAGGTGTGCCTATCCCCGACTGAAAACGAAAAAGATGCACTCCACCTCATGCCTTACCCACTGGACCAAGAGCAAGGGCTTATGAAATCCCCGCTTTCATTTGACACCTCATCAATATTTGGGGATCTCACAGGATTCGACAGCAGTCTTTACTCTGAGATCCCCATTCAGAAAGAGGGTTTCCCTTCTTTAGAGACAGCTGATAAAAAGGAAGAGTTCCCCTCATCGTTTTCTACTTTTATGGAACAAAGAGACTGGAACCTCATGGTTAACCCCGTGCTACGAGATGAGATATCTCCGTTCAAAAGCAGTTCTGAAAAAACAAATGAAAAGAAGTCCGACTACAATCACATTCCTTTGTCTCTGCCAGAAAAAATAATTGACTACAGTGCAACTCTCAACAGCTGTGTATCAGAGGATGAGCTGGAGATAAAGAGAATAGTGAATGAGCTTGAAACCCAGCTGCAGACCACTAAGCTGGAAAGCCCACCACTATTGGATCAGGATGCCCCCAAGCAGCTGCAAATGAGCAAATTTTCACCTTTACGACTGGGGGATGAGTCTGAAAGTGATGGCAAATGTTTGAATGTCAAATGCCCAGAGCAAGGAATAGCTCTACAAGTTTCAAGAATCCCTTCCGAGCCTTTCAGTGCAGCAGAACTTCCGTGGCCTGGCCCATTCCAGTTCGAGTTAATTGGTGAAAATCACAGCACTGACGCTCCAGTTCACAACGAACGAGCCGAACTCAAAGACAAGCTTCATCATGACCCAAAATTAAAAGAAAGAGGCGCTGAAAATGAGACTCCTGTTGAGACAAAGGAAGAGATTTTGGAACAGAGAAGATACACAGAAAATCTCATGAAAAGCCTCGAGGTGATTTCAGACTCTATATTCAAAAAAGAACCTATTATATCAGCACCTCAGAAGCCAAATGTCAACTCTCTCACAAGTCAACAACACGAAGAAACTGAATGTCAGGCCACTGATGCAGCTGAGAGAGAAGATCGCTGTGAAAAGGAAGCAATTACCGTAAAGGAGAATATTTCATCACTTCCAAATATCAATGAGCGGAAGGATGAAATTGAATTCATTCTCAATGAGTCACAGTCATCTCTCTCCAACGAGACTGACCCTTCAGTCAGTAGCAACCAGCCAATTTCATCGCAGCCAAGTGAACCTGCCGAGAACAGGGATTACAAGATAGAGACTAAAGTCACATCAGAAGAAGATATCACAGCAAACAGTCATTTGACTGAGTCTTCTCGCTGCTCAAGTGTTGTGATGCATCGTTCGCATGAGTTTGAAAAGTCTTCCAGGAACGGTGATGCAGAAGACAATTTAAATCAACTGAATAAAAATAAGGATGATGGCAGTCAGTGTGTGCCTACAGACGGCTGTGAGGAAGCAGAGGCTGTGAAGGAAATCACTCGTCAACCTGAGGGTCACCCTTCATCACCAGCTCTAGTTGACCCCACTCAAGAGATTGGCAAGAAGATTGCAGGCGGGATTCAATCTGCATTAGAACAACAATCAACTAATGACAATCTTGAAGATGTTAGTTCATCACAAGCTGGTGAACTGAAAGTGGCATGCTCAGATGTTGCAGTTGAGAAAATAACCGTTGAAACATCAAAACAAAATCATTTAAATGTAATTTCTTCCTCTAAAAACTCCATTCCTTCAAAAATGTTCCGTGAAACAAATATGTCATTAGAGATGGTTACCTCAGACGAGCCCTGCAGTCCTATACTGGTAAAAACAGATACAGAAAGCTGCTGCTCACCCCTCCCTGACACCAAGTCTGCAGAGGGACAAAGCAATCTGTTGATCCTGTCACAGTCTGATGGCATCATTAACAGTGATTCCTGCAAAATGACTCCATTTAATGAGTCATTAAAAACCGACACAAGTCTTAACTTTGAGTCTGCTCGGAAACAAGAGGAGATTTTGAACGTACAGGACATCAAAGAGCATCTTCCTGTTGATTTCATGGCAAGTCAGCAAAACTCTCCATGCAGAGAGGCAGCAGAAGAGAGTCACTGCATTTTTTTAGACTCTGCCTCAGCCGCCAGTCCTCTTTTATTAATCTCTCTTCAACAACCCTTGCAGAAATTTGATTCAGGAGAGGATTTATGTGGGCCAAAAAATTGTATTGACCAAGGTTCTAAAAATGTAAAATCTCCCACAATCAAAGATGACAACCAAATCCTTCAAGAGGCTGTAAACAGTGATTCATTAAAGGGAACAGCTGAAATGGGGTGCTCTCTAATACCTCAGTTGGATTTAGGAAACACAGAGTGTAAAATCTCTGAAGCAGTCCGCTCCTCTCCACTTCCTGTGAGCAGCACAGCAGAACCACCAGAGGTGACAGACGGCCTTGAAAAAAGTGATCTGATGTATGATTTAAAGCTCAGCCCTCTCAACTACAACATCCTGTCAGATGAACCTCCACAGCTGAATCAGTATGACTACATTCCAATCTCACCTGCCAGTAAACCCGAGGAAAATCTCCACACCAAGCAGAGACCTGGAGAAGACTGTGAATCATGTGACTTGAGCGTCAACCCTGCACTGATTTTTCACCAAACTGAGACAGAAACAGCAATGTCACTGAACACAGATCCCGGAGCTAAACTTCATCCATCAAATGAACCTCTGAAATTTACATGCTTTTCACTGGGTCTCACAGATGAAATAAAAAAAGACAACTCCTCAGATGGTGATGTAAAGGCAAGTTTGGAGGCTTTCCATGACCCAGCTGAACCCGCTGAGGATTTGCAGATCCACGCTGACCTCCTCAGCAAAGCTGAAACACAGAATATAGTTCCTCACAAGGCTTCTGCTGATGATAATATTCTTAAAAAAGAAATTTCAGATGATGTGCCCACTTCTAAACCACTCACCATCTGTGAAAACGACCAAATGCCCTTTACAGCAGACCAATCAGAAAAGCAGCTAACAACATTTCACCAAATACACAAGGAAACGACGCAGAAGAAGACCCAAAGCAGTGATCAACAGGGTAAAGTGCTCTGCGAGATTTGTTTTATGTGTTTCAGAACTGTGCCAGGCTTAAAGAGACACAAGGCCATGAAGCATTCGGTCAGAGCTGAAAAATGCGTTGGCCCACAGAGCACAACATCAAGCCATCAGGGGACTATGCTTATTTATGAAGCATTGCAAACTACAGAGAAAAAGCATAAAGATGATTCACAGACTTGTTTCCCAGCAAAAATAGATGGGCTGCCTGAGATAAGTAGCTCTCTCACATCTAAAACAGCAGAGACTGAGTCAGTCCTGGAGGAAGTGGCGACTGAGACGAGTGCAGTGACAGTAGATGAGATAAACCATCAAAATGCTCTGCTGCCAGCAAAGGCAAAGAAGAACAACAAAGCTAGAAAGAACAAGAACAGTGAGCTAAATCCTGACCCTTTCTCTGATGAGCTCCTGCATTTATTAAAAACAGACATTCTTCAAGCTATAACTCCTGAATTCAAAAACAGCACGCTGCAAGAGCACGGCAAATCCCCTGAGGGGAAAATCAATGACAGAAGTGCTGCTCGAAAAGAAGAATTCCCTCACTTCGCTTCTTCAGATGTAGCCTTTAACAATACAGCTCAAACTCCAACAAAAGAGCCGAATGCACCCAGTGAACTTGTGGGTCACAATCAGTTAGGTGACACAGAGGTGATGAAATGTGTGAGCACAACAAAGAGGGCATATTTGGAAGTGTGTATGGACAGTAATGTTGAATCTGTGGAGAAGGAAATTACTGGAGAACGTGACGAGTCCAGAAAGACTCTGTGCTCTGTGGGGGAGATGCGTGAAGTGAAAGGATCAGACGACAGCCTTGGCCTGGAGAGCCTTAGAAAAGTGTCAACAGAGAATAAATGTGGGAAAAACCGGAGCCCCTCTAACAATCCAAACCCTCTTTCCTGTTTGAGTTCATCCCCTCCCAGTCCACCCAGCATGAGTCCAGACCTGAGAGCCTTGCTCGACGATGACGCCACATTTTCTCAGCTGTTCCCAAGAGACGAGGAGGCAAAAAGGAAAAAGTGCCAGAGGGTTTACAGCAAAAGAAACAAAAGACCAAAGTTTTCCCTTCATTCAGATGAAACTGTAGATTACCTTCCTCCTGAAACTTTCATGCAAAATAAAGATCAGTACACAGAAGCCCAAGCTGAGCAGAGCATCAGTGACAATCAAACCAACCACTGTGAATATGAAACCATTTCTATTGATGATGCCATCATGTTAAACATGTGCCACAACAGCACTTTAAAGGCTGATGGGAAGCCATTACCAGATGGTAATCAAAGTGATCGGCATGGCGATATCAATCCACTGGGGAGCACTATTGATAAACCTGGAGCTGAATGGAGTGAGTCCAGTGACTACACCGGCTTTAATGGCTGCTCATCAGTGACCTCTGAACCCAGCCTCTGTAAACCAGAAGAAGTGCTAAGCTCGTCTTGCCCTCTGCCTCTGCCAGCTGCTCCCTGCACTGTGAATTCATGTACCACAGAGGGTCCCCATTCCTTTCAAAGTATCGACATCCAAAACATCAACACCACATTTCAGCTTCCTGACATTCAGTTCTTTGACTCTGATAAAGAAATCTCTGTAGCTCCCCCTCCTGAAACTGCAGACACAGACAGCAGAGATGATAAAAAGTCAAAAAAAGTGATGGAGCGGCGAGGCAGGAAACGACAAGATGGAGGAATAAAGGTCAAAGATAAGCAGTACAAATGCAAAGTGTGTTTCACTTGGTTCCTCACCCTGGGTGAGCTGAACTTTCACAAACTTTCCCACAACCCCTCGCCACCTCCAACCTGCTACATGTGCGTTCAACGCAAGTTCAGCTCCAGGGAGCAGCTGAGAGACCACCTGAGGGAGAAGCATGCCAAGAACAAGACGGGTATCTGGACCTGTGGCATGTGCCTGAAGGAGATATCAGATGTGTGGATGTACAACGAACACTTGCGAGAGCACGCCACTCAGTTCGCCAGAAGAGGTCAGACTCAAGGCTCCATGCTTGGCCTTCCAGGGGGCTTCATGCAAGAGACAGCGGTGAAGAACTTTATATCCTCAATCATGCAGCAGCGACCCAGCAAAGCCAACAGAGAGTCCAGCAAAATGACTAGAGAACAGGAAAAATCTGTTGCTGCAGACTGCTCTGAGGGGGCTGAGGTTAAACTTCACAAAATTAAAAGCAGCAATGGAGGAAGTGGGAAGCAGAGCTCGTTAACCCCACTTGAGGTTCTGCACAAAACAGAAGCTCCCAAAAGTGTGGAGATGCATCCCAACTGCAAAGACCCCTCGAGAGACTGTCACCACTGCGGAAAACAGTTCCCCAAACCTTTCAAACTCCAGAGACATCTGGTGGTTCACAATCTGGAGAGGATTTTCCTGTGTCACAAATGCCCCATTTTTTATCAGGAGGCCCAGGAGCTCAAAGAGCATCTGAGGAGAGCTCACGAGGAGGTGGATGAGCTGGATTCCAAACACACGACCCTTTACACCTGTGAGCTCTGCGCTGACGTCATGCACGTGATTAAAAAATCCTTCATCTGCAGCACCTGCAACTATACCTTCTCCAAGAAGGAGCAATTTGATCGCCACATGGAGAAGCACCTGTCAGGGGGAAACAAAATCTTCAAATTCCGAGGTGTTCTCAGACCTGTCAAAGCCTCTGTGTCCAAAGAAAATGAATGTAATTCGCCTGCAAGTAAGAAGAGGAGACTCCTCTCTGACAGTCTGCAAGAAAACAGCTCAGACAGTGGCATCGCAAGTTTGAGCTCACTGCACTTAAATCAAAATCCTGAAACCCAGCCAAAGCCCTCTGTATCCACAGCTGATGATTCCACACAGACATTCACAAACGAATACGACAATGACACAAACAATACAAACGTGAAGACAGAGGATATTTCTGCAGACTGCTCTCAACTAGAAGAGCTGGAGAACTGCATTCGTTTGAGCTCAACTGAGTCTGCTACACCCAAGAAAGAGGAAACTAACTTGACTCCTTCACCTCATCTTAGTAAGGAGTGCAGTGAAAAATCAGTTACTGAACCATGTGACGTAAAAGAGGAGCATGAGTCAGTCTGCATAAGAGCAGAGGCAACTTTGTGGAAAGCATCTAAAGACAGTTGTGACGCGGAAGAGGAAATGGTTAAAGCCAAGGAAGGTGACACAACTGAAAGTGAAGATAAAACAGATTTGCCTCCAGCTTGTGAGAACTCTTTTGTCAGCTCAACAGAAAAGCAAATCCCTCTGAAGACATCTGAGTCTGCAAAGCATGAATTAGCTGTTGATGAGATGAACCAACGGGGGGATGATGAGCCGAGGCATCACGCGTTGTCTTGTAATGACAGTAAACAGCAGGTATCATCTCATGGTGCTGAGCAGCAAAGTAGCAGTCAGATGAAAAACAACGCTGCCCCTGATACAACTGACAACACGAAAACCAGCTCTATAACTAGCTATGCAAAGGCCACAGAATCAACTCCAGCCATCCAATCCAAGGTTTCCCCTCTGGCATCAGCCACAAATGAGGACAAGGATGTAGTGAAACCACAGAAGAGACGGAAAGACATGAAATCTGCACACATTCTGCAGCGAGTTTCGTCTCCAGCCACACAGGAAAACTTTGCTGTTGATTCTAAAGCCAAAAAGAAATTTCGCCCAAGCAAGTGTGCAAATCCCTCTCTGCAAAGGAAGTCAGATGGATCCAATGAGTACCCTGTGCTGTCCTCGGTGCGGGACGACGTTGTCGGCAACAAAATAGTTTCCAAGTGCAAGAATGGAAGCTTGAGCGTGTCGTCAAAACGAGGTTTGCTTGAAAGCTGTTTACCAAAGAAAGTGGACATTATTAAAAAGGGACCTCTTGGGAGATCTGTGCACGCTCCCGTGTCTAAAGTGTCTTCAGTTACTATGAACAATTCTTTGAATAAGCCAAGACCAAAGATGGGGGTCAGATCAGTGGAGAGTAACTCTTACCGGACAGCCGAGTCCCAGAACCACCTTCTGAGTCAGCTGTTTGGCCAAAAACTCACCAGCTTCAAGATTCCTTTGAGGAAGGATGCATCAGAATCTATCAACTGAAGGGGGGGGTGGGGGTGTGAGGGATCTGTGAATAGGGGGACTGTAAATTTTCACAGTTATAAATGTTTAAGAAAATTCATTATGGTGAATGAGATTGCACAGCTCTTTTCTGTGAAATGTTATCTTTAAATACTTCCATAGTCACTTTATGTCTTCTTTGTACAATGTGTTTTTATTACACAAATGTGAGGACGAACGGCAAAAATGAATTTGTCTAGTTGGAGAAAGCAGAGATTATACTTCATTTATCTAAAGGAGAAAGAATAAAAAGAATACTTGAAAACACACACGTTCTTTAAAATAAATTTAAAAATGCATCTGCATTTTGCATTTAACACACAATTCTTTCTGCTAAATGACTAAATCATGCCAGACCTGAATTGGACAAATGTTTTGTGCACCTTTCATACATGCTTCCAACATATTAATTTTGTATTTTTTTTTTAGCTTTACTGTACTGCATTGACATTTATTACCATAGACCTGTTGTATAAACATCACTTGGTGCTACAAGTTTAATTGTAATGTGAATGCTAATGTCCTCAGAAGGGAACATGAGATCTGTAGCAGTTACAGTTCATACATCCAACTGTTTTTACTGGTTCTCTGTATTTTTATTGAATATACTGTATAAACCCATCCAAGTCATTCAAAAATATCTCATATTTAGAACAGCTTCTGGTGTATAAACTCAGGTGCACACAAATCCAAAAACCTGTACTTGGAGTTCTTTCCATGCACTGATAATACCACACACAAATGACAAACTCATTTATCTGTGTCTGTAACTCCAAATGTTTAATTATTAATAGTATTTACTAGGACAACAAAGGTGCTTTATCTTGTTGATACTGTATGTACCTTCATTGTATAATATTGTAGGTAGATTATTGTTTGGTGTAATGCTTCATGACAAAGTTTTATTTTAATAATGTGCAAAATGAATGAGATGGAAAAGAAAGGGAAATGCCATGCCTTCTTGTAAGTTTGTAAAGTGGTTCACTAAGTGCCTCCTTTACAGTTGATTATTAAAGATCTGTACTGGTCTCTCATTGCTTTTTTCTTCCCTTTTTGTGTGGAATGTTTTGCAAATGTTCCCGCTTCCCTGCAGACTGCATCTGTCACCACATGCATCAAACAGTGGAAGCATTGGAAGCTGCTTGTGCCTGGAGGCAAAAACAGGTGCACACACAATAAAGTCTGACTTCTTTTTTTTTTTTTCTCTCCCCGCACTCTCAGATGAGCACATCAGTGAGTTCACTCATCATCTGAAAGATGAGCATAAATGTACCTTTACTACAGGGAAGCATTTAACAGAAGACAGATACATTTATCCAACCATATGTTTGTCTCTGCGAGCGCCGTCGAGAAGGCGGCCAGCAGCTCTCACTTGTGTCACGTTGCTCTCTCACCACATGTAAAATGGCTTCGATTCCTACATGAACATTTTTCACCATCACATAGGAATAAAAAGCCATATTACACCATGGCTTACATGTAGAAACACAAAGAGAATACAACGAGGAGCAGTGCTTCCTCACGTCTTCCTCTGAGTTCGCCGGGAGACCTGAGGAGCGGAGCAGAAAGAAAAACGGGAGGTTATTTTCTTGCAGCTCAAACATTCATTTGGGCAAAATAAAAGGTGAAACTTTATGTTGTCTGACTGAAATTGAGATGTGCACTACAAAATAGGTGCAGTGATAGAACCATCAGCAGACTCATCAAAACACATTTTATGCACATAGATAGAATGTAGTTACTATTTCTTCCATTCGTACCTCTCGTTCTAGCCATGACCACACTGCTGTTCTGTGTAAACAAAGCCATCAGGCTGGGTGTTGATTCAAAGGGAGTGTGGAAGAAAAACAGTGCTGTTGAAATAACTCTTTAATTAATTATAGTGGGAATAGTGGTTTGGCAGCATCCGCAAACACCATATTTCTGGACTCAGTGAAAACAACAGAAAATGAAGCAAACCCAACTTTAAGGGAATTACAGATTTCATTCTAAGTTGCTGCACTTTTTGTTTTTTTTATCAAACTCTCTCCTGAACGACGGAATTAAAATTCTCAGCAGCGTGTTGGCGGGTATGTTACATCTTGACCTTTGTTACGGTTCAGTAAAAGAATGAACAGCGTGCTAAAGATACAAACTCACTGTTTCCTTCAGGCAGACAGCTGTCCACAAGACCTTTGGTTGAGATAAAAATATTACAGATATCTTCAATTTTATTTTGCATCTTATTAAAATTTGGTGTAAAATTGTGGACAAAAGTGTGATTTACATTAGAAAAAAATACATGTGAATACATTTATATCAATCATTTTTTGATTTTAGCATTGATATTATTTAAATTGCATCAAAAATGTCTTCAGGACTTTTTAATATTCCGAGTTATAAAGCACTGGAACTCTCGTGTGCTGTTTTAGCAAAGGATTTAAATGCAAATTCATCGCAATTAAACAAAATTTACCTGGTTCTAAGTTTGAAGATACTTTCACTTTCGTTAAATCCTTTTGTGTCTTTAAAATATGATAATCTGTAATTAATAAAAGTAGTTCTAGTCTGTCTTTTCCCAGGACAAAAAAAAAAAAAAACGCTGTCTCCAGGCATCCAAAGGTGTGAAAAATCTCTGATTGACAGTGTAATAATTGCAAAAAAAAAAACTTTACGGAGCCTTTGCTGATTACTTTGACATACCTTAGTGATTTTCAGTTGATATCAGCTGACAAGTTGTCATGTATCTGCTGATGTGTTGAGAAACAACCACAGTGTCTCACAAAAGAAAAAAAAATGTTTAGTTGTTTTGCTGTAATTTCTTCTCTTTATTCAAACCAATTTCTAAATCCCTTGCAGCATAAATAGAAGGGTCAGGAAGGATGGAGATCCATCTGTTAGTGTGTGCTTGTGTGTGTCTGTGTGTGTGTCTACACTGCTGCTGCTGTAAATGGATACCACTGATTGAATGTAATTATATCAACAATAATTAGAAAATAAAAGACTGGCTGAGGCTTATAATGTGGTTTAGTTTGATTGCACAAATTAGACACTTCAATATACAAAAAAATACATCTCGTTTAATATAAACATATGAAACAGCTTGATAAATGAGCACTGTTTAGTTGAAAATGTGCTCAAACTGATTGCTTCATGTTGCCAAGATTTCTACATGTGATTGTTGCCACATCTACAGCCTCAGTCCAGCTCCATTTTCACTTAAAGAGAAAATGCACGGCTCGTTCTCTATTCAAGCTGGGATTAAAATACATTGCACTACAGGAATCTTGGCAAATAAAAGGACTCATTCATGAGCATGGTGCCTGAAGGCAGCATGATTGATGACTTCAGTAACGTCAGAGCCATCAGGATATGTAGGCGAAATGGCTGTGATTAACGTGTCAAACTCTGCAATTATAAAAGAAGGTAAATATTACTAATGTATGCTTTTTATATGTTTAAAGTATTTTTTCAGTGCATTTTGCTCACTGATATGATTTTGCAACTTAAAAGATGCAAGGCTTCTATTTGTGTTCAGATGGTTTTTTGGATACGCACCTGGATTTTACCTGAGCCTTTGATGCCAGCTCGCCTGCTCTCCACAAGTGAAAATCCCCCCCCAGGGCCTTCGATCAGGAGCTGTGGTTGATTAAGAAAGAATTAAAGCAGAGATCTCAGTGTGTTTTGTCAAAGTTTAGCCCAGAATGTGTCACAGAGAGTGAGTAGGAGCCCTGCACACCCCACTGTCAGGCATCTTTTTATCATCTGATCTGTGAGGAAATTCTCCAGAGGCACAGTTATGCAGGAGCATGACAGGAGCGCTTTGCACTTTGAAGTAGAGTGACATTATCAGTAAGTATGGTCTTGAAATAGCATCTCTTCTCCCTCCCCCCTTACTCCCGTTTCTGAATCTTGCTCCTTGCCTCAGCTGTTCTCCGTCGTTCTTTCCTGCATCTAGTTTTCTCAGCCACCACCCTCATTTTTTTCCTGCTCTTCCTTCGTTCTCGATTTCCTTCTCTCCTCAGCATCAATTTCCATCTCAGCATCTCACCCCCTTTTCCAGTTTTTGCCCCTGCCACTCCCCATTATCCTCTTCCATTCTCTATCTCAGTCCTTCACCTGTATTTTTTTTTTCAACATTTCCCCCGCTTTTGCACACATCTCCTCACATTGCTCCACTCTTTTTCCCTCCCTCCCTCTCTATCTCCTCCCATCTCACTGTGGATCGTGCTACTGGCTGCCTTTCGGGGAGGTCATGAGATCAGGGGCGGATAGAGATGGGCTGTTGGTCAGCGGTAATGACACACAGGCTGAGAGGCTGCTCGGGTCGCCTCTCTTGGGAATATGAGGTTTTAGCCATCGCAGAGAAATAAATGGGTAGAAAGATGGGCAGGAATTTGTTGCACAAAAGGGAAGGGATGACTGAGCATCCCTGTCAGCAAACACGGAGGGGGGGAGAGGTCATGATGTATTTCCACCGGGATGATATCTGAAATAATTTGTGTTCAATGGTGAGAACGGGCATGAATAATTTAACAGAAAGATGTTTCCCTGCTGTGAACAAAGAGGAAAAATGCTTCAAAGCTTTAAAACAAAAATATTAATTTATATCACAAACTTCCTTAGCTGGTGTAACTGCAGATAAACAGTCACTTTTTGCATTGCAAATATTCTAAAAAGGAATGGTGAAAAAGATAATTGTGTATTATCTGATGCAGTTTATGGTAAAATGGTTTTTGCAAGAGATAAAGATTTGTAAACATGTTCATCTTTATCATGCAAGCCCACAATCTCAAAATTAGCTGATGGGTGAAAAAATTGTTCGAGCCTTTAGAGTTTCCTCGTAAAATCTTCAAACCGGAGCCAAAAACTTTTCAAGGTCTTGAAACTCCCAGAAGAAAAGAACATTAAATGTTTTTCAAATCAACAAGAGTAATTATAGGATCAAAATAAACTACTTATCCAAAAAAATATAAAAGTCAAATAGAAATTAGTGAGGCAAAACATTAAAGGGATGCCAAGCACGCTTTGGATTTCCAAATTAATGGCCTCTCTCCAGGAAGTCATGGTCTCTTCCTGCCAACAGAGCCTTTATCAACCCAACCATTTGTCATTCCAGTCAGGTGCAGAGGGGGAACAGGCTGTACACAATAGCTAAAAGTACCTGTTCGATGTTCCAGGTTTACAGAAATAAATGGGGGTTGCTTTGCAGGGACTATGCAAACAAATGAGAGGCTTTTAGAGTATGTGTTTGCAGGGAGTGCAACCCTGCACCCAGCAGCAGGTGTAGAGAGCTGCTGGCCTATGCTTGCTATGCATCTTACAGGTTTTTAAGTGGTGGAATTTGTGCAGATTTTAAATAATATTTTTTTACAATTTAGTTTTTTTAAGGTAACTCTATTAAAAAGAAAAACCGCTTGATGCTTTTTTTTAAAAAAAAAAAAAAAAAGAAAGAAAAAGTCATTGACAGGTGAGAGAAAATAAAACCTGAATTTCCACTGTGGATGATCCAACCTGCAAAAAACTGGACCTGGTGACCAATGGGGATCCCTCAGAGACCCTCCTCACCCATCCACTCCCACTAAAACCTTCATCCCTCTTTTCCACCCTCCACCTCCTCAGTTTCCTCTCCTCCTCGTCTCTGCGGTTGCCTCTGTAAATCTGAGGAAACTAACCTGACATTTGAGCTGACACAAAATTGGATTTCCGCTGCGATTTTCTCCTCAAGCCCCTCGCGGAGTGTGATCCACGCTGTGACTAATTGAGTGACATGCCAACAGCCTGAGTGTGTAAATAGATGGTTGCTGGTGAAATATGGCTGTGACCTGCTCTTTTTATTCGGATGGCCAAGGAGTTCATTAGACAGAGAGAGGAAATGATCCGCACACACAGATTGTTAGCTGTGCAGGATTCTCCAATACAAAGACAAATTTCAGCCTTTGTCAGTGTCGCCTCTTGCTGTTGGGTATTGAATGTGACCGGCACACTTTATCGCCTGGCTTGTCTGTGACATTCACAACTAATCTCAGCAACAGAAAATCGATTTTCTCTGAAGCATGTGTGATTGGCTGCATTAATTGGACTGTAACATTATCCTATGAGCAAACCCGTGTTCTATAGTGGGAACCAGAGGTGTCAGTGACAGATGTTACAAGATGACTCACCACAGCAATGTCACCTGTCTGACCACCACCAGCCCAGCAGGCATTGCTTTAAACAAGCAAATTCCTTATGCAAACAGAGAAAGAGCTGTCAAACACTGGCCCATCAGATAAAAAAGAAGCTTTTTTAAGTCAATATCTTATCTTTGCACAAGATCCCCGCTCTTTAATCTTAAATCTCTGACATACCCTCTGCTCTGGGGATCCTCCACCTGATTAAGATTTGAATAATTGAAAACGCTCCCTCCCTGGAGGACTGTAAAAAGCAGTTTTCGCTTTTGTTTGAAACTTTCCACCAATCTGTATGCGTGTGTGTGGGGTGGGGGTGCCTCTTTATACCGTGAACACTCTCCTTCCATCCACACCCCTGAGAAAATATACACACCCTCACAAATTCACACCAGGACGGAGCTACACTAAACACACTCCCGAGGTTTGCTGTGACACACTGTGAAAAGAGATGATAAACCTTGAAAAGGTAAGTTGCTGGCAGCAGTTTGAAGCGTAATGGCAGGCGGCACGCAACAAAAGATGCTTAAGAATGAACTCAGATGGGTGATAATGTGACATACGTACCTGCAGGGATTCAGTCGCCAGGATCTCCCCCCGCCTAAGTTTGCCTTCCTCCCCTCTTTGTGGATCAGCCTGCGCCTGCCGGTGGGTTTCAGGAGGAGAGAGTCTTCACCCTGACGAGTCGGGAACTGGGGCTCAGCTGCAGAGACTGACATCATCCCTTTCAGAGAGGAGGTTTTCCCCTCCCGCTATCTGCTCCTTCCATGTGTGTGTGTGTGTGTGTGTTTCACTCTCCCCATCCCTCCCTTACACTCTCTCAGCCTCACACTCCGTACAGTAGTATACTCCTATCTCTCTCTCTCTCTTTTTACTCTTCTATTTTATCTTTCTCTTTTCTTTTTTTTTTAGCTTCCTGTTATTGCTGCTATTTTTTTAAACCCATTACAGGTGGATGGGGATCTCTATGGAGAAAAAAGTTCTTACCAAGGGCTTTGCTATTAATATCAGCCATTTTTGTGTTATGTTTTACCCCACCAGGAGTTTTACATTGGGGATTTTAATAATAGAAATTGTTGCCTGCCAATTTTTTTTAACTGTTAGTTTCTGCACTTCCCTTCCTCCTTTCTCTCCATTTCAATTCCTGGTAAAGATCAAGGAGCACACATAGCTTAATGGGCAGCCCACTCTCACCAGTCCAATTTTTTTAAATCAGCGAGAATGAGAAAGAAAAGAAGCTAAGCACGAGGAACCACTTTTAAGTGTATTGAGATGGATGCCTGCCGTGGTGGGAGATTGTTGTTGCTGTCCATGGTGCTGATTACAGCTGAAGGAGACATCACTAAGGACAGCGGTGACCCTGCAGACCCTCAGAAAATAGCCTTCAGCAGAGCAGGGAGGGAAAAAACCTGTTCCAGCCACTGCAGAAAACACAAGCTCTCACACACACACACACAATGCACGATGAGACAAAAACACACATATAGAGACTTTAAATCCACCTCCCAGCCTCCTCCTCTGTCTCCCACGGGCATTTCTCTACGTCTCAACTCATTTAGGCTTACATTCATCATTGTAAGGTAACTGTGGCAGGTGGGATTAAAATGGATTAGCCCTATTAAAGAAATGTGTGGTGCATATTACACCTAAGCCACACACACACACAGAGAGAGAGAGAGAGAGTTACCCACAGAGCCATATGAACTCAGCTGCAGGAACAGAATGAAACACAAATGCAGGAGAGTTAAAACAATTTCACATGCATGTAAGTATACCGACTGGTAAAGGCAGAAACAGCAGGATAAAAGTACAAAAAAAAAGGCTGAGAAGGCAGCTTGATGATGGTATACACAGCATCAGAACAGAAGGGAGAAGTATATAGATGCTGTGTGTGTTGCTGCTTTTCTGCCACTCACACAGTGGACTCCTTTTGTTGTCTTAACTCTCGTCTCAAGAGGTAGCTTTTAGAATCTTGCCTCCTTGTTTCCATAGTGACACTTTCCCTCCTTTGTGCAAGGGAGTATGTGTGTATTTCAGACACACAGAGAGGGAAAAGACAGGCGTGGGGAGGGAAAGAGGAGGGGGATGACAGCAAGATAACTTGGTTCACTTACATTTATTCACCACAAAAAGAGAAAAGAAAAATAAGTCTACACAGCCAGTTTTCTACATCAAGAAAAGTCCGTTCTGTCTCCTTTCATTGGAAATCAGCAGTAAGTTGCTTAACTTTTGACTGGTGACTTTGCAAAGATGAAAATGTTCTCACTGCAACTGTGTTTCTAACAATAGTAGGTGCTGATTTCTCTGAAGATTTTTTTTGTGTGTGTGAAAATCTTTAATAGATTACTCATTGTGTGGAGTGCTAATTGTTGGGGGCTGTGGCTCAACACTTATTTATTTGCTATGTGGGACTGCACCTTTTAACACCTTCCAGAGAAGCTATTTATTCCTTTGTGATTTGGAGTTTCATCGACTGTGGGAACATACTGCGTTTGAAACCATATGGCACTTCTCACACACGACATAATTAGACAAAAACATAGTAAACAAGCATCACACATCTTTGCTCAAGAGGTTTCATTTTATTTTCTACTCAAGCGTTTAGTCAAATGAGAGATATGTTACTGAGCGGCTGTATTGAAATTTACTCAAAGGATGATGAAAAACATTTGCAATGACCTTGGAAGGTTCAACTATCACCTAGATAAAATACTACCTAATCTGTGGCGCACTGCGTGTAATAAATTATTAATTATAGGCATTAAATAGCTGAATTTATCACTTTCAAAACAACCGGGGTGGAGATAGGAGATTGATGGCATGAAAACAGATGTGTGTGTTGTGCACCTCTACACACTTTTGTTATATTATTGAGACTTTTTCTGGTTTAAAACACAACTTTAGTGCAACCAGTAGTCCTTATGGAGACCAAAGCTCATCCTGGGTGTGAATAAAGTTTATGTTAGAATGGTGTCTGTGTGTGTTCTTGGTTTTCTACCTTTATTGGGTCCCTGACCGTGAAAAGTTAGGTCCAAAGGCCAAGTATAAATACATATATATATTCAGATGAACAATTTTCCATGTGGGCTGTGGATAAATACAGCCATTGCTTTCACATGCTGATACAAAGTACTTTCAATATATTTGCCAGTGGCAATATCACACCAACCTATGGTCTTTTATAGGAATACATGTATGTTGAACGCTGGCAAAATATCATTCATTCCCAGAGGAACTTTTATGTTGGGGGCAACTAATTGCTGGTATTTAAGTAACATTCTCAGAAAAACCAATATTGAAACTGTATAACACTGTACAGTAATTATCTGCTGAAATAGTTCACACTTGGCAAAAATCAATGAATTGATCAAAAATAACCCCTCAGGTTGTTGTCTTACTTTCGATGCAATGGCTCATGGGAGTTTTAAACTGATACTTTGTTTCAGCTAAATGAAGGCTAATGCTAGCTTTTATGTAAACAAGAATGAGTGGAGATCTGAGTTCTGTTGAGTTATTTTTTATTTCTGTCCTCTTTTCTAACAGTGATAGTTCTAAAAATGTTTTTTTAGCATGTCTCCTTTGCTGCTGCTTGTGTAAAGTCACTGTTATGTTTTAATATCTTTCATCCACCACAGGAGGGTGAGGGGCAGCCCATTTAGCTCCCCACTTCCTGTACTAATAAGTGCCCAAAGATCATACAAACTCTCGAAAATACTCTTAAAAATATGCAAAGATTACTTCCAAGTCTATTCCCCTTTTAATAAATGGCATTTCAGTATCAGAAATAGTGCTATTGTGTGCTTTTTACACTATATAATATTCTAAGATTTCTTGAAATGGTAAAACGGACCGCTCTGTGATGACGTCACATTCTGTGTGCTCACAGTCTAATTGCCATGTTGGAAGACCAGCTCCAGTGGAGGAACGTAAAGAACAGAGAGAACACAGTTGGTGTTAATTCAACCATAATGGTCAGGTTTCAGCTGTTCAAATGGGGCTGACAGAGATAAAACGTCATACTTCAGAATCCATGCAGTCGTGCCAAACCAAGGAGAACAAACAGAGGAACCCAATTCAGCAGTGGCTGACAAATCTTAGTCAGGCAGACTTATCAGCAACAAGCCTATCAGGACAGAATTTGCTCAGATTATTTTTTAAAGGTTTGTTCGCCTGTGTACTTTCTTTATGAAATAAAAAATTAGGCAAACTCGGATTCAAAACCCCAAAATTTACCATATCAAGATAAAAAATTAATGGCAGTTGATTTGGATCATTCCTTCGTTTTTTTACACGCACATCTTCACAGGAGTCAATTTCTGTCGATACTGTTGCTCATCAGCTGTCTCAGGAGTCTCCACATAGTTTAACTTTTTGTTTTTTATTAAATTTCTGAGCAGATGCAACTCATCTTTATCCAGGTACCTCCTCTGTTAATGTATTTTTTTGGCGACAGCACATCCTGTCCGCACACACTAATGATGTCAGTCGAAGCCGTGTACAGGACAAAAATCAGATTTTAATGGTGTTGTTAGTCTTTTGTTCCTCTCCCAAATCTTAATTAATGCTGGTAAAATTGTTTAGTTCATTGTTTTAGATCTTGTTTAGGTTCATATGTTCATGTAATGTACAAAACCGTCAAGATATTTTTGAGGTCCCCATTAATTGTTAAATATTCTTTACTAAGTTATATTTATGTTTTTTCTTTTCTAAGTTTAATCCTGCTTTACAGTTTATTTAAATTAGAATAATGCAGCAAATCTAGACTCTTGCATATATTGTGATCTTGGATAAGAGTGGGGAGTTGAGGAATGAATTATGTCAGTGTTGAGTCTCCAGAAAGATAGAAAAACTACTTTGTGTTTGAGTGTGTGTGTGTTTGTGCGCGTGCCAATGCAATCGAAAGTGTATATATGAGTTTAAATCTCCTCTCTTGGCCCAGTAGGAATCTGCACAGAGAAAAGACTTAGCCGAGGAGCAAATCCCTTCTCCCCATGCCCTCCAGCATCTCAGCCAGCTGAGTTCCACATCAGTGAATCTGATTCAGGAGCAAGGACACTGGAGGCTTTGCTGAGATGCAGGGTTGACTACACATAAGGGGATTGTCTAAACTGAGACGTCTGCCATCTTGAGCTGTCACAACTCCTGCGCATAAACAAAGATATGTGTGACAAACCTAATGAAATGATGAAAGAGGTGGTTGGATCCTTCGAACAAAGCTACCGTTTCAGTCATTAACCATCCTGGTAATGAACCCAGAAAACAAACAAAAACAGAACTTAAAAATAAGGGGTAAGAACCAGAATCCGTCTGCTCCCCGCAGTTTCTGAATCTTCGATGATGATTAACATGACAGAGCAGCATCCTGCAAGTGCAACAGCGAGATGGTTTAACATACGCTGGAGATGTTCGTCATGAGTGGTTGGAGGAGAGCGGTGGTTCATGACACCCATTCTGGTTTTGGTGTAAAAGACGGGAGAGGGAGTGTAGCAGGTGGGGGATCAAACAAGCAGGAAAAGAGAATGCAGAAAGTGTTGAGAGAGGACTGTTGGTGTCAGCGGTGTTGACTGATTCCTGAGTGGCTCTGAGCTGCTCTCGACAGCAGGTTGAAGTCGTCGTTAAGCCCAGTATCACTCAGCTGCTCCATCAACCCACAGTTATCTCCATAAAAAGAAGGTCTATCACCCCAACCTGGGGGGGGGCTGAGGTGGAGGAGCAGCACTCAATCCTTCACCATTTCAAATTACTGTAACCCACCTGCCAGACACTTTCCACCGCAGCCACAAGTGAGGCCGTGTTACCTTGTAAGGATTTGTTATCACTGAGGTATTGAAGTCGCTCGTCCATATGATTTCAAACCTGTGTGTACGAGCAGGACGGGGTGTGTATGTGTGTGTGTGTGTGTATAACTTCAAGCAAGTGGCTGTAGATGACTGTGTAGTCTTTTCTCCACTTTTCTATTTTGTCTTGAATCAATCCCCGGAGTGTAACAATACCTATTTCTCTCTGTATAATTGGACTGGATGACAGGCACATCTGAAGTCAGCCGATGAAAGCCTCTCCTGACAATGAAGTGTCTGGCCTGTGACATGACTTGAATGAGGAGGAGATACCATTACCACACATATACACACACACACATACGTATACACACATACTGTATGTGCTTATGACACAGAAAAGCAAAGGAAAAACTATGCACTCATTTCTAACCCAAACAAGTGAGTGGATTTGATCTCAGGAACAGCTATCTCAAAAGCAACACAGATTACAGATATAATCATATGATTTGTGTCGTGATCTTCAATTGGTCTCACAATAAATCTCATCTGTATGAGCAAAAAAAGTACATTGCAGGTGGAATTTATTGCTCTGCATACCAATCATTTGCCCGGAGACTGTGCATTCTGCTTGCTCTGCATAACACTAGTTTGACAGACTGTAAGTTTGAATAGCTGCCAGTGAAACAAATTATTTTTCAGTTTCCACTCTATTCCGGCTTTGCCTATTTATATCCGTCTGTGAGGGTGTGAGCGTAATAGTCCTGATTTATCTAAAACCCACACACACAAGCACATGGGGATCTAACATAAATATGCAAACACACATGATAACAGAATGGGAACAAACCGTTCTGATTTCATCTGTAAAGAACTCAGGAAGGTGTTTGTTAAAGCAGATTTTTTTACTTGTGCCTCAAAAAGCAGAACTCGTCTCTCCCTTTGGCTATATTTAGTGTTACCTTTGTCACTAAGGAAACCACCACTGCCCAAACATCCCCACACTGATGGACACTTACATTAAGCGTCTTCCTGTCTCTCCCTCTGTTAAACCCCTTACTTTCCCATCTCTTTCATCTCCCTTCCCTGTCATCACTTATCATCGGGCCAAGCAGGTAAACATCTCTGAGAAGGTCTGTTCCTCCCACACTCTGTACGGTTTTTGATTTTTGTTTGCTTGGGTTTTTTTTTTTCTTTTTCCTAAGCTCTGAATCTTCTGTGGAGAACAAAAATAAAGCCCAAGCTAGAAGTTTTTTTTGTTTTTTTTTTTACAAAAGTCTTTCCCAGATAATTAAAACCACTGGTGGGACGATGTCTGGAGCATAAATCAATAACTTAACAAGGTCGAGAGTAAAATGTTCCTCTGTGGAGAGCATTTATTTATCTCCCCCAAGTTGGTAATATTCATACTCTCTAATGGCACCCTCTGCATCCCATCATACAGTACGATAAAGGTCTTTGTACACAAGTGTACAGAACAGGTGGAGGAGGCTATAATAGCAACCATAAATCAATATGACACAGCGTCCAAAAGTGATTGGTTTTCATTTTGTCCTTCTCAACCTGAAGGTGGTTTTCCAGAGGATGTTTCTCACTACTTAAACATTTTAATGCAACTCTAATTTGACAATGATTTTTTACAAGGATGTTCTGCAGCAAGATCTGAACATTTATTTGAAATCAAAAATAAAAAATGTATTCCTAATCCCAGTGGTTATGGCAAAAACAGGAAGAAATGCTCACAAGTTACAGCTGATTTGTTAAAGTTAAAACAACCAGAACAGAGGCTAAAAGAAGCATAACAAATTAGTAAAACAAATGCTAAAATTAGCACAGCAGTAGCTAAAGATAGCAAAGCAGATGTTAAAGCTAAAGCAGCAAAAGGGTAACTAAAATTAGTTAAATTAGAGCTAAAAGAAGCAAATCGGTAGCTAAAAAAGGGCAGAATGGTAGCTAAAACCATAAAGAAGTAGAACTAAAGCTACAAGTAGCAGAAGAGTAGCTAAAAGTAGTAGAAGTGTAGCTTAAAGCTAAAAGTAGCATAAAATACAAAGACAGATCAAGTATGCTGAAGCAGATTTTGTTGTAAATAAAAATAAATATTTTGAAAAGTAAAAAAGTCACAAAAACCAAAAGTCAAAGCAAACAGCTGAAGGTTTTGGTATATGAAGGGTTAAAATAGCTCAAAATATGCAGAAGTAGTTTGCTAAAAATGTAACTATAAACAGGAAAACAACAGTGTGAATGCTGACTCGACAGTTACATAATTAACACTTGATCCAGCTGTTTTGCCTCCAGCTTTTTAGTTTCTGATCTTTAATGTAGAGTCTCATCAGTATTCATCAGTCATTCCAGGACAAATTAGGCATCTGTATTTGTCAGCTATAAAATCACATTGTATGTGTCTAATAAAACACTTAGCGTGGTGACTTAATCAAAACTTTTGGATGTTTATTACTGTGATAGACTTTTAAACCAGTCCTTATTCTTTATATTTTGCTTCCAAAGAGGTAGACCTTCTTCTTGATCAATATTTATCCAGGCTTTATCAATGTTTTTATTTATTTGGACTTTTACTGCTTTCTCACTTATTATCTGTCCAGTTCATATTCCTGACTATGAATTTTTCAGCTAATAGTTCATTGAGAATTACCCTGTTGGTGCTAAAATGTTGCTTTGTTTCTGACAAACTTGGGTTGTCTTTGGTACGTTTCATAGACTGAGTTAAAGAAATGCGAACAAAGTGCCAAAAACTCCAATATAACGCGAGTTCTTCGCTAAGTCATCTGTTACGTGTCGAAACAGTTCAGTCGTTGAGTTTAAGAGCCTTTTAACGCCTGAATGATTCATGGGTCAAAGTTAAGTGGCTTAGCAAGCAAACAAAAACAGCATCTCCCTGAAAATGGTCAGACTGACTAAGAATGAGTGAAAAGGCAGCCAAAGTTCACACGAATACCTGCAAGTAAAATTAAAAGAAACGAGGGACAAATCAGGACCTTTTCACAGTACTGCGTGTAAGGTAGGACGTCACAGTGGAAGGTTTCCAGGAAATCATCTCACAGGTTTGGTAAATCTTCTTTACGTGTTTCGTCAGTTCTTTTTTTATAGAATCATTCAGGGCTAAATCATGTTGGCTTTAGGTACAATCTTTTAAGAGTCACTTCAGGGCTTCCTGAAACCTCAGGCTGAGTCATTTGGTTTCTTTTGGCAAATTTAATGCTGTAACGGCTGCAAACTTCCAGTGAGAACAGACTTCTGCTGCTTTACTCCACCATAAAAGACTGATTGTTGGAGGCGCTGCACCAGCATCAATCTCTCCAGTCTTCCCATTAATAACAATCATTGCCTCATTGCTCATCTGTGTGCATAACCCTTTTTACTTGACTACTCCATTTGCTAGGAACCCAAATATATGAATTCTGCCGTTCCTTCCTACTTTATTTATTTTTAAAATGAGCACAGCTGCAGTCCTATTAGATAATTTTTTGTTTTGTTTGTTTGTTTTTCTCCAAATCTGTCCCTTGAGTCAACCCTGTCTAGAAGGTCTACGGAAAACTCTCTTGATGTCATGGTTTGATTTACACACAAACACACACCCTCAACTAAGAAACACTCTACAAACAGATGTGTGCCTTTCTAATGATGTCCATAAAATCTGATTAGACACCGCTGGGGTTTTACAAATTTACAGGCATCTCAAAAACCACTGAAAGATGTCAAATTGACCAAAACTCAAGTCCAAGTGTCACAACCAGAGCTCTGAAAATATGGAGATTTTAGGATTTAATTATTCACTCATTTAATGAATGGTTTGTTTTTCATGACACTGTGAATAATTTGAAGCAGGCTGTTAAGAAAAAAGAAATAAACTTTGTCTTTTCTAAGATGTGTCTGAAACATGATCAAATAAGAGAAACTCGGATTGTTCCGAAACGTTTTGTTGACACTGAAGAAGACAAAGAAGCAGGGGGTGGTGAAAACAAAAAAACTGAGATAAAAAGACAGTCAGTAGTGAGCTTACAATGGTGCAGTAGGCATAATGACATAATTACCATGATTACATGAGTCTTTCTATTTTTAACAGCATGTTTTCATCACATCAGCTTTGTCCATCCATCTATCCGTTTTCTGCCACTTATCCATGGCCAGGTCGAAGAGGCAACAGGTCCAGCAGGGAAACCCAGACATCCTTTCACCCAGGAACGCTCTGCAGATCCCAAATCCCAAGGCATTCCCAACATAGAGGGTACATAATCACACCTGCTCATTCTGGTTCTTTCCTGGGGTCTCCTCCCAGTGAGACATGCCTATAAGGAGAGCATCCATGATGCATCCTAATCAGATGTCCAAACCACCTCAGCTGACTCCTTCAGAGGCGGAGGAGCAGCAACTCAGAGCTCCCCTGAATCGCCACAGTAACAAGATGGAGGAGGTTCATGACCTCCATGATCCTGGGGAAAATGTTGTCTGGGGTGTCAGCCCCTAATTGGGTCTTCCCAGACAAACTGGTCCCAGAGGAGGGGGTCAGACTTAAAGTGATTTAAAGGCCTTGATGTGGAAAGATCACATCTGTCGGGTTAGGGAAACTGGGACACAGGCCTGCAGGGGGAGCTCCTGGGGTCAGCTAAGCTAAGCCCCCTCAAACAAGACGAGAAGGTACCTTCCAATGATCCCACCATCTGAGAACAAAGCCCTCAAGGTCGGGTGCGACAGGATGGATGGGCGTGTTGGTTCCTGGCAACATAAACTGGGTAAATACATGGAATTATCAGCACTGGAAGTGATAATCTGCCAACACTGTGATTTTTGCTTGTTTTGTCATCTCCAAGAGGCCTGTTACAATTATTGTCAGGTTTTAAAATAGGCCATTTTATGGGTTTATTCCTTTTATTTACTTTCTTTTTACGGAGTAGTAGAAATTTGCATGTTTCTCTATTCAATACATAAATAGATTTGTGCCTGAGACGATGTAGGAGCCCTGAATGGAAATGAAATGCGGGCATTGATGTTTAATGTCAGCCTTGTCTTTGTGTTCCGTCAATGCCTCTCTGACAGTGTCAAGGAAACATTTATTGCAGGACTCCGGTATTGATTGCATCAGACTGTAAAAGTGTCCAACTAAAGGAAAATTAAGTCCTGTGTTATGTGTGTATGGGAGAGATTGTTTTTTTTAATAGTGGGAGCAGTGGGAGTGATTTAATGAATTCTCCCACAGTTCAGTGTATCCATCATGATATGCCTCTCTGACACAGTGGTCAGCAGCAGCAGGTGGTATGATGTGGCTGGAGTGTAAGTGGCTTTCACAATGTAGGATAGCCTGTCAGCCAGACGCCCTTAGGGGAACGGCTTCACACCATGCAGAATGGCCTTTGCACACACACTCACACACACACACTTTTTCATTCCGTCTCACTCTGCGCGAGTGTGTGCGTGTCCAAAGTTGACACAGAAGCTCATCTCTCTTGTTTTGTGTGTGTGTGTGTGTTAAAGCGAAAGAGGCAGAGGATGTTAGTGGGTGGGTGTAAATCTCTGTCGGGCAGCATGTTTCGATGGGTGTTTGGGGACTGGTTGAGGAGCTGGCTCACAGCAGCTCAGATTGATGAAGTGATGGTGATGGATGGAGGTAATAAAGGCCTGGATGTCCTGTCTGTTGCCAGTGATGAAGCTGGTATGAATCACCCGTCTGAGGATGCGGAACGTGGCGCTGCTCGTTCCCAAGCTTCGCCACCCAACTCTGCCTCCGTCCCTCAGTTCTTCTGTCTCTGACCTGTGACCTACCGCCATCACGAGGAGAATTCTGCCTGAGCGGCGCATCGTTGTGCCATCGCTGTATCCATTTGTGCTGATGCATACTTAGAAAGGTCTGGTTATCCATCCATAAACACAGCATGCGCTCAGTTCAAAGTACTGCATGTGGTTCATTAATTTTGTGTCCAAACTTGTTGAGTGATTGCAAGACATGCAGGCGAAAAAAAAATCCAATCAACTCAACCAGCCACTCCTCGTGAACAGGGTCATTTGAATAAAGAGGGGCATCTGAAATTGCAGTGTTTGTGTCAACATAACAAGTTAATGATCTCAGATGATAATTGGTAGTTGGAGGCTGAAGCGCCCATGTTGTGGCCCGTGAGGTGCGGTGCCAAGGACCTCCTGTGATAAAAGAAGCAGCACGAGGGCTTTCAAAGTGGCACGAGGCTGTAGGCAACACAATTCATCACAGCTCCATGAATATTCATCCAGCTCTCCGTTTCCTCCGGGGCTGCTGAGAACACGTCTGTATTAAGTCCCTTCAGTGTGTTGCAGTTTGAAGACACCTAAACCTTCTGGCCTCTCATTACCAGACTGTGCTCTTGCTGCCCCTCGCTCAGCTGCCTGCCAGGGAGGGAAGCCACACTTCATTAAAATAAAAGGGAAATTCTCCTGTTCCGTGCACTAACAAGGGAGAGGTGAGACAGTCGGCGCGCGCTCACCGGGGTCAGAATTAGTGATCATGAATGAGGTTTCTCCATATAGTTCGTGGTCAGGTGGGATCTGAGCGGACCGACTATGAGCTTCGTTGCCAGAAATCTGAAAACACTTTCCCTCCACCAACATTCTCACTGTCAGCAGCCCACAGTTTTGATGGTCTCTGCTGCATCTTTTCAGCACTTTATCAGACCTGCAGGCTTCTAAGTGCTGTCCCCAGATTACAGTTTAGGAAAAGGGTGCTTTGACTGACAGGCCTTGGCCTTGACGGTCCCTCGGGGGAAGGGGAGGGGGATTTGTGATGGCTGCACTGACTCGTACTTCTCTTACAATTTTCTCCAGGCAGGTTTCAGACTGTCAGGCTGAGAGAAAGCTCTCTCTCTCTGCATAATTCATTAGATCTCCCCTCTTTTTCACTCTTGGCTGCTGTGTGGCAGCCACCGTAGCTCCATTGTTTTGGAAGACAGAGTAATGGAGCTTGTCACAATATGTTAACATAGTTTATTGTTCACAGCAACAGTTTGGAAACAAATTAACTTCTTCTGATATGAGCTATTCAAATGAGCCATTGAAGCAAAACAGCTTAAAAACCTTGCCTTATTTTTCATAAATGGCTAACAGCAGAAAGCGATTAATTACTGATGGTTTTAGCTGCAATGTCAACAACAACAACAACAACAACAAAGCTTGGTTATTAGTTTGCAATCCAAAGCAGGACATAACAACAGAGGTTGTCGCCACAAAATGCTGTTTTGCAGCCAATTACCACAGTGGTGCCTGCTGTCCTTTTGAAGCTTGTATATTGTCTATTGTCATGACCTGGCTGGCATTTACTTCCTGAAAATCTGCAATGGAAAATATCTCATTTTTGACATCCTTCTTTACAAAATATGACTAAACAAGCACATCCTTCAGCACACAGTGTTGCAAGCCGAAGCCAGAGGGCAAATCCTGTCACTGTGGCAGCAAATAAAGCCAAGACGTTCTAAGAAAAAGTGCCTGTTGGTGTCATGTCGGCCTCCGCATCACCTTATTGTACGTGTATATCCAAAATAAAACTCTGACAATATGTTGTCATTTGTGATGTGTTTAGACACTTTGTTTTTTTTTGTCTGGGGGTGGGAGAAAAAAATATCTGGATTTTCCATCCCCAGCTACAGGTATATTACTTTCTTTGATCCGTTTTTGCGCTTTTGTGAGCATTCTTTGAATATTACCTGTCAGCTCTTGTAAAGATTAATCTTTTTGATCAGGAGTTTGGTTTAATGTGACAGAAAGGTCATAATGTAGCCACAGTACAAAGATGAGCATTTTTTTATTATTATTGGAGAGAAGAACTGATAAATGGAATCAAATGTGCCCGAGGGGAAGTACTACAGAGACGCAGCCAAAAATTTGCACATTCATTTGAAAGCAAAGTGAATTTCTTTCAAGTTTACAGCCTTGTATTAGTATTCTGATCAAACATAAAGGAAGGGGGGGGGNGGGGGGGGAATCCATGGTTTCCTATTTAAAGTCATGAATTACTTTTACCGGCTGAATTAAACGTCTCCAGAGTTTCCTGTGTTGTTTGATGCCCAGCGTGAATAAATGAGCTTAAGTTCTACAAACTGGATTTCAAAGCATTTAAGAAAAATAATAATAATCGCAACTTGATTGTTCGACGTCGCTGATAAACAGCAGAGTTTAATTCTGAGGGGACCTTTTCAAGTGGTCCTTCAAACACGAATACTGGTCTGTGAGGAATACCTGATCATCGGTTTCCACAAGAAATCTGATAATTGTGACATCAAACATTACTATAAAAAGGACTAAATGACAAACAACCTTTTCTCATCATATCAGAAGCTGGAGAAAAGAACGTTGGAGCAAAGAAATGTAAAAAAAATGTGTAAATAAGGTCAGAAGGGTGTGTCAACCTGTTCCTTTAATCTCCTGCTCTGATGTTTGCTGCTGGTTTATTTTGGAGAGATGATGTTAACACATCATGAAGCAGCTCTGTCTGCTCAGATTTAATCAAAGGAGAATCCAACAAACTCTGAAATCGTTTACAAAGTTTAAAACTAATCGCAGCAGTTTTTTTAACAATAATATCTGCTGTTTCCTCCTGTTCAGAGGCAGGGTACATGTTTTAATCCGATGCGTTTTTGGACCATGGGAGAAAACCCCCGGAGACGGTCAGAGAGGGACTACACCAACATTCAGCTCCCAAAAATCAAAGTTCTGAACTGCCCCCAAAATATATTTGAACAATTAAACAAGGCATGAATTAATTCATCTTTTACACTTAAAAAAAACTACTGAAAACATGTTTTTAAGTTTGTTTTTTGTAACTTATCATAATTATGAAATACTATTGCCACAGTATGCAAGTTTACATTCTAGGTAACAAAATGTTTTTAACTTGGGGTATTCTTTTTTCCCTCCTGTTTTAACCCTTGCTTTTTATGTATATTTGTCTTTCTTATGCACTTCTTGCATCAACTTTTTTTTTTTGCATCTTGTCAGATTTTTTAATCAGGACTCCCTGGAAGAACAGACATTTGATAAATAAAATTAAAAAGAGAGACAGGTTGATTGTTACTATAACAAAATAAATCCAATTTGTTCATGTATTTGCATATGTCTTCTACAAATTAAGATAGTCCAAAGGGGTAACCACGCCCTCTTTGTTAGGTATACAAAGTTAATTCTGTTAGATTCACTTGATAAAATAATAAACTTGACATTAATTTTGCACCTTAATCCATTATATGAATACTGTAAGCTGATTTAAACAGTTGGATCATTTTTTAAGATCCTTCTTCCTCCCTAAAACATATTTAGTGCCATTTAGTTTTTTTTTCCAAAAAGAGAAACATACATTTTTCCAAAGTTAAACCGGTCTCCCCCAGTGATCCGAACAGAAGTAAGTAAACAGTGCCACCTGCTGGGAAAGTCAGACTGACTTCTCCATTAAACGCCTGCAGCTGTTTGATCATATGGCAGACGTGCATTCAAGGTCCCAGAAAAGTCAGACACAACGAGAATTAAATCATTAAAAAAAAAGGAGAAGTTTGGATCCTCTTTACTTTGTTCTTTATTACACATTAAATAGGAGTGGTGAGACTTATGGCAAAAAAATAGACTCATCTGAGATCAGATCGCCGCTCTACAACAGGCAGGTTGCAAAGTGGTCATTCATTCACTCCCCCCGACCTGGACCCAGTCACACACACTCTAATCACATCCACAGAGCGGAGCGAAACTCCATTAAAGCAACATTCATTTAGACACACCGACGCAATGAAGCACAATTTACAAAATATGCACCTTTCAGTATCACAACTATACAAAGGTTGTTAAAATACGATCCAGGTATAAATGATACATTTTCAGAAATCAGCTGTTGGCACGCAATAAAAGGAAGAGGAACATTTCAAACATTACAGTAAAACTACGTTTTAAACAGTATTGTTAACAGGAGGGCTCCGTAATTAAAACCGCAGCAGCAGCTAATTATCGACTTCATGAAAAAGGAGGAGGTAATAATAAACTGGGTCAAAACTCATTACTCCAAAAAGCAAAATGTATCAAATCTTAATTTTCTGTGACAATAGCCTCTCAGCCACCTCCCCACAAAAAACAGCATTTTGTGCATCTGAGACAAAATAAATGTGGTTTCGTGTTTTTTTTTAATGTCTAAATGCAGCCCTCAACTTAAAAACTAAAAAGGCAAACAATCTGCAGGTGGGGTTAATGGGGTGATATATGGGCTGAGCTACGAGACAAACTAGGATTCATTTCTTACATTGTCCAAAGAAATACCACATTTTATGGCAATTTATGCCTCATCTTGAACCAAAAACAGAACATCCATTCCAATTACAGTTGCAAGGCGGGCCACGTTTCTGCACATTACTCCTAACGGGCTTCAAAACAGCTGCTTGGGAAACAATTTAAAACTACATTTGGACAATATTTTAAACAACCTCCCAAAACTCCACACCGATATTTCTTTACAGCCTACAACCAAGAATTTGCGTCCTGCTTTCAAAAGCAAACAAAGAGTGACAACTTGCACACAAAACCCTCAAATTTTACATTTAAACCAAACATCTGGATTCAATGCCAAGCCTCTCCTGTGGGAGCGCGTCGATAGGTTGTTGGGTTTTTTTTTTTTAGTAAAACAAATGAAATTATTTTTCCTCAAAATCATTCAAAAACAATTCCACAGTGGAGTCGAACGAGGCTTAAATTTCTGCAACAAACAGACGAAACAGTATTAAAAATTACGATGGATCTTTGAGTTTGTTATCAAAAAAAATAAAATAAAAAATTTCACAAAAGCAAATATTGAATGCTTTATATAAACCTGAAAATTAGACTCGAGTCCGAGTTCCTCCTGGCTGGCTCTGGTAAATGTATCAACTGGAGGCAGTTTGCAATCCCCACGTCATTAAGGACACAAAGCATGCAAAACGAAAGAACAAGAAAAAAAACATCTCTTCTCATTTAGTCATGAAAAAAAAAAAAAAAAGAAAAAGAAAAATCAGTCCCCACACAATACAAAGCAATTAATTAATAGCTAACTAGGGTAATAAACCATTCTGAAAAGAGTAGGAGTTTGCATGCATATGTATCAGTGACAAAACAAAGTCACACCTAAAGGTCAGGAACGGGGGAAATGACACAGTGGCTGGGACATTTGGATCTCATCTGGCTGAACGCTGGTCCGTCCTCAGATCGCTTCTGTCTACACGAGCGGGATGAATATTCATTCTTTGGCATCCCGTCTCCAAAAAGGGCATTAAAAGAACATCTGCAGGTTGTGGCATTTCAAGCAGAGACGCATGAATAATAATTATTAATTTGTCAAAACTTATTACTGATGCCATTAACTTCAATTTATCACTATTTTGTTTTAAAAAGAAAAAAATAATAATATTAATCTGGCTCATCCGGCTCCAAGACCCATACACGCCAGCGTCTGGCACTACACTAAAAAAATGAAGCTTATTGAGTCCAAATAAAAAAAAAAGGGCAGAAGATTCCGGTCAGGATTAGTATTCATTAAGAAGGGTAATGACCAAAAAGCTAATAATTTAGTGTGATGTACAAAATGTATTACTTGAACTGTTCAACTTTTATTTGACTCTGTCTTGAAAAAAGGGGGGTTATTCACATGAGTATACACTTTGTCTTGGACTTCTTTTTCTTCTTTTTGCCCTCCTTGCTCATCTTCTCCTTGTGCTTCCGGATTTCTCGAACTAACGTGTAGAAGGCATCATCGACGCCCTGGAAACAAAAACAAAACACAAATGTAGGTCGTTAGGGGCAAAAAATAACCTTGTTTTTTTTTCTAAAACACAAAGTATGTTTAAATTACAGCAGCAGTTCAGATCTTTTGAAGAGTGGTTTTGTGGGAAAAAAAAAAATCATAAAATAAATATCTTACCTGTTGCAGATAGCTCTTTGAATGACCTCAGTTTGGGAAACAGAATTTAAATCTGATCAGACTGACGAGCTAACGGCTAGTCTGAACAAGGCCGAGGTGACAGCTGACTCCTGTCATCTTTAATCATCTCCAATCTCTAAAATGTCATACCAGTCGATAAAAAAGGCCATATTTTAAACCTTTACACCTCCAAGTTACCCCGGCTGCACCCGAGGTGCTACAACTAGCTGCTGCTGTTATTTACGCCTGTATATAATCATAAGATTCACTGCTGTATAAAGTTTTATGAATACCGTTCACATAAGTGCTCTGAAACGTTTGAGATCGAAGCCGTTTTAAGATGCAGTAATCAGCGGCTAAGAGGAGCCGTTAGCTCAGATCCAATCAGAATGAAAATATTTCTCCAAACTGAGTTTGTTCAAAGAGCTTCCTACAACAGGGAAGATATTTTTATATAACTTTCCGCAGAACCCCACTTTAAAAGATCTGAAGGTTTCCTTTACTCCTCCAAACTTAAATCTGAAGAGGAAAAAAAAAAAATCTACAAATTTAAACTCGTTTAAATCATTTATATCAGCGTGTCACTGAACCGCTTTATGAGAAGTCTCCAAAATGTCTCGAAACGTTCGCGAGAGCTCTGAAGGTCCTAGCGTGCAAAATCCTGTCGCTTGAATTTTGCACACGCTTTAAAGAAATTTGGAAACAAATAGAGTCAGTCCTCCCCGTGCACCGAGTGGGTTTACTCCGGGTAGTTTGGGTTTCCACCACAGACCAAAAACAAGCATGTCAGGTTCGGTGGTAACTCTAAATCCTCCCCAGGTGTGAGTGAGTGAGAACATGAATGGTTGTTTGTCTCGTTTGTCTCTACGTGTCCCTGTGATGTACCTGCGACCTGTCCAGGGTGTCCCTCGCCTCTCACAGTGACTGCTGGAGATAACCACCAGCTTCCCGTGACCCGAAGAGGAGAAGTGGGTAAAAAAAAAACAAAAAAAAAAAACAACTAATGGATGGATAGAGTCGGAGTGCGCGTTTCTCCGAGGGAGGGAGTTCTCCTTTTACATAAAAAAAAAAAGTCCAGATCTAAAAACCATATCGATGATAAATAATTATTAAAAACTGGTCCAAATCAGCCCATTTTCATTTTAAGAGTGAACCCCAGTGGATTAAATCATAAACGATGGGAGCAGCTGCCAAGTTGGGCACGAAGCGGGCCGAGGAGGAGGTGGGCAACTAAATAATGTGTTCGGCCTTAGATGCAGTTTTACAATCTGTCCAAACAAAAATAAGCTGTGGTTTTTAAAAAAAACTGTGCAAACTGAGGTCGAATTGCTCACAGACACTCAGAATTCAGTGAGACTGCAACAGGAATTTTGCTTGTTTTCTAACGATTTCTCACGATTTGGAGTCACGTACTAGTCTCCAACGAAGGAGAAGCCACCTCAGTGACAGGGATCCACTGAAGGCGAGGAGGGACAATGAAGGATGATGCAAATTAAATATGCATTTTAAAATAAAAAACCATCAATGTCTGACAACACCGCGAGCAGTAGCTGCAGTTACATGAGCCAATTTCTCTTTTTTTGAATAACATCAACACACAAATGGCGAGCACACAAAACTTAAAACGACGCCACCGTCTTGACCAGGGCTCCCTATAAGAGGAGAGGATTTATCTGAACGGGACCTTTCTGGTAAAATAAAGAATAAATGAAATGTAAATCCACCATTCAAATAAAATGTCAGATTACTGAGACGTTAAAATGAGACTTCTGGATGGCAGAAGTAAAAAAAGAAAAAGGCTTTATGGCAATGCAGCTAGTGCCATGTTGACGCTGCGCTGTCACGACTGAAAGAACGTGATTGGTCGACACAGTGCAAACAAAGTGATGATAATCTGCAAAGAGCTGTTTAGGAAACAAAAATAATGTGAATTCAGGTTGTCACAAAGACAGGGGAAAAAAACAATACATACTTCTTGTTAAAACACATTTCAGTATGATTTAGACCCACATTTACAACATCCTTTCATCCCGTGAGGACTAACCAGCCCAAACCCCTGAGCTCGTGTTAATTTCAGCCGTTTTGGTCACTTTCACACTGATAGCTTAGTCTGAATTTGGTTATGGTTTATCCTCAACTTTGATTATAAAGAATGTATTTTTTATAAAGAAATAGAGACCAAAAGTTTCACCCGTACACCATCACGAGGAAAGGAAAAAGCAAAAAGATGTGTCTGAAAGCACCCAAGCCTGGGTCAATCAAAGTTGTTCAGACTGAATGAATGAACTCAGTGTGAAAATGGCCTCGGATCATAATCGACTATGATACACAGAAACACTGAAAGAAGAAGAAAACCTCTCAGCCTGGCGTTAGAGCCTCACCGCAGCCCTCGTAGAAACCAGCAGGTTAGCTTTGAGAACATTGAAAAAATTTAAAAATAAAAAAAAAGCTCCAGCTCTCACTGGTTGTCTTCTTCCACAGCCTCCTCCAGATGCCCCGCTAACAACACAAACAGAGCTGGTGGGTGCGCGGCTGCGTACACTTACCCCTCTCACATCACAACACACTTTTTAAGCTGGACACAGCCGGGAGTCTTTTCTTCCTTGGAGATCTTACTGAGCCGGTACTGCCTGATCTCCCGTACCAGAGTGTAAAAGGCATCTTCCACTCTCTGCAGTATAAGACACAACTTTCCTCAATGCTGAGGCATGCAGGGGGGGAGGGGGAAAGGGGGGNGTCATACTGTACGGGTCCACGTGTTATAACCTACAGATACACAAAGAGCTAAAACAGACGAGGGGTCTGTTTCAGGGTGAGTCTTCTTGAAATGTGTAGTGTGTGTTACTTGTTAATCACTGTAAGAGAATGAAGTAAACAAAGAATGAACATTCACTTTGCAGGCTTGGAAAGGATTTGACCGTTTCTTCCTAAAGAAAGTGGTGAAAATCAATTTTTGCTCAAGTTCCGCCTTGGTACACGGCGTTACCGTCTGCCTGGAACGGCTCGCCACATCGGCTTCTTACTGCTTGCATTTTAAGGGCTTCTCGTACACTTTCCGCCTTTATTTCTCAGATTAGAGCTGCAACACACAATATTTATTTATTTTTTATTCCAGTCATATCAGAGAACAAAGCCGTCAGCTGAAAACTCCATCTGAAGGTCCGCTGTAGGACACAAATCATCTCTGTGAATCCCAGGCTCTCTGCAGTTTTACTTGGTGTGGCTGCCCCACTCAGTTTTACATTTTTATGATTTATTTGTCAGAGACTGCCTCTTTTTTTTTTTTTTTACTTTTTTTGTTTAAATAGCACAGCTTATATTTTCTCTTCAGCCTCTGACGTTTGCTTCACTGATGTGAGGGTAATAAATGTACGGTGCCACGTTCTTGTTTTGTAAGATTTGGTTAATAGTTTACAATTGTTTTGTAATTTACATAAACTGACAAATTGATTGTGGCGAGAGCAAGATATTACGTTAATTTTAGGGCTGAAACAATTCCTCAAACTAAAAAAAAAAAAAAAAAAGGAAATTTGTACAGTTCAGTGTGTTTCACAGGGACAGTTATTACTGTTGCACAACATTCTTAAGCTGCATTATGAATGATGGAGGACAACAGAAGATAAAAAGAAACTTTAAGGAAAAAAAGACTAAAAACCTAAAGTACAGAGAGTATTTTAAAACTGAAATAAATCAGTATAGTAGTAAACCTGAATCATCATTTACAAACTGGATACAGGATTGTAAAAACGTCAGGAAGGAAACTGCACCAACTCTCACCGCAGATTAAGCAGCTCAAACACACAAGGAAGGAAATTTATTCCCCTTTTTACCGATGTTGTCGTACGGGATCACAGGTTGGACTTCCACGTTTGCAGCACAGAGGACCGAAAATGTTTTAGCTATGATGGAGAGGCCACCAGCTTCAGACTGATTCAGTGTCCAAAATATTTTCAGAAAGGCACAAACAAAAATTTGGGGTTGTAGGGGACAAAATGTTGAACTATGTTTAAAAAATAAATAAATAAAAAGTTACAGGTCGTCCTGTTTGGCTCCACGTACCCACCGGAGACCTCAGAGGCTTGTGACAATAAAACCAAAAAGTTAAAATAATGTCACAAACATCCCAACACATGATCCCTGGACAAAGATATGCAAGATCAAGATGGCCATTGCCTTTTGTTAAGGAAAATAAATCTTTAGTAGGGCTTTCAAATAAAATTACTAACCCATTTTATATTAAATTTCAGAAACAAACACTTTCCAAGCCTGCAACAGATGAATACCTGAGTGAAATATCCCTTTAATTGAGCCCAATACATGTGATGAGTGCATGTATTTGCAGTTTCATTTATGTGTTGTGCAATAGAGGGAAAAAAAAAAAGTTTCCAGAGAAGTCAAAAGAAATGATCGGGAAAAACGCCAATATGCTCCCAATGAAAGGGACAGTTGCCTGATGGACAGAAACAGCACCACATGGACAGAAATTACTGGTCCACTTGGGTAGGGGTGGGTGGACAGAGCTGTGAGAAATTAGTCACTGTGGCATTAATTTCCCCCACACCAGAAAGAGCCGTGATTCACCTCCCCAGGTAGGAAACCAGGAATAATGTGTTTATAGATGGCTCCATCAGTCAGCTTCCTAAGGCCATGCTTACCACACACACCACAGGAGGTGACACCACAGCAAATCTTCCAGCGCCCAGCCAGTGACCAGGAAGCAGAATCATTAACCCGCCGAGTAATTACCGACAGTTTGTCCTTTCATGCAGACACCTTGACACAAATTAACTGATTTGCTGATTATTTATTGTGCGGGACCCTTTGCAGGTGGGCCTAATGATGATGTAATTTCACATACCCGTGACAAAGTAGCATGCAACGATCACATTATCCCCCATAAATAAAAAATTCAATTAACCAAAGAGGATTTAATGAAGCTCAACACATTAGCTGGTCAATTTCCCAGCAACATTATTATAAAAAAGACCATTAGAGATAGAAAAAGTGACACAAATCAACAGGACCACATGATGTAATCACATTTCTTGCAAAAAAGGTTATAAATCCCTCCCAAGGACACCTGTCGAAATTACACAGATCTGAATTTCTCTGGATTAAAACAAAAAAACAAACAAACATGTATTTCAAATGAATTTGAGCAGCAGGACGGAGGCAGCCATGGGCGGACACTCACCTGTCTTGTTTTGGCTGAGGTCTCGATAAAGGGAATGCCGTAGCTACGTGCTAAGTCCTGAGCCTGCTTTGTGTCCACCGTTCGGGTCGGCAGGTCACACTTGTTCCCCACCAACACCATGGGGACATCCTCAGAGTCCTTCACCCGTTTTATTTGTTCTCTGGATGGTCGAAAACATTGCAGTGGTTAGAAAATGGACTCCTTTACACCAATGCTACTAAAAGAGATGCAAAAGGACATAACTCTGCAGAGAAGAATGGACCGTTGCTATTCTACACACTTTCAACAAATTAAACAAAAAAAGTGTTTGAATATTAGTTCAGGATTTAGTCCCAGCTTAGTTAGGGGGATTTCCATTTCACCCATTCTTCCTACAGTTTAGCCCTACCCCTACGGTTTCCTGCATCGTCCCGAGGCGTAGGTCCCAGGCGTGTCCCACTTCTTTTTGTAATGTAGGGTGAGGACATTTTTAGGGGCACAACGAGCTGCACTAGCAAAGAAACCCATAACTGCAAATAATTTCTTCATTAATTGTTCTTTTATTGGCACAGTAGCCATGACAGCATCTAGTTTGATGGGGTTTTTTTGTTTTATATTAAAATTAAATTCTACAAATTGAATGAACTGTCTAGAAAGCAGAAAATAGGCATTGATGGAAGAGGAGAAACAGATGATCAGATGGTCCTGACAGCAGACTGTTGGCCTTACGTGTAAAGCTCTCCAATTCGATACGTCAAAAAAAATAATCATTTTTACTTTAGCTGAAGGCTGCAACTAAAGATAACATTTAAAAGCACCTTCTGTAAAACCTAAATAGCCTTTCTGGTGTCAATTCTCAGTCATCGAGATCCCTATAAATGAAATTACAGCCAACTGGACTTCTTTTTTTGAACTCTTGAAGACGTTTCGCTTCTCAACCAAGAAACTTATCAATTCAAAGCTGAAAGTTGCAAAGTTTATACAAGCTTATACATTTATATAAGCTTTAAACTGCAAGAAAAAAGTCAGCTGCCTTCAGTTTAACCCTTTCAGGATTACTTCACCTAAACTAAGATTCGCAGCAGCTCTGCCGGCTGGTCTCCTCACTAACCTATAGTGGTGAATGTCTTCAAAGGACTTGGTGTTGTTGATGGCAAAGACACAGAGGAACCCCTCCCCTGTCCTCATGTACTGATCCCTCATGGCGCTGTACTCCTCCTGACCTGCTGTGTCGAGGATGTCCAGCAGACACGTCTCCCCGTCGATAACTACCTGCTTTCTGTAGGAGTCCTGGAAACGTCAATGTTTAAAAAAAAAAAACGATAAGATGTCAGAAATCCCATTAGTAGGTTAAAAAAAAAGGAATCACAGCTTATAAGACAGAGTTTATTACACTTTAGGTCCGTTTTAAACATTAGTAAAGTATTGTTTCTATGAGTCAGGATATAATTTTGCAGCACTGGGAATGAGTGGATAACTGTACACCACAGTAAAGTGATCAGAAAAATAATGAAACTGCGAGTAAATGTCAACTTTATTTAATAATCTATCTTTATATCAATCTTTTTGATTAACAAAAAAAAGCTGTTTTTTCACTGTTCCATCTGGACAGTATTAATTATTGCCATCTCGTGTTTACAAAGACGCCACAGGACACCACTTAAATGATTGCCCCTCTCCGGCTGCAGAGGGGCACTCTATTTTCTGGCAGGGCTCAAATTACAACGAGGTTCCAGTCAGTGTCAAAGTACTCCCGCTTTTTTTTTTGTTTTGTTTTTTTTTCATCGCACTGATGGCTACATTCAACTGGATCCAAGAGAAATAATTACGGACTCGTCCAATGAGCAGCCATACTTTCAGATGCTATCTTGTGTCTTGGTAATCTACAGTAGAGCCCCAACCTGCTGCAGCGTCTCAATAATTGATTGAAATCATGATGAGGCTGTTCACACTCCACAGAACGGCTCTCTGAGAAACCGGGCAGGTTGCCAGGTATGGAAAGTCATTATAAACCTGTTTGGTGTCTTTTTTACTTAAAACCAGTAGAGCCTGTTGCAAAGTTCCAGCTTTTAAGAGTTTCTTTGTGTGTGTGTGTGTGTGTGTGTTTTTCTTTTTGTACTCCTGTATCTTGACACATAAGCAAAATGTCAGAAGCAGTTGTGTGAATATGCTTTTACATAAAAACACACAAGTTTTCTGTACCTCAATCGTCGGGTCATATTCATCCACGAAGTGATTCTGGATGAGCTGGATAGTAAGGGCGCTCTTGCCGACGCCACCAGCTCCCACCACAACCAGCTTATATTCTGTCATGTTTCACCTGAAACATGAAAAAAAACAAGATTTACTTCATATTTACACAAACGGTCACATCATGGATTCACCCGAGGCATCCCCAGAACCTGGAAAGGAAGAATATATCTTCTAAATGCTTTCACCTCGAAACAAATGGGCTCTTTGCAGCTTTACTGAAGTCCAAGTCAAGTGTTTTCAAAGTAAATTTCGAAGCGTTTTCAGCATCTTACTGTAGCAACTAAGTAACGTGAATGTAAGATGAGAATATAATCAGATGTTAGCGTGCCATAAAGGACTAAAACTACGTTGAGGGATTATTTACAGAGGGGTGAGAAATAAACAGGAAACCTAACATAGATCCAAAATGCTTTAGTGAAAATAAAATAAACTTTGCATCATTTATAAACTGATTATGGAAGATAGTATCCAAATGACTTGAATAGCAATGAATTATAAAAGCATTAGTCCACTTTAATGAAATGCATTTATCCTAAAAATTATTACAGTTCAGTTAAAAGCAAAAATTCAGAAGTTCTGCAAACAATCTAAAAAGATAGCTTCAATAAAACAGCGATTTATTATGACAGCAAAGCAGTTAGATTCAAGTGGTTTTAAGGGTTTATTCTTAAAACAAATCCTAAATCCACATTCGCAAATAAATTGTTTTTAAAAAGATTTCCAGGACTTTTAAAGCACGCGCTCCCAGGTCCAATTTAGTGTTTGTTATTTTTGTCTGTCAAACCGTGAAAAGCGTGCGCTCGGGACTGGCAGGCAGACTGTTCGAAACACTGCTGAATCATTGGAAAAATTCAGATTTCACACTGCGGGGTTAAACAAGAAAAGACAACTGATGATTAATCTGAATAGGAAGAATGAAAAAAATGAAACTGAAGTTAGGAAAATTTTAAGTAAATGCTGAAGAAAAAAAAACTCTCCACACAGGAGGTTAAATATTATACTATAAAAACATGTGAGGGGGGGGAAATAGACTAAATTTAGAAAATGCTCAATTGTGAACTTAGCACACACACAGGCAAGTAAATGCCTGAATGCAGAAGCACTTTGAGGCCTATTTTTTTTAAATAATAGTACAGTCTCAGCAGCTGAATGTAACCGCAGGCATAAATCTATAAGATTACATTAAATCTCCTAAATTGACAAGCAGCTGTGAGGCTCTCTGCTTTGTGGATCAACATGCATCAATACGAGCAGCTGGCCTTTTCAAAAGTTACACAGCAGAGCCATTAAATATTGACTCCATGTGTAAAAACAGACAAAAACTACATAAAGCAGTGGCTATTTGGGTTAAAAGAAAACTTTCCTCCTGCTCAGAAAGTGCACCAGCTTCCACACTTCCTAATGTATTTGTAGGTGATGGAGGATGTTCAACTCAAAAAGGACTTGTGCAGATGCATGTATTCAGGGAGGGGAACACAGCCTCTTTGTGTTCATTTCTGGAGCAGCAGAGGGAGTTTTAAATTTAAAAAAAAAAAGAAGAAGAAAACTTTACATTTTCCTTGTGGGTTTAGCTCCTGCGGCCTCACACGGTCATTGCTGTGGACCTAAAATGGAAAGCTGGGTTCTGGAAACTGCACCAACACGACGGTGTGACTCCTTTTCTCATTTAAAACATCAACTAAACCACATAATGGAAAAAGACAAACAAACAAAAAAGAAACTACTCGATAGCTGAGCGCTGCCCGACGAGGGGACTAATGGAGATTGATTAGCACGGCCACATAAACACAATGCTGCTCAGCTAAAGCATGCCAGGCTTTTACAGTGAAAGCCAGACAAGGACACCTGGGGGTAGACTTTAAGAAAGAAAGAAAGAAAGAAAGAAAGAAAGAAGTTAAGGAGGTAATTGATTTAAATCCCGGCCGAGGAGGAAGACCTCGGAGCGCCGGGCGGCTCTGCTGTTAGCTAGCTTAGCATTGTCGGAGGTCGCTAACACAAGCGGAAAAAAAAAAATAAAAGTAAACTCACAGCACACCATCCTGTCTCGTTTGACAAAAATAGTTAAAAAGACTGCGTTTATCGGCTTTGTTCGGGCGAAAAAAAGCCGATATCATTCATTCAAAAGGGGAAAGGAAAACCGCCGTCGACGTGCTAGCAAAGGTCTGCAGCGCTGGGCCAGACGGGTAACAACTGGGCGTAGTTTGGTCTAAAAATAAAAAAATAAGAGGAAAAAAAAAACTTTAGCTGCTACGCTCAAAGTTTCAAAAGCCAGGCTTATTATTGAGTGTGTGAAGGGGGAGGGGGGCGAAGAGGGGAGATAAATATTAATAAAAAGCAAAGGGGGGCAGCGCGGATGAAAGCGTCGCGTCGGGTTTGTTTTACCTTTTAGCGACCGGAGTTCCGCGTCCGAAGAAAGAGTCACTCAGATAGAAATCCTCCCGCTCCGCACGATCTCCGCATTTCCTACTTCTCGCTTTCAAAAAACGCCCGCATTCAAGTCGTTTCGGGAGCAAAAAAAAAACATGTAAGAAGGGGGGATAAGGGGTGGTGGAGGAGGAGGGATGGGGGGGGAACAAAGTGGAGAAATTAATCGATTGAACTTTCCATCTGATCCAGCGTCCCCCCGGCCTAGCTGCTGCTGCTGCCGCTGCTGCTCGGTGTGGCCTGCTGTGATCCGACAATATGGGCGGATACCAAGGGCAGCAACTTTACCCAGAAAGCCTAGCCGGCCTGGGTCAAACCAGTCAACCGTGAGTGTCGCAATAAGAGCCCTTGTGTGCGCTCCTCTGCTGATTTACAAGCGCTTTGCCCCCCCTCTGTCTCCAACTCGGAGCGCGTCCTGCTCTAACGCGCCCTTTGCGCACAGACCTCTCCTGTTCATTAAAACCAACCACTGTGTCTGTTTGCTTTTTATTCACCTCGTGTGACATTGTGTGATACTGTAGGGGCACACAGATTCAGTTTCGTGCCCCGGCAGCGCTCTCGCCCGCCGCTTGCTGCAGAGTCAACAAAGCCTAGGGGGCGACTCCAGTATTTAAAGGCTCTAAATATAACTGGAATGCGCTGGAGGGACGTCATTCCCGGGCAGGGACGTGATTTGGCAGTCCCCTGTCAGTTTTCCTGCGCGCTGTCGCGGGGGCTGCGGCTGCGCAACACGAACGCAGGGATGCGCAGATCCAGCGCAGGAAAAAATTAGACTTAATAAAAACATAAGAGTTGAAGTTCTCTGTGAGTAAAATGCATCTGAAGTGGGAGACTTTATGGAAGGAGTTTCATCCTACAGATATTTGGACAAACTGACTGGATGATGGAGTGAATATTGACATTTAGTAGAGAAATTAAAGGTTAAATTAGTCTTTTTTAAATTGAAATAAACCTCATTCAGGCTGCATTTTTAAATGTTCTTGACTGTGGCGGATTATTTACATGCACACTGCTTCTTTAGACATAGTTCTTTACATTTCATAGCAAATTCATCATAAAATAAATTTGTACTGGCAATGGTTGCCTGGTCCTCTTTTGGACCAGGGCAGAGGTGTGCAATCATAGTCCTTGAGGGCCACTATCCTGCACGTTTTACTTGTTTCCATCCTGATTCAACGGTTGAATCACCTCTAACAACCTGACAGTCACCCACTGCTTGAAACCAGGTGTGTTGGAGCAGAGAAACCTCTAAAACGTGCAGGATGGTGGCCCTCGAGGACCAGGGTTGCACATCACTGGCCTAAGGAGACAACAACATTGGCATATTTTTATGTGCAAAGCTATACTGGGTAATCTTCCCTCATATTTCTGTATAGTTTGAACTCATTCAAAGACCTGGTGTTAGTTGTGGTCTTTGAGTTGCCTTCTCTTTAGATTTCCCAGGATTTTTTCTGAATTTGGTAGAACAGTGTTCTCTTATTTTGTGCCTTGGTTGTAGAATAATATTCAGACCTTTAATGTTTATGTCTCTTAGGGGGAAAATTCTTCTGTAATTGGGGAGTGCACCTGCTATTCTTAAACTGGACTTAGTTCTTATAGTATGTTGATTTTGGATGCTTTATTTAGCACATTTTGATTTTAATTTTCTGCTTGTAACTTCGTAATGGTGTGCCATCTTGACCAGGTCTCCCTTGAAAAAGAGATGGTAATTTCTAGGGTCATCCTGGTTAACTGAAGGTTAATTAATTACTAAAATTAAATCATGTAAGTGTGTCACATTCAACCATACAGACTAATTTCATCTCCAGTCTCTGGCAGAATATATTAAACAGATAAGCAACTACCAGAAACACATACAAGTGATCTTGGATAAAAGGAATCTCACAAATGTAATAATGAACAGCTCACAAAGTACTCACTGGATGTACAAATACAACTAATTAACTAATTAAGTTTGAGAGTCAAGTTGATTTAAGTTGACAGCTACAGCCTAATGACCTTAAAAAACACAAAAACAGCTGTAACTCAGTCAGTTTTACAAATATTGAGCTCAAACTTGGTGTGGTAGTAGCTAAGAGTCGTCCCCAACTCATACTGTGAGCACCAACAGAGCTTCCAAACTTTGACATGCAAGACAGAGAGTGATATGCATCATTTTAAGGAATGCTTGCTTCAATTCTGAAAATGAATTTTAAGAGAGAAGAGGACAAACGTTGATGAGTTGAGTCAAGATTGGGCTTTTCTCAATTAGTAATATTACCTGTAAAGTAAGAAACCAAAGTAGGCCTATTCCCTAACTTCTATTCCACAGCTGCCCCTCGCCACAGGTCTCATTTTGGGCAAATTTTGATTTTGTCCAGTAAAATTAGTCAAAAAAAGGGAGATCCAATCTTTACATAATCCTGTACACAAGTAAGATATTGGTGCATTTTATTCTCAAACAAAATAACAAGCTTTTATAAACTGATCCACGGTCCAACAATATAATAACCAGCAGCAGATTTAAAAAAATAGTCTTATACATAAATATTTCACACAACAGACTCATTAGGAGTCCCTTTTTCTCTGTTGTGGTTCCTAAAGCTGAGGTCTGAACCCCTCTGTGGATTCTGGGGATATTTTGTGAAGATCCCGAGAAATCAAATTAAATTTAAAAATGATTGTTTATTGCATTTTTTTTTTTTGCCATACATGTTACAAGGGACAAAAATAGTTGTCTCACATGGATAAAATAGTTGATGACACTGTTTGTTTTGTTTTATTGTTATTTAATTGGCCTATTAGTAATGTTTTGTGCTTCAACAAATAGAGTTGTAAGTTTCCCTCCTCTGTTTTCAGGGTCTGAAAACAAAATGACTCGTCTGTCGTTTCAGAGGCTCTACAGACCACTTTTGAACCAGTGCTTGGTGCTGGGAAACCTCTACAAAACACTGAAACATGGGAGAATCAAACTGAAGGCATTAAAGCTTTAATTAACCAATTAAAGACATGAATGAGAACCTTAAATAGAGTTCATCCAGCAGTAGTTTGTCTTGTCAAATTGATGGTATCTCAGTTCAAGGCACCATAGTAATTGTTGTGCATATATTAGGTTTTCACATTTACATTGAGCTTTTCATTTTATTAATAACTCTTAATCCTCTTATCACAACAAGAAATGTTAAAAACTGCAAGAGCAAAGAGATGAAGATTCAAAAAAGACTAATAACGATTTTATATTTTTGCGCAAAATGTGAGAAAATTGCTTCTAGGGAATCAAAATGATCAACATAAATAACTGTTCTTTAAACGTGTATATACAGTATAGATTGTTTTTTACTTCATCTTCATGTTTTTATATAGATCATAAAGTAAAGGGACTTTCAATAAAAAAAATGCCGTTTACAAGTATGTTAATATTTACCTTGTTCTTATGTTGATGAATGAATGTTGTTCCCGTTCAAAGAGAAAATAAATCAAATAAGACCTGTTTACAAAGATTAACATATTGATTTTTATACAACAAGAGTTAGAAAACTTTATCATTTCTACATCTTATTGATCCCAAGTTTTTTGTGGCTAAAATTATTGATCTATAATCAATAAAAAGTCAGTAAATAGATGTATCTAACATAAAATGCTACAGTTAAAAATGCAGCACCAATAAAATGTAAAACTGATCATTTTTTGTGGAAAAATTAAGAGTTATACATAATAGAAGCTGCCTTTTTTTCCCTGTAAGTACTGGAACGTTTCCTGGTGGGAAGATTGCAGGAGAAACTGATAACGTTAACAATGAGTGCGTTTGGTTCGGGCCCAGTGACTCACTGAAATAGCTCGCTGGAATGTTTTGATTCAAAGAGCCATCATTAATGTTATTACTTGCCATTGTGCTTTTCAGCTTTCTCATTCTTGCCATGCAGGTCTTCTGAGTCACGAAAGAATGGTGGTTATTAAAATAATTGCTTCGCTTTATGTGCTGCAATTAAATAAAAGGAAACTTGAAGCTGAACAAGTGACTTCTGATGAAGAAATACCAATAATACCAGGTTCAATGCCTGAGAGCACTCGTAGCTCTCTGCACAGCTGACATCTGAGGCAAGGGAATATTTGGATGAAAGTTTTAGTTTGATCACAAAAGGAAAGTCTTAGCTGTCACAAGAGGGCAGTATGATTCTGTTTACATCTTTCATCTGCAGCTCAAACTGAATGTGTGTTTTTGACTCGTCTACATTTGCACAGAGCTCCGTTCAGTCAGGTGCAATGAGAAATATAATTATTTGAAACTATTTAGTGTCCAGTGTTTCAGTGGTGTCTTCCAGTTTGATCTCTTATAATATAATGAGCGTATTCATTCTTTAGTTTTCACTTTATGGTGATCTAAATCATATTCATTTGGACTCATATGTTATATATTAGTTCAGAGGAATGTGTGATCAGAAGCTTTTAATGAGAATTTGTTAAAACTTTAAATCAAAAGAAACAATAAAGGATAAAAGGTCAACTGTGCTTATCAAGATATACTTTGTGGGTGATACATTACTGTAAAAAAACAAAGAAAATAGAAAGAGTCATGGAGGTAGAGATTAGGTCTTTTCTATTCTGGATGTATTTGTTTTGTTTTGTTTTCTTCTTACATAGATGTTTTGTAAAAGATGATTTTTCTGTTATCCTATTACAGCTTTGGACAATAAATCGTGCATTCTGCACTGCCAAGATAAGGTTAAAAACCTGGAGGCTTTATTTGAGGCACATGCTGATAGTCAGCACACACACACACACGCACACATTTGTATTTCTATCCTTATTAGGACCCTACATTTATTTCCTTTCATTTCTGTAGCCCAACCCTGACCCTTACCCTAATCCTAACCATTACTAGTACATACTTAACCTTAATTTAAATCGGTCCTGTGGTTCATGAGATATCTTTGCTAACAGTCTGACAGAGTAGACTTTAAAGGTGAAATGAAATAAAATATAAAAATAATTAGTTTTTTATGATTCTCTTTTAGTTAAACACTATCATAAAACACTCCAGTGGTCCATTTCTCAGATTCAAAACACTAATTATTGGTTCTTAGAGTTTTTGTGTCAAACTCCCAAAGTAAGGGGAATTGTGTGGGCGGTGTTGGTTGGTGACGTAGAAGGAGGTGCAGCCAGCTGTGGCAGACCGCTGTAGAAGAAGCAAGTTTTATTAACAAGAGTACCAGTTTGAAAACATTTGAAACATTTTTGGTTTTGATTGATGCTGTCAGGAACTTGAGCCCCACAGCTTTACAATGATGTCACAATTGGACAGTTAGAGGTCTTGGGTGCTGGTCAGACAGCAGGAGGCCACCGGTGCCCCGATGCCGGTCGGACAGTGGGAGGTGGCCGGTGCTGGTCTGACAGCAGGAGGTGGTGGTTCTTCTATTGAAGGTTTGTATTTCAGGTGGTCCTCTTCAAAACAAGAACTGCACAGTCAGTCCCCAGACTTTGGATTGTAATTTTCAGGCAGGAGCTAAACTAACCACATCCATCGGACTTTCTTGTCCTTTGGGAAGCTGAAAAATTACATAGCTGTTGTAGCTTTGGGTCAGTTTACACAATTAATGCAACAAACTGAACCATTTCACGTATCAGTATTTGCTATTTACTGCCTTGTAGGTGTTCCAGTGTTTGGTACTGGATACGTCACACTTCTGAGTGGTCGTGGAAAATGTCATTCTTTCGATCTTTTATTATTCATTTTAAAAAAGTGTCATTTTGTTTAAATGAGAGACTCTGATAACAAGCACCTCTTATGACATTCTCATGATTTATGTTACCTTCAAAACACTTTTCATTTCACCTTTAATAGTTAATGGCAAAGTTTAAACAAACAGATCTTGTGATATCAGCACTCAGAGTAGGTGTTGGGGATGACTCTCAGCTACTAACTCAGCAAATTTTAGCTCAATGTCTATAAATTTTTTTTTTGATTGTTTTGTTTTTTGCTTAGGCTAAGGTGAGTTAGCCGTGGCGGCGGCCATCTTGGATTGGGCTTACCCCCAAACGTTAATCAGTTCTACATCCAATATTTTACTTTGTTATAAAGTTTTCAAATAGAATCCGTCCACTGAGAGTTCACGAGATGTTTTGCTAACATGACAGACAAACAGAACACGAAACCACCTTGGTGGCGGGCGATATCTACAGGAGCCATTATTTCTGCGGCAGAAAACTCGAGCATCGCGTTTCGGACGCGAATGAAAAGTTGAGGGCGTCCTCCTCTGTCAGCGCGTGCGTTGCAGCTTTAAACGGTCCATGATGCCTTGCGGTGTCCCAGTTCCAGGCAGCAGCAGGAGTAACGAGCCGGGGGAGGAGGAGGAGGCGATGAGGAGAAGAGAGGAGAGGAGAGAGGAGAAGAGGGGGGCATTTTTCCGCAGCTCTCTGCTCGCACCGCAGACAGGACAAACACAAACTTTCAGACAGCAGCCCCGAACGTCACCTAGCTTGTTGTTTTTCCGAACCGTCCGTGGCCTCCTGCTCTCATTTCTCCCCCCTTTTTTTGACGCAGTTCGCTGCTGGAAGTGATTTATCGAGCAAACGGTGAAAAGGGACGATTTTTTTCTCTCTCTCTCTTTAAAGCGGAATTCATGCTTCTTTTACCTGTTTTTCCTCCGAAACTTCCATCCTGAGAGGCGAGAACTGAACCGGCTCCTGTCCGCTCCGTAAAGGTAAACATAATTACCTGTTTTTCCTTGTTGTTGTTGTTGTTGTTGTTTTTAAGCAGAACGAGCCGCAGGATGGTTGTAGGATGAGGTAGAAATAACGGGGACATTTAGTGGGATAGTTGTGCTTCTCTGAACCGACTACAGCCGTCCTCTTTAACGCCATTAGGCTCCTCCAGCCGTACAAAAAACTACTGAGAGTTTTCATCTGTCATCATGTTTAATCTCAACATGCCGTGCTTTTAATTATTTCCAACTTGGGACCATTTTTGGACCATTTGATGTGTTTCTGTTGGATCCTGGAGTGTTGCTCAACAGGCCAAAAAAAATGTTCATTTTCAAACACTTCTTCTCCCATTTCTTACAGCATCATCTGCAAATGTGTCACTCTCTTATCCTAGAAAGTCATCATCCTGTGGAATTTTTCCTCTTTTTTTTTTTCTACAACACCACTTCCCTCAAATGCACAAACAGCTGCAGGATCCACCTGTGGAGTTGTTTGCACTCAGACTTCAGGTTTTATGTTCCCGCAGAGGTTTAGTTGACTTCAGGAGCGTGTGATTTGGTGGCGTATGCTGCATTCATTACAGACAGTGTGGCACTGCTCCTGTCAGAGTTTTTAGTTTGCTTAAATGCAAGAGAGCAAGTCAGCACCAGATGATGTTTTACAAACCACAGTAACATGTAGAAATTGGCCGGATGCCTCTCGTAGCCCCACTGTGCTGCTTGCAGTGCCTCTGCTCGGCTCCAGGAGCCTGCTGCTTCTTCAAAGCTGGCCAGCGAGAAGGGAATATGGCAGGGGAACAAAGGCGGCATTATTGCTGGCTGAACGTGCCGTCCAGATGTTGGAGATCCAGCCAGCGTTGACCTTCCAAGTGGGGGGAAGGCGGCTCCGGCTCCTAATAGTTTAATATGTGCCGTGCAGACTGAGGGGAGAAGTCTGTAGCTCCGGGGTGGGGGCCTCCGAGGAGCTCAGCTGTGGGAGTTGTGTGTAACGTGACTGGATGTGGGTTTAATCCCAAACACCCCAGTCTTTAGAGGACCTGCTCTCTTTAGAGCTCTTTCTGTGGTTGCTTTGGTGCTTCATATCAGTGGCTTCCAAACGTTTCAGATTTGGACCCACAAAATAAAAGTGGCAAAGACTCGTGACCATGTCTTCTGCCGCTTGACGTAAACAAACATTGATAAAAAAGCCCTTTAACAAAAAAAATATCATCCATTCAGTTTATTTATATAGCGCCAAGTCACAACAAAAGTCGTCTCAGAGTACTGCACAAAAACATTCACATACATTATAAACGCCAAGTACTAAAATTTATCAATCTAAGGAAGCCAACAGATTGTGTTGAATCTTCGCTTTGTCTCAGTCTCAGCACACTGGCGACGGTAGAAAAGAAAAACTACCCTTTAGCAGAAAGAAACCTCTAGCAGAACCAGGCTCAGAACAAGCGGCTATCTTCTTCGACTGGAAGAAAGACAAAACACTTCTTAATGATGGAAGTAATTACAAAAACAAACATGGAGAGTAGAGCAAGTAAAGACAGCAGCAGAGTGAGGAAATGTGGCCAGTTTGTCCTCCAGCAGTCTTAGCCTTATAGCAGCAGAACTAAGGGAGAGCTCAGGAAACCCAAGCCAACCCTAACTATAGGATCTATCTAAAAGGAGGGTCTTAAATCTAATCTTATAAGTAGACAGGGTATCAGCCTCACGGACAGAAACTGGAAGTTGGTTCCACAAGAGAGGAGCCCGAGAACTGAAAGCCTTGACTCCCATTTTACTTTTAAAAACTCTAGGAACCATAAGTAAACCTGCAGTCTGAGAGAGACGTGCTCTCACTTGGTGTGGGTTCCTGACTCCAACTTTAGGAACCATTGCTTTAGATCACTGGGGAACAGGTTTCATGCACCGAAACAAGTGCATTTCAACACATTCAAGTCAGTTTTTGTAACGGTTTAGTAAGGGCACAATGTCACCATTTATTGCTAGTTAAAGTAATTCTAAACATTTGATCTATAGGCTTGAATCTGGTAAAGAGTGTAAAACATATCATTGCTTCATCTGTTTGTTTTTTTTACTTTTCTAAAAACCATTTGGTTTCAGAGTTCATCTGTTCTGATAGTTTTAGACAATAAAGTGCCAATCGTTATCTAATCATAATGCTAATAAACACATGTAGGATTCAACGCATTCTGTTAAGAGTTATTACCTTTCAGTCAGTGGTGAGCTTCCAGCATCACTAAGCAGACAAACCCATAACTTCCTTATCTTGTAGTCACGGCCAGTTGCTTTTTCACAGCGCAGGAATGCATCTCCTGGTTGTTATCAGTTCCCACTCTGCAGGATCAAGGCCTTCTTCTGGTCCTTACCATGCTCTGTATTGTTTACACTCGCAGGGGGCGTCATATACACACTGGGCTGGCACGAAGGACTTTGCGGCCTAGTTATCCATGCAGGATGTTTAACTGTCGACATGTCGTGCAGTGATCGCAAATTGCTGCCATTCTTGCTGATTTTAGGCCTGGAGATTAGCCGTGTTTGTGTAGTCGTCGCACCCGAGGATCATTCGAGAGAACTGAAAAAAGATTTCTGTCCGTTTGTTCCAACCCAGCCGCCACCGGTGCCTCCACAATAAAACCAGCGTCTGGCTCTTGTTGCTCGCAGAGATTCTGTTTCACAACAGATCTGTTTCCAATTACAGCACAGTATAAATTGCTTGTAATTACATGCTGCACTACTGGGTGCACAGTTTGGTAATTAACAAGCAAGAGGATTTAAGCTCCAGACTAATGTTGCTCAAGTCTGCAAGAAATATCCTATTAATTAAGTTAGAGAGGTTTGGAAGTCAGGAACCTTTTACTGTAGTTTTATTGAGCTATTCTAATGTACAGTAAATTCACAAACAGCATCAGTTGGAGTATTCTAGGCTGATTGTGGTTCCCTTGGTGGAAACTTGGATGTTGTTTAGATTTGGTCGTGGAAGTCCTAATTAATTTGTTTACAAATTTTCTTTGTGGCTGTGATGACAGAGGGGAAGTTCTCTCAAGACCAACACAGAATTGCATGAGCCATGTAGGCGTTGTGTGTGACTGCAAGATCCACGTATGTCGTATACATAAATGGAAACCTCAGTTTTAGCAGCAAACAGAACATTACACACACATTAGATGGGGTAGAAATCTTGAAGTACCTCACAATTCGATTTGATTACAAATCAGATGACTACAGTGTGATTATAAAATGATTATTGGTGCATTGTAATTATCTTAAAACTTATTTTACATAACTCTACCTATTTATTTTCATGCCTCATAAAGGGTGTACAATAACATGTAAAGAAAAAACCCTATTAATCACAGACTGCTGAACAATTAACAACTTAACATTGAAAATGCCTTAGAGCAGCTAACGAGATTAGCATTTTGTTTATCACTGGCAGTTATTACACAGATAAAATGTTTCAACATCATCACTAAAGACAGTTATGTTATAATAACTAAAACAATTTTTTTACAGACATTCTTCATGGTTCAGCAAGGAAAACGATGTGAGAACGAACAGCTTTACTGCAACATTATTGTACTACAGAGAACTTCAGTGACTCCTGGGACAAACGACACTGAACAGAAACTGCTCTGCTCTTAAAGTGGCAGCACAGATTAGGTTTAACAACCTTGAAGTGTCATTTTTGAAAATTGATTCAGAATCTTGTATGTCCACGATTCAAAGCATCTAAAACTAGATTTTACCTCTGACTCCCGCGTTATTAGTAGTAGGTCCACGTTGTGCCAAGTTACACTGTTGTTCGTCTGGAACACCTTACAGACTTTACAGACAGCTAACTTAGAGTCTTCTTCACTCTGTAAAACCAAAGACATTATTTGCTAACACAAATTAATATTTAGCTATTGTGCATTCACACACTAGAGGAAAAAAAATAATTCTCTGAGTGTTTTGATCAGCTGGTCGCCGGTCAAGTCAGTCAGTCTAAAATGATCTGATTTATCCCATTAATTGTTGCGTTCTTAATGAATTCCTTCAGAATTACAATCCACACATTTAGGCTCTTCGTTGTTTGCCTGTTTTAGTATTTTCATGGTGAACAGTAGGTAACAAATGTGAGTAGAAACTTGAACAGCATGTGTTTGTGAGGCAGTAAAGGTGGAACAATGATGTTTTCCTCTGAGGTCATTTTCCCTCAGGCTTTTTGTTTCGCACTCAGTTTTATTTTAACATAATGAATACCCATTTTGCGTTCCTCATATTCCCCCGTGTTCAGTAAAACGCTGAACAGAACAATGCGTGGCCAGTTTTTGATGCTCGTAAATCCACCAAACGCGCTGCTAAGGTAAATACTCCCAAGTATTTCTGTACGGTTTGTTTCTGACGTGTACGGTTCTGTTAAAACACCCCCACATGAGCATATGGTCGAATGTTCACACCCGCAGCCGGTCGAAGCCTTTTCTCTGCCAGCTTGGTGGGCTCCTCCTGCAGGTCTGGAGAACTGTCATCAGCAGCCGGGGAGGCAGGCTGTTCTCTTCTGCTCACAAACACACCTCAGCGCTCGGAGAGGAATGCGCGAAACGCCAAGCAAATGTGTGCAGACACCGAAATCATCTGGATTTGAGGTTTCAGAGAAGTTTTATCATCTCAGCTGAGCTTAGGCAGAACTCGCAGAAAAAGCACATGCCCATCTGCCGCACGAAATGCCGTTCTGGCAAAAGGCAAGCTGCACAAATCAGGAGGCAGCCCCCCCC
>NC_051440.1:18318815-18498634 GCF_001649575.2 Kryptolebias marmoratus | reverse complement strand
CCCCAGGCTGTGGCTTTGACGGGCCACCGAAACGGAGAGCTCAGGATGGCTCTCTGCCCTGCACCACTGTGCCTGCATCGCCACTTAGGTTTGGGTTAATGTGAATAATTACAATCAAACATCATCCTGTACTCTGAATCTGGCTACAAGGTTTCCTAACACCAGAATAAAATCTATCACTCTGTCCTGCTCACATTGCAAATGTCACAGTTAGTATTTCTTCATTACTTTCCTCCTCTCCTGGGCTGATCCGTTGCACCCACTCTGCCTCAGGACACACACTTTTTTTTTCTGTTTTAACACCACCTATAAAAATGAGTTGAACAAAATGATGACAGCGTTTTGGGTTACAGTACAAAAAAAAAGCTTGTCTGTGCAGATTTTCCAGTTTCTTTCCATCCTTCAGTGCTTTGCTTCCATTTAAGGGCAGCCTGAAAGAAGGATAAAAGCTCTTTCCAACCAGCTGTGTGAGTGCCAAGAAGAGAGTGAGCAGACAACCGATAAAGGTGACACTTGTACCTAAAATGCAACGCAATAATTATATTCCCGCTGGACTTATACGCTCTGAGTGTTCCTTTTGAATGAAACTACTCAAGGTTTTCTTCTGTTTGTTTGATGGTTTGGTTTGCTGGGGAACCTTTTGGGCTTTTGCCTGGGGAAAAAAAGAAGACATTTGTAGATGTCACCTTGAACATATGGTGTGTATTTTTAGTCCTTTTTACAAGGAAACAATTAAAATAATTATTTCAGCTCCATCTGTTTCTTTTCCTGCTGTTGGTGGCGTGCAGCGCCGCTTTGTGTCTTGACTGCATTTAGAAAAGCCGTTGGAAAGGACAGACGACTCGTGTGGATGACTTTCCAAAAGTGGATCGGGAATACCTGAGCTGGGGGGAGTGTAATTGCTGAAGGGGGGGTTTGCAAACAAAAGGACCTTTTGACACGGCAAGGAAGGTGCACTGAAGGTTAGATCCACGGAAAGCGATACAGATCGGTCATTCTTTCTGTCCCAGCTGACTGTCCTTCAGGAATATTTTGAAGAATCCCTTCGTCGAGTTTGGGCTTTCATTTGTGTTCAATCAACTGTTTTTCATATTGTAAGTAATACTTTTTAGTTCAAAAACTGCAATTAACCAATTTAATTTGCATTTTTATTAGCTGATTTTATAAATTGCGACAACAAACTACAGAAAAACTAAATAAAAAGGAAATTTCAGACGACACAACAACGAGCTGTTGAGATCAAAGCATCAAAACAAAAGCTGTCGTAGCGTTTAACACAACGCACAAATAAATAAAGTGCAGACATCAACAACATAACATGCTGTGCAAATGTTTTTCACAGTATGTCAATGTCAGACAAACACTGCCTGTTATTTACACAACAGAGTGTATTTTTTGTTTTTGTTTTTTTGTGCGGAATGGGGACTAAATTGTAAATTATGTGAGAAAACAAACAGCTGTCGTATCGTAAACACAACCTGTCCCTCTCCATTGTGTCGGGAATCTTCTGGCTCGTTTCATATTTTCAGTCCTTCTCTGTTTCTGTTCTCGTATTTGGAGCCGAGTTATTCTTTCTGTCTTCACTTGTTCTATTTAATTCTCTGTACAAAAGCAGGAAATGAGCTGAAGAACATCTGCTGGCAGATGTTGTTTTTTTTTCCTGCACCTCCAACAGTTGCAGTTTGTAGAGAACCAGAAGTGTTACAGCCTGGTGGACCTGACCTGCCTGGAGTCTGTTCTCAACAGGATTGAACTTTAAATTTATGTTGCTACCTATAACTTGTGTCTCCTGGTGGTTTTGTACCGTATCCATTGCTTTTAAATGATCCATCAGCCGTAACAAGCGTAGGAGCCTTCTAACTTTGGCCTTGATTACATCCTGCCTCACCGCTTCCTGTTTTTCCTTTCTGTTTCCTCCTCAGTGAATTGGCCAGAGGGGTTTCAGCTAACCTGCATCATTCCAGCCTTGAATAATGTTGGGGCCAACACACCATAACCGGCCCCCTCGCTTCTGACCCAACATGGAGCTCAAGGTCTGGGTGGACGGCGTCCAGAGGGTCGTGTGTGGGGTCACAGAGGCGACCACCTGCCAGGAAGTGGTGATTGCTTTGGCCCAGGCCATCGGTAATTAGTCCAATTTTTAACCGCTACAGAAAACACACCTGAGACCCAACCTGTCCTCTAACCTTTTCTAGGACTCATACTGTGACTTTTTTTTTAGAAGCTGACACAATTTTCTGAGGTCATAATGAAGTAAATGAGGCGTGCTTTGGTTAAAAAAAAACTCAGATTGGTGAAGCAGCTCTAGGTTCCAGTTTTAGGTTGTGGAGTGAACTAGACTCCAAACATTTGTTCCACAAAGTTTGCTCCATTGTTGAAAACTACAAACTTCCAATCCTTTAAGCACATTTTTTAATGAGACTTTGAATTTTGGTGCTGGGACTTTTACAGAGGGCCGGACCAACAGGCTAACCCAGTTCTGCCAAAAATAACACTTAATAACATTTGGCTATAAATGTGATTTTCATTACATTTAGCTGACACTGAATCTGGACAATAAGATCTGAACTAGTCATACTGAGAATTTAAATTATATATATTTAAGTAATGAACATTCACCAAAACATGTTCAAGTTTTTGCAGCGATTCAAACACCAGCAACAAATCACTAACATAAAGAAGCTATTTCTGTATTTCTTTCCCCAGCCAAATAAATCTGGTCTTTGTGGGGTTTGAACATGTGAGCTGAAGTGACGTTGAACACCTGAGGTAGATGTAAGGACGGCTGCAGGGGATTGTTGGTGACAGAGGATCTGTGTCTGGATTTGTTGCCTTCTCATGCGTGGAACGTTTTCTGCTTGTTTCTCTTTTCTCAGATCACGTTAACCCAGCAGAGTTCTGATAAACTCCCCATCGGAGAACAGCTTACTGTTTGTTGCTGTCTTATGAGATATCACAAAAACTCTTTCTGACAACGTTCTGTTCTCCTCAAGCTAAGATCACCGTTTTGTCACAGAGTTCAGTAAACAAACACTCAGAAATCATTATCTTGTTTAAAAACTCTACGTTTTGACACGGTGATAAAGCTTTCACAAACTGTTAACGCTACGAGTGAACTAGTGCGCATACAGGAAGCACTAAAGAGCACCGTGTAGAGGTTTGAAAGTAAAAGGAGAGATTTGGGATTTGTGTGCAGAACGATTGAAATTTGATTTGAACTTGAACTTTGAAGAGTTTTGTGCCAAATCCAGAACTCCTAAACCAGCTCACATGTGACCGGCAGCATCATTCTCAAAGACGTCCATTTTCCTTGCAGTAATGTTATCACGATCACCTGGTACTTATTTATTTTTCATCCAGTTTTGGTCACAAGTCATGTGCCTAACCAACCCAGATTGGAAACTTCCAGTCATCCAGTCAAACACTAATCGATTATTGGCTCCTTAAACTCCTTAAACTTGCAGTTCATTTGTCTGCGTTTCTCCTTAATGGGATGTACAGCATCAGGCAAAAAGGTGACAGTGTTTTAATGGGGCAAGTATGACTCCTTTGGCTAGAAATTGGTCTAGAAAAGGTTGATAGTGTGATTGGTTCACTGCGTGTTGGACAAACCCACATCGACCCTGATTCCTGGATCAGTGTGAGTCATTATTGACCTGACTGTAAAGACTGTGATGGGAGTAAAAGCTTGAAGGAGGCCTGTAGAGTAAATAAAGTAACTGTGGTGTTTTGTGGCCTTACTGATGATTCAAATAAATGCATTTATTGCATTTTTTATAATCTAAATTAACTGTATCGCTGCTTATTGAAATATATCATCAATGTAATTTCTGAGGTCCAACAAAAAGCCTCAGGAGAAGCTGAAGCTTGGTGGAAATAAGAAATAATGGCTGAGATGAAAGTCGTATTTACTTCCAGTATCAGAAAATCTGAACTCCTCCTTAATGACTCACACCTAGAGTGCCCCAGATAAAGTGGTTGGGAGGGTTTTTGAAGATTTTTCCAGAGTTCGTAGCGACTTCCTGAAAGAAGTCTCCTGTGCTGGTCTGTCCTCCTTTTGGGTGTTTTTGTAAATATGTTTTTGTAAATCTCTCTAAAAACAGAAAAGGTCCCAATCACTGTTTGAACCTTGATTGTTCATCAGTAAGAATAAAATTCCACCTCTTTGAGTTGGTGAACAATTTTACGAACGTGTCGGCCAAATGATCATGTGACTGTGATTTGTACATCACACCACAGACGGAAGAAGAAAAAAAAAAATCAAGCTCTTTCATCAAACACACTGCTGCGCATTCACCAACCCCCAGCTTTAATCACAGTTTAAGTCTCTCTAAAATGCCAAGCTGTAATTTTTAAACAGAAAAGAGGTCCTGATGAAGTAAACAACTGTCATCTCTCCTGCCTACATTTTAAGCTCCTGCAGAGATGCAGTGGATCAGAATCGGGGGCTATTTCAGTACTTTCTTGGATCTAAGCACCCCACTTTCCCTTATGGCTGCTTTAGAAATGGGGGAACTTGAGCATAATGTATTGACATCACTTCCCACTAAGCGCAGGGGAGGAGGAGGGAAAGTCTGACTCATCCCTTAGTCAGCTGCCAAACCGTGAAAGCAGCACTTCTCTCAGAGCCCCCTCATCTGCCTTTTCTTATTTAACACATAGACACCATCCTAAGTGATTCAGCATCAATATTGATCTTGTACTTTGACATTTAAAACGCGCTGCTGTCTACACACCTCTAACGGTGTTCGTAGGATTTTCTTTTCAAAGCCTGAAGAAAGGTCCCCAGATGTGAAAGCGATGCTCAGATCTACAAAATAAAATGTCTGTGCTGCAGATCTGTGTTGCCTACATCCTCTCTCGTTCGGTTGCTCTGGATCTCAAAAAACTTTAAGGCTCTCGTTTCTCTTATAAAAATCAAAGTTTTATTTAAGAACCACAGTCAGAGAAGGTGTGTGACACTTTAACCTTCAACCTTTCATTTAGGAAGAACAGTTACTTTGAGGACATGATTGTTTTAGGCTTGAACATTATTTAAACTCGTTTTACAATCCTTGCAGTGTAGTATCATCTACAATCATCAGTGTTGGTTTAAAATCTTTATTTTTTTAAATGTTTGTTTGCAGGTCGAACAGGGAGATACACTCTAGTAGAGAAATGGCGAGACACCGAGCGCCACCTCACCCCCCACGAGAGCCCCGTGGCTTCCCTGAACACCTGGGGTCAGTATGCTGGTGACGTCCAGCTGATTCTTCACCGCACCGGCCCCTCGCTGACCGAGCGGCCCCCCTCAGAGGGCCCCCCGCTCAGGGGCCCCGAGCGTGGGTTCCATCGTCAAAGCCTCCCTCCTCTTGCGAAGCTCCGTCACCCCAACGACGGCTCCCTCCACCGCCACGAGCCGCGCCGCAAGTCGCTCACCTTCACAGGCGCTCCCCGAAGCCTGAGGGAGATCCTGGGGGGAGGACGGGTCCCGGAGCCCAAGGGCAAGCGAAGACTTCTCCTGGGAACTGGCGGCGGTCATCACCACGTGGGGCCAACCATCGGGATGGCTTCCCCCGGCCTGTGGGCCTGTCGCATGGAGGACCTGGTCCGACTGGTCAGCCTGCAGAGAGAGACTCTGAACGTGCTGGAGAGGAAGCTGGAGGCCTACGAGGCGGAGCTCCAAGCCTGGGCTGAGGGGCGGGGGGGCCGAGGAGGTGGGTGCACTGCGGACCTGGGTGGAGGCCTGATAGAGGAGATCCAGAGGTTAGAAAAGCACCTGAGGAAGAATGAGGTGGAAATGGAGGAGGAAGAGTTTTGGGCCACTGAGCTGCAGATCGAGCTGGAAAGTGAGAGACAGCTGGAGGAAAGGCTGCTGGAGCTGCAGGGACGACTGCAGAGCTGCGAGCGGGACATCGAAGACAAGCTAGCAATAGTGCAGGTGGGCCATCAGGAAAGGTTTGATAACCAATCTGGAAGGAATATTTGAATCTTTCTTGTGATATGGGTTTAATTTTGGAGGTGATTCATTTCAACTCTGTCTTCTCCCCATCAGGGAGTGGAAGCAGGTCTGCAGGAGGAGAAGCTGCAGAGAGAGCATCAGGAGAACCAGTGGGTCAGCGAGGCCGAGGCCCGGGCTCAGCTCCTCAGGGTCAAAGCAGAGTTAAAGGCCCAGGAGAGGCAGGCCATCCAGCTGGAGAGCAGCTGCAGGGCTGTGGACAGATCGTTGGGACAAAGCAGTAAGAAACTGCAGGTGGGATTTCTGCATAAAATGGCCGCTCATCACCCTGTGGTCTTTTCTTTTTTCACCGAATAATCATGACCCATGATGCACTGTAACAGAGCCCATTAATCACCTGGGATGTAACTAAGCTGAATCACCACCCTCCCTGGTTCTGAATTATTGCTCAAACCTTTGTCTGTTTACTGGTCTTAGAGTACACACTGTGCTGTGCAAAAGTCTTAATCCAGCACAAGTTTCTTTATATTTCGTTTCCAAAGAGTCAGACTTTTTTGTAGTTTTTGGTCTTTAGCGATACATGAGCATTTACTAGTTTTTAGACCAATTTAAAATAAATAAATAAATACTTTTTTATTTTAAAGCTACAGAGCATGAAATGAATCATCATGTGAACAATTCAAGTTACGAGCATGACACGCTTCTGCAGAAATGTTGCTAATACATAAAGTTACGTATTTATTAGCAATAATTATAACAATATACAACTGGTGATGTTTCATAAGGAGGGTTGATGCATGATTTGAGTCTGTATATGCAGTATATATAAAACATTGAAACACAGAAGTCTTTATTCTGAGGAATCACTTTGGTTTCTGCTGGTTTCTTGAAGGATATGCAGCAGGAGCTGGAGCAGCTGACCAAAGAGCTGAGGCAGGTCAACCTGCAACAGTTCATCAAGCAGACCGGCACCAAGGTCACCGTGCTGCCAGCCGAACCCACCGAGGAGGACGGCACCAACAACAGTCCAGGTGGGAGGAATGAGAAACCGTTTCTACTCATGTAATCAGTTGGTTTCCTCTGTGAGACTGCACTTCAGGCTTTTAGTGCCGCTAAATGACAGGTGGAGGACTGATTGGCAGGACGGTGAATGAAGCGTGGCCGATCCGACCCAAACGGATCAGGTTAGAGGCTCGGTGGTCCTTGAAGGAAAGCTTATCCCTCGCTGCCTTTCATGCCAGAGTTTTAAACTAAGATCATCTTATGTTGAAGAACGACACGGTTGTTGCAGTTTAAACCTTAAAAATAACGTCATGTTCAATTACACGTAATGTAGCGAGATGTCACACTCAGAGTACGTGTTGCGAATGACTGTCAGCTACTCCCTCATCAAATTTTACATCAGTGTCTGTAAAACTGACATCTTTGTAGTAGCTGATGTTGATTAGCTGTGGAGGCTAAGTGAATTGGATCGACTCCCAGCGTGTTTAGTTGTAGATCTACGTCCAATAACAAATTTCTGAAAGTTTCACTAAAATCCATCCAGTGGTTTATGAGATATTTTGCTAACAGACTGCCAGGGTTGACTTGAAATAGTTAATGGAGCACACAGAAACTTTGTCTGCCTTCTCCTTTCAGCAGCAGGTGATAATTATGGTATTCAGAGTTCAGGCTGTCTGAAACTGAATCTTGCTCTTTGATTAAAACGGTAAGCCTTACATTGAATGAAATGGCAGTAAAGTTTGTGTCGTTGTGCCGCAGCCGTTCTGTCCATCAAGGTGCTCATTGTTCTGTGGCCTCATTTCTCCACAGCCTGCTGAGAGTAAATGACTCAGATCTGTGTGTCACTTTGTGATTCAGTGAAATGAGGAGAAAATGGCTGCAATAAAAAGTACACGCAGTACAGATTTATTTATTTATTTTCAGTTTTTGTGCCAGTTACCAGCCCCATGCCTGCAGCTGCCTGAGAACAGCGCCTTCATTTTGTCTTCCACCCGTCCGTCACGCTGTCCCCCTGACGTGCTCAGTAGTTGCTGTGATGGTCGCCTCTGACCGCAGCACTTTTTCCTACAAAACACCGTCAGGGAGCTGACACACACGACGAGAAAACTGTGCTCAAAACGAGGCAGGAAAGGCGGATAAGAACCAATGAAAACCATTTTAAAACTAGTTCATCGGCTGTAACGGTTGGGTGAGCTCTAAAAACTCTTAGGTTTAATATATGGTGCAGTGTTGGTTTAACAGTTCTTGTGTTTTTGCATTTATTTAAATCGAAACAGCTGAAATCATGTCAACGTGAAAATGTCTGCAGCTGTTTTTGTACTCAACGCAAATGTTTTAGTTGCATCAGGCGTCTTGGTAACAGTTCATGGCGATAGTTTCCAATTATGTGAAGCAATAACTGCGTGATTACCCTTTAGTAACCTTCCAGTTTATGTGGGAGATGAGGAAAGGCCTTTGTGACTTACCATAAAATTTACTTCATTGGATTTTTTTTTTTTTTTTGTCCTTTCTTTTGCAAAGCTCAGTTTTGCCCCCTGGTGGCGCAGTAAAAGAAGTACATCAGATAACCTTACACAAGGCAGTGTGTGACAAACAATGGTTGAAATGTGTTTGTTTATTAGATTTGTCTGGGATTTTAGGATTTATTTTCTGGAGCTTTTTTGTTACCAAAGAAATTTAATTTGGTCAAATGTTGACATGAAAGGAAACGTTCTTTCTTCCCTTTGTTTCCTGGTCAGATTTGGTTCAGCTGACCGGCTCACTGAAGCGTCCCGGGTCGTCCCATCCGGTGTCCGGCCACCTCCGTGTCCTCCACAGCCCTCTCACCTCGGGTCTGAACCCAGAGGGGATCTACGTTTGACCCCAGAGCTGAAGTGTGAGTCAACAGGGCGCCTTGACTATGCATTCTGTTTTGTTTTTTTTTAACCTTCAGTGTGAAGACGCCGTGAATAAACAATCTCTGAAGAGAAGTTCCTGAGCACTTGGTGGAAATAAACAATGACTTGCAGTGATGGCATTAGATAAAAAGCAGAGACGGCATCACATTCTGAGGTTCACAGGACTCTCCTGAACACCCGGCTGTTGTGGACTTTCTTCATCAACACTTGATGTAGTTTTACTTCAACACCTGCTGAATGATTTGCATTCTTCTCTCTTTAGCATCTTGATTAAAAACTTGCCTTTCAGACAGTATTCTTAAGAATTGTGCTAAATGTATGTGTATTATCTCTCCAGCATTAATGACTGTTTCTAATAGAAGTGAAGGATCCACTTTGTGTCTGTTGTAGAACTGTGAACAATCTTTTTCTGTGCTCCGTTTGTTCAAGTCAAAACTATGCACAAAATGCTTATTTTTATGACTGACGAATGTTTCGGTCCATATTTACCAAAACGATGGCTTACTGTAAATGTTTAACACTTTTTAGCTTTATGTAGGGAGTTTATTTTATTACAAAAAGGGTGCGTATACAGTTAAAACAAAACGCAGTCACTCGTTCCTGCAGTAAAAGCTGCGTATTAAATCAGTGTTAATAATCATCTGTAGCTGAATTTAGTTTGTTTAAAGACCTACAAAGTCTTTTTTTTTTCCTGAATGTATCACGTTTGTTTCTCCTAATGATCGCGTGGCCAAAGATTTGCAGGTCTTGTTGCATGACCGTGTTGGCCGTATGTGAATGTGCAGAGTACTCCCAGTCCGGTGAATCGGTTAGATGAGCTACAAATGATGGCATGTCAAACGGTTAGTTACCAGCTGCAGAGTGACTCGGTGATTAAAACGGCCTGTGTGCGTTTGTCAGCATGCATTCACACGTAGTCCGAGTAGTCAAAGGTTGGCAGCGCCTCTTAGACCGTAGACAACCAATTGATGTGTGTGTGTTTGTCAGTATGTGTGTGTGAGTCCAAATAGCCAAGGTTTGAAGCCTCCTTTTAGGTTGTAGTTCAGCTGCTAAACCCATCAAAGTGCCTTACATCCATTCCACAAATGGTGCATTCAGATACTGTACAGTAAAGATTTAGTGAGAACCTGAGGGAATAATAATCCCGATCAAAACATCAGATTTTAGCTCTGAACTGCAACAGATAACTTCAGCATGACACGAAGAAACTACCATTTTTTTCTGTTAGTGTTTTATAGAAACGTCGAAGGAGACGCTTTTATTGCTCTGAACTTTGCCACTGTCTTGTTACTACAAACCTACACACTATGAAATGTACTAAAACTGAAGATTTTTTTTGTTTTTGTCATGCATCACATGTGTACTGTAATTTGGATCAGAACTGTCACGTAGTTGTGGTCACTGTTTACATCTTCATACCTTCTAGAAAACTCTAAGATGTCAACTTTAAATAACCTGTTTTTTTATATATTCTATTTTTTTCTTGCCTTAATCAACTGCAAATTGTTGACTGATGTGTGTGTGTGTGTGTGAGAGTGAGTGTGTGGCTGTAACAGGCTGCTGATGTGATGTGAATTGCATGGTTCAATAAACCATCTGATAAACTCTGCTGTCTCATGACTGCTGCTTGGTGTAACGGGATAAAAATGTCTGGATGGAAGTGAAACAGAGTCTGCTCTGCTGCAGAGATCCGTCTTTCCACCAGCAGAGGGAGACATTTACCCACCGGTGGAGCATCAGCAGGAGCCCGATTCTCTTAGATTCATAATATCTCTTACAGTGGTGCATGGCTTTATGGATCCTTGACCATTTTTCTTAATTTCTTTAAAATAATTGGCTAAAAATATAACCAGAATGCTCAGCTATTCTAAATCTAAACCATAAGTAGCTGGTTAAACAACTAAAAAAATTATATATTTGTCATTAACCGGCAGAGGAAACGGGTTTAAAATGACACCTGTGTGTTTAAAAAGGGAGTCTGTAAAACTCTGCTGTTTTATTTCTTTGTGTAACTGTTGCTCAGTTCTGAACATCTGAGAGTTTTACTCATCTCTACCAAACAGCTTCAACTACGAGACATTTCTTTGCATTTAGTGACTTTAAATATTCCAAAACATGAACTACAGTTTATTTTTTTATGAGTTTAAGGTAGAAAAACAGTAAGTTGTTGCTGTTTTGTTCTGTTCACAAGTTGTTGTGTTTATCACGGCGGTGTGGATGGTTTATTGTGTCGCTGTTGTAAGTTTGAATCTCAGCTGTGACTTTTAGATTGAGACGTTTTTATGTTTTTCTCTGAGCATCTGTTTGTCTCTTCTCTGAGAACTGTCCTCCCTCTGTCCCATCCTAAATGTGAGTCTGTGTGTACAGTTGTCTGTCTCTGTGATGACCTGTCCAGGGCGTCCCCTGCCTCTCGCCTGCTGACTGATGGAGACAAACACCAGCTCCCCACAACCCGGACAGGAGAAGCAGGTAAAGGAAATGGATGGATGCATAAAACTAGATCTAAACCATGATGCTACCACCACCGTGTTTCATAGCTGGAATGCAGTGTTTCCTTTTGGAACTGCACAGTTTATGAAAACTTTAGCATCATAACATCAATAAGTCTGCTGAGAACCATAGTCTGTTATAATCTACGTGTCATTCATTCATGTTCAGCACGCCAATAATACCTTTGGCCAATTCTGTGGACTCTCTGAGCCCGTGACGAAAGAAAACGTGGGCTTTTGCAGCTGATGTTGACATCAGAATGAACAACATTGTTCTTGTGCAACCCGACTTTTGTTTCTGTCCTGTTTTTGCTTTTTGCTCCCATTTGTCCAGAGAGTATTTTCCCAGCAGCCTCCTCGTCTTTAACTGAGTGCAGAAAGGCACCGACAGAGAGCAGTGTCGGATGGAGATGCACGATGATGAACTAAGAAACAACAACATCAGTTGATCGGAAGCTTCTCTGAACATACAAACCTCTCAGGGTCGTCTTCGATGGTCGTCTCCACTTTGGGGGAAAGTTTTCATTGTAAGCAGCTCGTTTCACTGTGGAGTAATGAAACTTCAGACTTTTTAGAGACATATTTTTTTCTTTTTACCTTTTTCAAAGAGCATCAACAACTTTTTGTTGTTGTTAAACTATCTCTTCATGATACACATTTAAAGAAGTTTTGGGAAGTTCCCTGAACTCAAACTAAAACTGAAGCTTGTCCCACCGACTGAAAACACCTGATTCTAATTTCATTTTTATCTCCTTTTGAAGAGGAAACCTGATGATGTAGAAATGCAGAAGGTGCAGAAGGTTTTCCTGAACCTTTTCCGGCGCCTCTGTTCCTGGTCGGGAGTTTAAAAAGCAACAAAAACTAATCGAACTGTAGCGTTTATAAGTATGATGTTTGTATTCTGAGGAGCCGAATCTTAAGGCGACCCACACAAACCTTGAGAACGGTAAATAGTTTGCTCTGTCTGGACTTGCATGCTGCTGAATGAGAATCAAAATGACTGATTTTGATCCTGCTTAAAGCTTCGGATGAGTTGGGAGGAGGCCCTTTTTGTTTTCCAGCCGTCTGACCGTAACCTTCCTTCCTCAGCCTTTTATCACATGACTTCAGTTTAAAACTTCGGCTTACTGCACATTCTTCGGCTGTGACCCGTCAGCTGATTGTCGAAACACCTTCCATCCCCTCAACCTTCGGCATTGTTCTTTTTATGAGTCTTCTTTTTTTTTTTTTTTTGAACCAGTTTTGGTTCTCGTGACCCATTTGTAATGGATTCACACAAGCTGCCTACAGTCGTGCAGACACAAACCGTGAGCGCGGAGCAAAAAAACACCTGCAAAGTTGAGTTTTTGATATTTATTTTACAACTCATCAGCAATAATTTAGAACAGCGGAAAGCATCAACGAAAGGTGCAACAGTTGTTTAGTTAAATCTTCAAAAAACAAAAGAGAGAGAGAGAGAGAGAGAGAGAGAGAGAGAGAAATTCATAGACTTCTACAACACTGACGAAGACATGTTTACTTAATGGTATTTATTTGCAAAAAAACTATGTACAAACATACATGCCACTTTGATAAGAGACGCGAGGCGAAATCAGCTGACTTAAACTACAAAAGCGTTTTAATGTCTGCCAAATACAATGACGTTTGTGCCGGTTTAGTCCTGTGTGAAAGGTAAAAAGTTCTGTTCCATTTTGGACGGAGTCTGTTACAAAAAGAGGCCAAGATTAGGTTCTTCACATGGCGCTGATGAACACAGTTCCTTTCCCAGCTCTGTCAGTTTTTCATAACGACTGCCTGATGTGAAAATGGGGCTTAGATTTTTCTTTTTTTAAAATATTATTATTATTCCCCCTGATTTAAGCAGCATGTAGGAAAACTGGGAGGATTTCTAAATAGTCGCTTTGCTGCGTGAAATCATCGCAAAGCAACTCGGATCGTCTGGATGAAGCGGAATCATATCAAGACATCTCAACACAATAGAAAGTTTCAAAGAGAACTACAGTGATTAACTTTCAAAATGACAAACTGGGGGGCAGGGGGCAGGGAGGGAGCAGAATAAAGTGCACTTAACGCCTCATCCTACACAGAAACTTTTAACAGCTGAGGAAATACAGGTACATTCAATATCAAGGATCTCTAAGGTGCTATCCTACAATGTTTCCTGGAGGTCCAGGAGGTTCCAGAAATGGTTCGATTAGGGAAATGACAACAGTCTGAAGAGGAAACTTCCACTTCTTCTGATGGTCTCTTCTTACCAACACAAGCAGAGGGAACTTGTTTTTCTTTAATGAGGGGCATCCGGCGTTACACCTCTCCCCTCATAAATTCATGATTGTTAAATTATCTTTTTATTTGTGGTGTGCATGTTGGGAAGCAGGGACAGTAATGTGTCCCCAAACCAGCCTGCCTCCGTGCAAAGTTAGAGTGAGGTAATGAGGATTCTCCTCTGGGCCCATTTGGAGCCCATTTAATGAATGAGACTACCTCCAAGCTAATATTTACAGTCAGTCTGCCAGCTTGTTACAGACAGAGGTCAGTTAATGAGGATTATACTGCACTGTTGTTGTTACGCAAAGGTTTTTTTTTTGTTTGTTTTTTCTTTTTGGCACCAATGCTGCCATGTCAAAATATTTTATCAAAGAGGATTTAAAAAAAAAACTCACTCCAGCACAACACAGCTGTGAAGTGTCAATCATTGGTCATTCAGATTGTTTGTGCAAAAGGCACGCGCAGTCCCAATGTTTCACCTTTCTGTTGTCGTGTAAACAGACTTATTAGCTGCTCTGACAGGCGGGAAACTGCTCCTCGTGGGGACTATTCTTCATCTCCGGGGACGCGTCGCCCGCGTCGCCCTCCCCGTCGTCGCTGACGGGACTTTCCTCGAGCTCCTCGGCCGAGCCCGCGTCAGCCTCGTGCGCTCCGCAGCCGCTTCCGGAGTCCTTGGGCTGCGGCGAGGCTCCGAGGTGCGCGGACAGGCCGGGGAAGGCTGCCGCGGCCGCCGCGTGCGCCGGGTAAAGCCAGGGGAACGGAGAGGCCAGAGCTGCCGCCGCCGCCGCCGCCGCCGCGGGGTACATGTACTTCTCCAGGTTGCTTTTGTCGAAAAAAGGCATATAAGGCGCCGCGGCCGATGGGTTGATGAAGTAGAAAGGCATGCAGATCGGTGACTGCTGTCCCACTGAGTTTATTCCCATCAGAGAGTTCATAAACGCCACATCTGGCCTGGTTGGCTCCGCGCCTCCGATCCCATTCCCGGACCAGCACATCTTAGTCTTTTTGGCCGCCCTGTCGTCTCCAAACTCCTGCTTCACCTTCGCCGCTTTGGCCCCCGGAGCCTTGCGCGCGCACTCCTTCTCCTTCCCGTCGCTCTTCTCGGCCTCCCCGCCGTAGCCGCTGTCCGTGTCCGTGTCGTTCTCGTTCAGCTCGCTGCCCTGGGTCCTCTGGATGACGGGGACGCAGTTGGCCTGGCCGTCGGGCTTCTGCGCGTCCTGCGCGTCCCCGGCGGAGGGCAGCGGGTGCTGCAGCAGCGGCGGCGGCGGCGCGTCGGGCTGAAACCGCGCCAGCGCCTTGTGGAGGTGGCCGATGAGCTGTGCGCACCGCTGCTCCCTCGCGGTCCAGTTCTCGAACTGGCTCAGGTACTGCAGGACCTCCTTGGCGCAGGTCTGGAACCCGGAGTGGAACGCGTCCAGGTCCGCGTGGACAGGGGACTTCATGGAGCGGTCTCCTGGAAAACAGACAGACAGAAGTGGGCTGCCAGATAACCATTAGATCACAATCTTCACAGTTAAACGTGTTTTTTTTTTGTTTCCTCCATGCTGCCTAAGTGATCTTTCTTCCAAGATTAAGGTGAAAAAAGTTACTTTCAACACAACCACTGTTTCTGGGAAGGTTTGGAAGTGAACCAGATCTCACCATTCTGTAGAGCAATGATCTTCTGGTGCTGCTGCTCGGTGACAGCAGTCAGCGCGTTTAAATGCTTCAGCGTCAACTCCAGGACGACAGCTTTCTCCAAGTGTCCGAGCGTCTGTGGAGGCAAAACCGTCAGATTCAGCTGTCTGCTCCTGCCCTTTCATAACCACTCTCTGAACAAGACAAAGAACTCAAATGAATAAGCTCTCACCGAAAGCTTTAGATGTTCTGGTAACAAATCCTTCAGCTGCCCAATACATTCGTTGATTCTGTCTCTCCTCTTCTTCTCTATCAGCCGGTGCGGCAACTTGTACGCGTCCTGGTGGCGCCAAAAAAATACAAGCATTAAGCAGAAATATGACCCAAAAGTTTACAAAAAAAGTTAGATTCTTATTGGATTAAAGTTTTTTAATCAAACAGCAACTGCGCACACCTTCCCACCATCCTCCCGCTTTATCCCTCTTTTAGATTTGCACATATACAGAGGAGGGAAATCCACCCTGAAGACAAAAAAAAGGAGACGAGACGATCAGCCAGGTTGTCAGGATGGTTCAGTTTCTCACACACACACAAAAAAAGCGGCTCTTACCCCAAGAAATCCGCGTGCTCCATGAACTGCCTGTCCTGTAAGTGCGGGATCCTCTCATCCATCACTTCTTCTCCGCCGCTGCCGAGTCGCTTCTGAGCTGCTTTTTTTCTGGAGGGGGGAGGGTGAGGGTGGGGGGGTGTTTGCTGTTCCTGCGGCCCCACACACACAGACACACACACACACGCACTGGAGGGAGGCTGAAGGGAGACGGTGTAGCAGAGTGTGCGTCCTCCGGCGGAGCTGCGGATCACACTGGTGTCGGTGGAAGCCCGAGCTGCCACTTTGCGAAGCTGTCGGCTCTGTTTTGTTAGAGCGCACGCGCGCCTCTGGTCGGGGAGCAGCTTCCGTCTCACGTGTAGGCTGCACCAGCACAAAGTCCAGTAATTAGACCCTGCGTGTGTGTGAGTGTGTGTGTGTGTGTGCTATAACAGCCGCTGTTCCTATAGCGATGGAGCCGTCAGCAGCTGAGTGTTCTGCTGCAGGTGCGCTCACAGAATCAGAGGCGACCCTAAAAACTTACTGTACTGATTTAAGAGCAGCTGAGAGGGCTGTTCCCAGGGACGCCACCAAGGGGGGGCCACCCTTATAAATTTGTCCCCCCACTGCCCCTTTTGGCCAGACAGTTTTTTTTCCACTGAAATAGAGAAACGCTGGAATGACCACCGACGGATCTTGGTGAGATTTTTGGCCACCATCTTGAGAATTGTTTTGTGCATTGCTCCATGCTGTTTAAATGTTAAAGCCATTGTGTATGCTGTGCCATCAGTCCAATAGGAGGATTCCAATAGCATCCTTATTTTACTTAAATAAACATAGATCGTGCATGTTGTGAAAACAGAAAGTTCTGTAACGAGCCTCCCAACAAGCCCGGTTAAACATTATCGTGGGGGCAACATGCCAACCGGACGCCTTACCACTACTGTGATAAAATGATCAACTGCTGTAATCATTCTAACCAGACCAGAACATAGGTGCACTTTAAGAAATTAAGTACTTTACATGTCTGCTTAGTCTAACCAGAGCTTTGCTCCAGTGTCAAATTGGAGTCAAATTCACTTAAATTACTAACTTAGAGAGAGGCTATAAACATGGGATGGGCTATATGGCAAAAATCTTAAAACACTTCTTTTTTTATGGTAAAATAACAATTACAGTTGTAAGTTTTAAATGGATTTTTGACAAGTTACTAAACGATGTATCCAGACTGTTTTCCAATCTGTAAAAGAAGCTGTAAAATAAATAACAGGGCATTTAGGCAGAATAACATTCCTGAACAGAATTTAATCAGTTCTGGCAGCTGGAGTAACTTGTGGAAAGTACAATGAACTTTTAACAGGAGCATTACCAGACTTGAGACGCTTTTGTCTGACTCAAATATTTTAAATTGAAATAAAAGGTAAACGACAACTCTCCAACCCAGAGTCTGTCCTGAGCGGTCAAAGGCTGCATCAGTAAAATGGTCAAAGCCCACATAGATGGCTGTTTGTCACTTCTCCGGCACGCCTTTCCCCACTGGTGATATCGATCTGGTTCCCTGTACTGGTTTGGGAAACTGAAATTGACAATATAAAAACTGACTGACTGAGATGCACTTTTCATGACTCTTTGGGACGGAAATGGCTCTGCTCAGCGCAAACAGTACATAGTAAACATCTAGTCTCGATGCTAGCTGCACACTTGTTTTTACTATTTTGTGACCTTCAAATATACCGAATTACACAACTGTATCTACAACATTTGAGTTTTGTAATATGGGCCAAGTGTTACTGACACTAATAACAGCCGAGTGTGTTTTCTGTGCATACCTGTCAGTACGCTGCAAGTCTGTCCCGCTTGAATTTGGACTGAAAAAGTCCTGAAAACTGAATAAACTTGCAGCTCTACACAATTACTCATGTTTCTGAAAATAATACATTGAATTAAGCATTGTAATAGTGTGCATTTTTTCACTTTAGCATAGCTATGGTTTGATTCATGAAATGTTTTATGTTAGCAAGAAACTATGTACAAACATAGATAAACACAGAAAAGGTCACATTTTCAATGATTTATGAACTAATACGACATAATACTCACTGATGAAAAGTAATGCCATGTTCTGGGACGTGATGGCTCCAATAATTATAACAAATAATGGAAAATATCGGATGCCAAAGACAAGTTTAGGTTTATGTTGCCATTCTGGCAGTGTCTAAAGATGCCCACATTGGTACATATACAACTTCTCAAAATGGCCGCTCAAACTCCTATCTTTGAGGAGATAGGAGGGGCTGGCGATTCCAGTGTTTCTCTTTTTCAGAGGTCTTATCCTCCTGATTCTGGAGCCTGGCTGTTCCACTGGGACACAAATCATTAAACCGTCTGACACACCAGGGTGAAGCCAAGTAAATAAATAAATAAATAAACCGTCTAAAAACAACAAAACTCCTCCTGAACTCCTCGGCGGAGATGTTAATGTGGAGCCACGCAGCCGGTTGCTGTAAGTTGCCGTGGGGGTCTGAAACCTGCTCAGCCGCCAGCTGCGTTCTCCGTAACCATGGCACCGGCTCAGCTGTGTGCACAAACACGTGCGTCGTGGTTCTTCATTAATCTCAACATGAGCGACACTCATCTATAAATATGCCAACATTTACCCCCCCCCCCACCCCACCCCCTAAAAAATGAGTCATTCCATTTGTTTAATCAAGAACATTTGATTAGAATAAAAGGCAGAAGTTTAATTATTGACTTGGGGAAGTTTGTTTTTGAAGTCAGTGACACCTGTTCCTCTTTAGATGTTCCAAAACACCTGTTTTAACGTCCTCACATGCCTTATGATCACATTACTCCTTCCTGTTAGTCATGTGACTTTTCCTGGCAGGCAGCATATGTCTCTGTTGTGTAACAGTGCTGACAAAGAGTGATCCAGTCACTCCTGCTCTCTAACCAAGTGTGACCTCTTCTCTTAGCTTCTCATTAACCTGCTGGAGTTTCTCTTTTTGTGTCGGCTGTACGGGAGAGAAACACTCCCGTGTCGTATGTTAGAACCCCCCCTTCGTGTCTTTGCCGCCTCCCTTCCCTCCTCTTCCTCCCCTCCTCAGTATGTTGCTCGCTCTATATGTGGCACTAGAGCTGCCACACAGAGGAATCCGGTCCAAATGTTTTCCATATTAGTTCAGAGCCGTCTCTGTTTTCAAATAGCAGATGAGCTGGGCTTGGTGAAAAGCAGGCAGGGAGGGGCAGGGAAGGGGGGTGAGGGGGGGCAGCCAGCAGTCAGACTCACCCACCCCAAAGAGTGTAACAGGAAAAAGAGCTGAAGACAAACAGGGAGAAGAGAGTGAAAGGCAGGAGGAAGAATGGGACAGGGACAGAGAGGTTCTAAAGACAAGAAGAGCAAGGAAACGAAGAGAGATGACAGCCCAGCACCAGAGGACGGTGCTAAGTGCAGAGTGTGTCGTTTCCCTCTGCTCGTCGCCCTGCTGCAGCTCCTGTTGGGGGTGGCTGTCACAGCCGTGGCCTTCCTCATGCTGGCTATCAGCCCCTCACTCCTGGCCAGGGAGACGCCTCACTGGGCTGGGATCATTGTAAGCTCTGGCTCTGTCGACAGCCACCGCCTTGCATGGAGCATGAACCTCATATATTATACATTGCCTGCATGACCCTCAGCTCTGTCACTCTGAGTGATCACACGGATTCTCACTCACAAATAAACCACCATCTGAATGCGTACACCTAAACCTCTGCTCCGTCCGAGGCGCATGACTCTGCCTGCACGTTCTGCTGTTTGTGTTGTGAGTTCAGGAAGTCCTCTGCAACTTGGCAGGCGAGCCAGGACATCCAATCCCAGCACGGCATCTTCAGCTTCTGAACACCTTAGAAAGCCTTCTCTTATTTAATATGCATACTTAACTTTTGCCTTCCTTCAAACCCAAGTGCATTTATTATTACTGAAAACTGCTTGACTGAAAGCTGAATTAAAGGAGATTTGCATAGAATAAAGTTGCATTTATAGACTCTAAGAGGAATCTTAAAGTCAGTTAGACAGTAAATGAGCTACAGACAATATAAGTATGAAAAAACTTAACACAAAAAGTATCTGAATTGTCAGCTTTTGTGTAAAAAATGTAAATCCAGATTAAAATTTACAATCTCTTTCTTTGTCATATAGGAACAGGAATCACCTTTTATAATGTAAAATAAAAAGGGTCAATTTTCCTGATCCCCTTTGTTTGGCATACAACCTTTTGGTCACAAAAACATGTTCCTGTTTGGTCTTGTTCCAGCCTATCACTGATGCCATCAGCTCTCGAAAACATTCTTGGACACCAACATCCCGAGTTAGATCCTCACGAGATTCAGCCGAGTGAAAAACATTGAGGTCATCAAGAACTTTCCAGAGGATCCTTAGTGCTTAAGAACCTGAGAAAAACAGTCAAATAAGATGCCGCACGTTAGTCACAAGACTCCGATTGCACTGAGGAGATAGAGTGTGAGTCTGTGTGTGAGAGAGGAGAGAGAATAACAAAGTAATATAATCAGATAGCAGCTTACTCACTGATGAATCATATAATATTAGGAAACATCTGGGAGAGGATTCTTATTTTTATACTGAGCCTAATACAATGGCACCAAGGTATAGTCAATTAAAGCTTATATTAGGACTAAAATGCAATAAAAAATGGTGATTTTGATACATTTGAAATGGCTAAATAAAACCTAAAGCATAAAAAGTGTTTCCTGTTTCTTGCAGATGTGTTTAGTTTCCATCCTGGGTTTCATCCTCTACTGCATCAACTACCAGCCAGACGAAAGAACATCTCTGCAGTTCATTGTAAAGGTGAGTTCACAGACAACCTGACGGAGTTTCAGTCAGGTTCGAGCCTCGGCTCCTCAAAAATTAAGTCTCTTTTAATTCACCAAACACCGAGGTAACCTAAGACAGGTGACCTGTGCAGAGAACAAAGTTTTATCCTCTTACACACAATGTTAGCTGCACAGAGAGAATAGAATTTAACTGCATTCCTGTATAAAAGGATCTAAGTGCATTCCTGTATGAAAGTGCTCCGCAGGGATTCCTAAGCAGCAAAGGAGCACTTTCATTAATGCAGCTTGATTCTACAGCTTAATTAGTCCCACAAAGCCTGAAACTGGAATTTCAAGACAATTAAAATCAGTCTACTATTGTTTCCAAAGATCGCTTTTATTTTTCATTTTTGTCTGACTCTAATGTACACACCATGTTTAAATATATAAATACTGGAGGACGTAAGACTCCTTCAAAGCACTTTAGCTGAAGTCCAAATATTCAGTATGATGCAATACAGTATAATACGATACCATATTATATGATATAATACAGTATAACAGTATTGTACAGAACATTAAATAATTCAGTATGATAAAATACTGTACAAAGCTTTATTATACAATATTGTATAAAACAATACATTTAGAGAAATTTGTTTTTGTTTCTGTGCTGTCCCAATATCTTATACAATACAAACATACAGTAATCCACCAGGAAGTCATATTATTCAAATCCAAAGAATTAAAAAAAAAAGTGTATAGCTTGACCTGTACCACAGAGACAAATTGCACACATATTCAGACTTCAGAGACATTATTTAAAATCACGGTTAAAGTCAGGACAACGTTTTTTTTTAATCATTCGGGCCACATTTAAAGACTGTATCTTTCACCAGACAGCAGGAGCTCATTTTCAAATAAAGGACGTCCAACAGGTCTGACAAAACTTTCTGTGCCTGTTGGAACAAAGACTGCTCATAAATGTCCCGAAGGGAGGAACTGTAGTCCTTCCCATCACCTTCATGGCAGGCTGCACCGACACGCAGCAGCTTGGACTTTACCCACGCAGAGACATTTCCATATTATGCTGCCATCCCGTTCCCTGATAATGCTCTCCATCACAGCTTGATAAAATGGAAACAATGTTTTCTGAGCGACACTGAACTCTCTCAGAGTGCATAAAAAAGTGCAGCCTTTAGTTGTAGCACGACTCAGGCACTTGTATGAAAACTGTTAATTATATGTACACCAGAACAGCTTTCTTCGGCCCTCCACACAAAAGTGCTTCAGCTGATTGATGTAACTCATTCAAAAGCTTCTCTGGTTTTTATTCTTGCTTAAAAATTGATGCCTTTGCAGTCAGCTGTCTCAGTTGAGTCAGGATCGAGCCGGTCCATTTATACGCTCAAACAGGACATCACACAGTAAACAGGCTAACCAGCGTTGACTGTAGTTGTCCATCCATCCATTTTCTTTTACCCGCTTTTTGTGTGTGATAGGCGGGGGACACCCTGGACAGGTCGCAAGTCCTTCACAGGGACATGGAGACAAACGAGACAAACAGCCATTCACGGTCTCACTCACACCTGGAGACAATTTAGTGATGAACCAATGAACCTAACATGCTTATTTTTGGTCTGTGGGAGGAAACTGTGCCACCGTACCACCAACTATAGTTTTGTTTCTACCAATTGTTAGGTTTCAAATGATGAAAGTTTTTTTTTTTTGGTTAAGCTCTGGTTTTACATTCATCTCCTTGTAGCCATGCCTCAGACCTCCCAGCTGTTGCCAGTTTCACATGAACACTTCTGCAAATCGAGTGCTACTCTCGTCGCTTGCATAATTCCAAGAGCAGCACGTCACTGAAGCTAAAACGCACCGGTGAATGAGGGCTCCTGTTATGTAACTGATGGATTAGGATGAAGATTTAGTGTGTTTGAGATGGAACAATTGCATAAACAATACAAAGCCCGTGTTGCATTTTACACATGTATTTTTAGACAGCCTCTGCTGTGCAGAACCCTGACACGGGATGTGCATTAAAGGTGGTTGGCGGCTGTAGCTGCCTGCCACTGTAACCTGTGTTGTGACTCCTTTGTGCTAAAAGCTGGGCTCCCATTCTGAGGGTCAGACCTTGCCCTGCGGTATTGTGGGTAATCTCTTTGAACTGAATTGGCAACAGGCACTGAGCCAGAATGTCTGTTTTAAGCCATAGTTTTGGCACTCCTGGGGTAATCATGAGACAACAGAATCAAGACAGATTAAAGTAATAAAAAAAAACCCTGCTGAAATGAAGAAAATAGATGCTTTTCCTCATCCAAGCTTTCAGAGTTGAAGTTCATGGTCTCATAGTGCTTCTCTGCCCCCTACAGCTCCTGTACTTCGTCCTGTGCACCACCGGCCTGGTCATTTCCGTGCTGGTCGTGGCGTTTGCTGGACACCATCACTCACAGAACCGCAGCCTCGCCTGTAAGCAGGAAGGAGGAGACTGCGTGTGCGTGCTGAATGAGAGCGACCCGATCGCTCGCACCTTCACCTACCAGGAGGTCAGTGACTGCAGGTCTATCACGGAGACACTTCCTTTGTACTTTCTGATCCAGATCTTCTTGAACCTGGCCCAGGCGTTAGTCTGTAACGTGGCCGCTTTCATCATGTGGAAGGATCGCTATCAGGTCTTCTACTCTGGGCTTCAGATCAGCGCTCCCTCCACCCAGCTGTGGCAGAGAGTTTAGAAAAAAGGGTCTTTGGCTCTTTTTTATTTATTTCTTTGGTCTGTGCCTTAGTGTGTCAGTTACAGGCAGGCGAGAAGTTAAAGGAAATGTTTCAGAAGAGATGGACTGTTTTAAAATCTAATTAACCAACACAGGCTGAACATCTTTTATAGCACTCAGTCAGTATATATTTTAGTTATCAGAGCAGCCAGTGACCCTTTCATCTCATATGGATGACAGGTAGCAATAAATATTACTAGAATGTACATAGTACCTAATAAGTACTAACCTACTGTCTATGAACTGGGTACTTACCGGGTACTTACCCATACATACTGGGTATTTCCCTGGTTCTTACCAGGTAAGTTCCTGGTACATACTGAGTACTTACTGGGTACATACCTGTGATGTTGTATTTGTTTTCACTCTGTTGGGAGCGGTCTCTTCCAGGATGGGTGTCTCCGTCATATATAGGCAAAATCAATACATAATACAAACTGGTACATACTGGTTATGTAAGAGTAATAGTATTTTGTTTCCCCTTTAACTTCTCATCTCTCTGTGCATTAACATGTATAGTGCTTGTATTATGATGGGGTTTTTTTGCACACATTTTGTATAACAAATAATAAACTTTGTATTTGCCTAACATGAACAGAATAAGATTTTAATTGGACACTGTTTCCTTTTTGAAAAACAAAACCAGTTATTTCCTGTTTTGAGTTGTCTTGACATTTATATGCTTTTGTAGGTTCAATGCAGTGCTTGAAACTAGTATCACTGATTTGTTTTGTAGCTCAAAAAATGTGTACTTTTGCACAATTTTGGGTGGTTTTAGTTTGTGAGATTTACTGATTAGGATTAGTTTTTCCAGTGATGCTTTAGGTGGCATACAGGATCTCTGCAAACGATTTGTGAAGATTTTACTTCAGTTTTTTTTTCGTTCAGACTGCACAGCGATTTACTGATCTCAAGTTAGTATTCACAAATATCAAATGAAGTTAAATTGTATATCCTCAAGCTGTGGAAAAGACTTTTGGGCAATAAAAAGGTCAAATATTAAAAACAGCAGCAGATACCTCTGTTCTTTCTCTGGTAGTCTTTTTAAGCTTAATCTAATGACATTCTTTATTATGTTGTTGGTTTGTAATAAATAAATTACAATAAAAATAAGTTTTTAGCTCTGTTGCTTACAGTTTGTGTTATTTTGAAACAACAACGATGTCCTTGATAAACCAATTCACAGCAGCAAAAGTGTTTTTCAGTTGCAAAATCATTGGTAGCAACAAATCCTTATCCTGTCATCAGTAACAGTCTGAGCAGACCACACTTCATGGGACTGGAACCAGACTGAAACTGAGCTCTAAGCTGCGAAGGTGGATTCCAAGCCAGTAGCCAGCATGACTCAATCAGCCTGTAGGAGGCAAACTGCTGCAGCCACAAAGGGAGGAGGAGGGGAGGCCACGAGCTGGGGGGAGGAGAGGGGGGACTCAGACAGGCAGCTGGAGCCATTACTCAGACGGGATGAAGCAAAAGGTAGGAATCAGGAAACGAACCGTTTTTAACTTTCTCCGTCCTTCCCTGGTGGCCCGACAGCACTTTAAACAATCTAAACACACACACGTTTGTTCTATAAAGGGGGAGTGCAACCAGTGTGATAGTACACCTTGTTTTTCATCTATTTCTGATAAATAAAAGGATTTCATGACTAAAACTGACTTTTAATACATTGTTTGTTTCGTGGTCATGTTCTTCTTTTAGTTTGCTATAACATGTGTGCTTACACATACACACATGCAGTTATATATATATATATATATATATATATATATATATATATATATATATATATATATATATTTACTGTGCAAAAGTTCTGAGCCATTCAGCATTTCTTTATATTGTGCTTCCAATGAGTCAGGCTTTTTGTAATTTTTTTCTTTCTGGTGGTATTTTTGTTTTTATGGACTGGTTGTTTTTTTTCACTGATTTTTCGCCCAGTCAGTGATCATTTTTTCTTTTTAGATGACCGTCTTTTGTTTGTTCAACACTTTCACTCTGACCTATGACTCATTCAGGCATTAAAAGGCTCCAAACTCAAGAGCAGAACCAGCGTTGTGTCGACACAGTTTATCAAAAAAAAAAAATCCATTTTTAAAAATTTTTTTTTTTTTTGGCACTCTGTTACCAGCAGCCTGTCACAAAGACACAATTTGTTCAGCTGAATCTATAATAAATACCAACAATAACACGGTTTTACAAATATAACAAAAAGTGATTTCCAAAGAGCTATTGGCTGAAAACTTGACATTCAGTCAACGATTAACTGAAGATGCATCTGTCAGGTTTTTGCTGGATTTTTTTCCTGTTTTTTAAAGGCACAACTTTTAGATGCTGTTCATTCGCTGCTGATATCGCAAGATGTCACACATATCATGTTGTGCTTACCTACAACCACATCAAAATATAACTCAGTATCTGTAAAGCTGACTGAGTTGCAGCCATTTTTGTCTTGGTTAATGTTGAATCCATGTAGTGGTTCAGGAGATATTTTGCTAACAGACAGACTGGGTTGACTCCAGTAGTTAATGTTAAAGAGTGCGCACTAAGTAGCACTTGGATTATGAGTCGTGAATGACTCTCAGCTACCAGCACACCAAAATCTTGTACAATATTTGTAAAACTGACAGAAATATAACCACCCATGTGTTTCTAATGAGAGTTGGCTGTGGTGGCCATCTTGAATTGGGTTGACTCCAAATGTTAATCAGTTGTATATGGGGCGCCGTTTGTAAAGGAGCTTGTGCTAAAAATTCATGCCTAAATTTTGTCACATTTAGCTTCTGCTAAAAATTCATGCCTAAATTTTGTCACATTTAGCTTCAAACACTGTTTAAAAATGTAGTGTTGATTTTCTGATGTCACTTTTTACAACATTTAGATTTAACATTTAACATTTAGATTTAACATTTAGCATTTAGATTTATATTTAGTATGTAGCTGTAACAATTACATGTAACTAGCTAAATGTTGTAAAAAGTGACATCAGAAAATCAACATTACAATTTTAAACAGTGTTTGAAGCTAAATGTGACAAAATTTAGGCATGAATTTTTAGCAGAAGCTAAATGTGACAAAATTTAGGCATGAATTTTTAGCACAAGCTCCTTTACAAATGGCGCCCCATAGTTGTACACATGTATCTAAGGGTTGTTTTTCTGAAAGGTTCAATAAAATTCATCCAGTAGTTCATGTGATATTTTGGTCTGATCTTTTCGCACAGACAGGAGCAAAAAACATCACCGTCCACTCGTGTCTGTCGGCGGCGGGCGATAAACAAGGAAGTCTGGCTCCTTGGAGACATTAAAGGTGGTTTAAAACTTTTACACAGCCCCATTACCCAGGTGCATTTATCAGATGTTACTTTGACAGCAGCACATGACTTCAGAAACATTTCAGACCATTTACAACAAGCGAAAGATTCATTTCGGCGAACAGGAGTGTGTGACACGGGGCAGACCTCTTTGGGGTTCTCATGTGCTTATTTTGTGTTATGATGTCAGTTCCTCGTGTGACCACAAAGCTCAGACACAGGAAGTCACATGCCAGTCATCATGGGGGCAGGTTTATTTATAAAAAAATGATACTCGAGGAGGAGACGTTCACCCTTCTCTTCAGCTTTTGGTTAAGTTAGTTGATCTTTCAAAACAAACAAAGAAAGAAAAACTACAGCAGATGAAATGTTTGATATTAGTGAGTCTTTATGGGAAACACAGAGATCAAATCAAAACTTTAGTTGCAACTTTGTTAAACTCACAGCATCTTAGGTTGATAAAAACACAATTTAAAGTTCATTTGAGCACAAATGTTTCCTCAGAGTGTCTTTTTCAACACTTTACAGGTAAAGAAATGCCTCACTCTCTCCGCAGAATACCAAAAGGCTAACTGTGTGACCTTCGACTGTGGTTTATTCAAAAATAATCCAAATGTGTCCAAGGTTGTGTTCATAAAGTAAATCATTCACTGCTCACATGCGTTTAATACCCCACCGAGAGGCTGAAACGAAGCTGACCTTTCATATTTTTTCTTTCTTTCTCTCGCAGGTGAAAAAAAATGTAAAAATTTAACAGGATATAGCCGACAGGAGTGTCACAATATGGCAATGAGACTTTTGCCAGACAGTAATGACGGTGCTGATATTATCCACTCCCTCTGTTCCCCGTCTGAGTGCAACACATTCCAGTAATGCTGCACTTTAGCCCTGGAGTCTGTGCAGTGACAGCTGCTCACCATTATGGCACTGCGTGAACTAATTTTAATGGCTGTCACCGGCAGCAGGACTAAATGCAGGACTGCCAGCGTAAACAAAACACGAAAAGCCAAGACGGATGGTCCTCTCAGCAGAGGGTAAATGACAGGACGGGATAAAACACCAGTTTGCTTTCTGCGATTAGTTCACCACCTCAAACGTGGAACACAAACATTCTCGGATTTGATTTATTCACAGTTCATAAGACTTTCAGTAAGAAGCTGATAGCCTACACTGCTTTGAACAGATTTTATACGTGTTGTACTTTTGTCTTGTTGTAACCACATAACTCAAAAACTTTATTGAGATTATTTATGATAGACCAACACAAAGTAAAGCATAATTGTGAAGTATAAGAAAAATGACACGTTTTTTTTTTTCAAATTTTTTACAAACATATATCTGAAAAGTGGGGTTCACATTTGTATTCAGCCCCTGAGCCATTACTTTGTAGAACCACAGCAATTCCAGCTGCAAGTCTTTAGAGCAGGGGTCTCCAATTCTGGTCCTTGAAAGCCACCATCCTGCATGTTTTACTTGTTTCTCTGCTCCATCACACCTGATTTGAATCAATGAGTGATTAACAGGCTTCTGCAGAACATGAAGAGGTAATTTAACCTCTGAATCAGGTGTGTTGGAGCAGGGAAACAAGGAAAACATGCAGGATAGTGGCCCTAGAGGACCAGGAATGCCCACCCCTGCTTTAGAGGTTTGTTTCTACCAGGATCACATGTAGAAAATTAAAAATTTTGCCTATTTTTCTTTTCAATTTACCTGAAGCTCAGTCAGATTGGATGGAAGGCAATGTTCAAGTCTTGGCACAGGTCTGGACTTTGACCAAACCATTCTAACCCATGAATTTGCTTTGATATAAACCAATCCTCTGTAGCTCTGGTCGGATGTTTCAGGTTGACGTCCTACTGGAAGGTGAACCTCCGCCCTGGTTTCAGGTTGTTGTTTTTTTTTGCAGCCTCTGTATTCACACTGAGCAAAAACATAAACTCAACACTTTCGTTTTTGCTCCCATTTTTCATGAGCTGAACTTAAAGATCTAAGACTTTTTCTGTACACAACAGGCCCTTTTCTGTTAAATATTGTTTACAGATCTGTGTTAGTGAGCACTTCTCCTTTGCAGAGATAATCCATCCACCTCACAGGTGTGGCATATCAAGATGCTGATTACACAACATGATTATTGCACAGGTGTGCCTTAGGCGGGCCACAATAAAAGGCCACTCTAAAATCTTTACTTTTACTGTCCTGGAGGGTCCGGGTCAGTATCTGGTGGGATCGGATTTGCCTAACGCAGTGCTACACATCTCCTTCACTCAGAGCTAATCAGGTTGTTGAATGTGGCCTCTGGAATGATGGTCCACTCCTCTTCAATGACTGGAATATCCAGTTACTGACAATAAAATGTCACATTCAATAAAAAAGTTTTTATACTTTATTAGATAAACTTGACTTTCTCAAATCACAGTGGAAAACAGCTTTCATAGAATGATTGATGTGAAGAATGAAGTAAAGTCTGCAGTCTGTGCATCACACTGGCTATTAAACAGCAATGAAATGTCAGGACTAAACAGCAGAGCAGCGACAACATGAACATATTTTGCTTTGAAAATTGGTCTGCTTGTGCTGCATAAACTAAAATATGTTTCTGTGTAAAAGAAGAAACCCTCTTTTTTTTCCCCCACTGGTCTGTTTCCTTCATGGATAAGTAGAAGTGCAAGTTAACCCAGTCTGTGTGTGAGGGGTGGGCCAGAGGTGATCTGCGTAAATAATACTTCTTCAGATAAACTCAGGGAGGTTCGCCAAAAGACATTTTTCTCTAGCAAAGGTCCAGAATAAATATATTTAAATTCTCTTTTGGTCACAGCGAAGTTCGGTTTCTTCAATCAACATCATATTGTCTTTTCAGGTCTGCACTTCTCTGTGGGCAGACAGCTTCTCACTGCAGAGAAGCAAAGAAAAACTGCAGCCCAAGTGGGAATTACCGTGAATGACAGAAAAGCTGCACTGCCTAAAGTGAATTACCATAAATGAGGGAAAAGATGAGCCACCTCAGACGAATTACAGTAAATTTCAGGAAAGTTGCACTGTCTAAGCCTAGTGGTCTCCAATCCTGGTCCCCGAAGACCACTATCCTGCATGTTTTACTTCTTTCTCTGCTCCAACACACCTGATTTGAATCAATGTGTGAGTAACAGGCTTCTGCAGAACATGAAGAGGTAATTTAACCTCTGAATCAGGTGTGTTGGAGCAGAGAAACAAGGAAAACATGCAGGACGGTGGCCCTCGAGGACCAGAATTGGAGACCCCTGGTCTAAGCTAAAGTATCTTAAAGGAACTTTCCGTAAATGTGGGAAAAGATGCACAGTCTAAAAAGAATTACCATAAATGCTACTTAAGCTGCGCTGCCTAAAATGAATTACGGTAATCAGTTTCATTTGGGTCTGGACCGCGGTATGAATTTGGGGACTCCTACCTTACGATATCTGGAAGAACTGAGGCAAACTCTGCTCAAAAGCTGCTGACTCTTCTTACAAATTTATTATAACATCTGACCACATAAAATGCATCTTTTATACATGATGTATTAACAAAGTGTCAAACAACAATCACAATCAAAGTCATGCACTCATTTGAGCAAGTTTTCAATCATAAGATCCGACTCAGAAATCAACCGCAGTCCGAGAAGTTCACAAATTTACCAAGAGACATTAGGATGTGAGCATTTTTAATAAATATTACATTGTTAGCAGACATTATCAAAAAAAAAAAAACTAAACTATTCACCAGTATAAGGAAATTTCAAAGTAAGTCTTACACAGGTTAATGTTTTTTAATTCACATTTTTATTACTTCCATAGTTTTAAAATGAGTAAAAAGCAATAGAAGAGGTGCAGTGAGTGCATTCCTGAACACCAAACAAAGCATTTTAATATTTGATATCCCAAACAAACCAACATGTCCAGTTACAACTTTAACTTTTTCCCTTTTAAAAAAAAAAAAGTGCACTAACAGCCATCGGAATGCCCGGTGTATAAAACATTAGCAAGTACACCAGGACAAAAAAATAATACTCCAGTTCTGCACAGAAAACATTCTCATAAATACAAACAGAAATCTAAAAAAAAAAAAAGGCCAGGGGGAGAATACTTGATCTCGGAGCTCCTGGAGTTTGACCTCTGCAGCGCCGTGGTCTGCCTCCGGACTGTGGAGGACAGCGAAGACCGGCTGTCTGCAGGCTGGACAGGCTGGACAGGACGAAACAGTTTCCCTAACGTTTCCCTGCACCGCTGTCAGGCACACGAGCACCACAGTGTGAACAGAGCCCTGGAACAATCACGCATCACGCAGCTAAGTGGGCACATCTGGCACATTTAGTATCCAGTAAGGCAGTGTTTGTGTCATATAAAAAGGCATTATGTAAAAAAAATAATAATAATTGCATCAACACTTGCTGGTCACTTGTAGTATCAGTAATTGTAGGTGAGCATCAGGAATTGTTCTTAAGGCTAAAGTCTGTTTTTGCACCAGTGTCTGGTTTCAGTGTGCTGACATGTGCTGGTTGGCCTGAGGAGGACCCAGAAAGCCAAGTCTCTGCTTGTTCTTCCTCTGTTCCGTCATCTGTGGAAGAGACGGAAAGGAAACCAGTCAGGCCGGAGTGGATTTTAATTTTTCACAAAGCAAACACTCGTGTTTGCACCATTACTGTTCTAGTGGGCACTTTGTCATGCAAAACACACCATTCCCACAAACCCGCGTGTAATTACAGCATTCCAGAGGGAGAATCTGCTCATTTGAACTTAAAGCGCAGGTAAAAGCACATCCGAGTAAACATTTATTTAGTCTGATCAAAAAGCAAAAAACAAATTCTGCACAGTCTTGTTCTCATATTGATGGTTGATGTGTCCTTAAACATCTGAACTGAACAGACTTTTGGACATTCAGGACAGCTTAGCAAGCTTATCAAACACAAAATGGGTCACAACTCAGTCAATTTTTCAAATACTAAGCTTAAAGTTGGCGTGGTAGTAGCTGAGAGTCGTACCCTGAGCGTGAACTGATCATAGGAGTGTAGAGAACAGAGTATGGAGAAACGAGGACCTCATTTTTAGAATTTTTCAGGCTTATAAACCAACTCTTTCTTAAAAACAACATCCCGGTGGGAAGAGCGTTCCATTAGCTAATATTAAACCTCTACACTTTTGCGTGAGTCTGTTTGTTTAGTTTGTTTCTGTTTTCTCAGCTGAACAACGTTCGTGTTTCTACGCACGTGTGTGTGTGAGCTGAGCACAGATAGTCCGTGTTTATGCTGGTGGTGCCAAGGTTGCTGAATGCATCAGTAAACCAGGAGTTCAGTAAATCTTTGACCGACTAGATGCTCTGAGCAGGTGGACAGATACATTCAGCAGCCTCAGCACCACTGGTTTATAACGGTCTACATTCATATATGTGTAGTAAAACAGAAAATAAGTGTAGTAATGTAGTGTTCTTTCACACCAGGTTAGCGTTTTTGAGAGAGGGTTGTTTTCTTTTATAGCCTGAAAAACAATAAAAAAAAAACTGGCACTCCTTTGTCATTAGCCTAATCTGGACAAAGACTTCTGCCTTTAATGTTCAGTGAATAAAGGATCAAAAATTCTTTTACAGTTTTAATGCAAATAACTTTCTATGGTACAAAAGTAGAATAACTTCATAAGACAGAACTGTAGCCACAACGAATCAGGTGACTCTTTTACAGTGAGTGCTGATTTTCTGCATGATTGAGTTTATTAAATCACCCAGCAGCTGAGTTAAGATTGAAAATCTTTAGGTTGTGGGTACTGATTATGTCTGGTCTTTGCAGTAATGGTAAATACAGTGGGGTGTGCAGCCATAGAGCAGTGCACACACACACACACACACACACGTTGGCTGTAAGTGTGTTGAGATCAGCAGAGGTTGAGATGAGGGCTGGAGCTGCAGAAAGAATTTCCCTTCAAGACATTTCAGAGCGCGGAGGGCAGAGCTGCAGTCAGGCCTCACAAGTTTCTGCATAAACACATCCACCTCTTCTGGAGAGTGCAAAAAACTGTGTTTTACCACGAAAGCTGAACAATGAGACTTCTAATAACACAGCTTTCTATTAGCACACTGCAGAAAACCTCATGTAGAAGAAGAGTTCATGTATCCACGAAAGCAGACTTAACTCGGAGCCCAATCCTCCGCCGAGGCCATAGTGTCAGTAAAACATAGTCCTGTCAGGGTCATGATCACCTGAAAATTTAATCAGCCGTTTCTGGTGACAACCCCAACAGGCCTGGCATTTCATGAAAGAATGCATGTCACCCACCATCTTTTATACCAGATTGGTAAACTAAGATCATGTTATGATGAGAAGGGTCAGAATTACCGTGACTCCTAAGGTTTTTGAATTAATACATTTAATTGGACTATATAAAACTAAAATAATTGAAGATGCAAATCCAGTTATATACGTTATAAACAAACAAACACACACAGACATGTGCAAAAACATGATCACTCTGCCTCTGCATTTGGCAGAGGGCCATAAAAAAATGCAATGGGGTTTTTGCTCAAGGGCACTTTGACAGCAGCTGAAGTTGGTTGTTAAAAGGGGTTATATGAGGGGTCCCAGGCAGCAGGGCGCTGCTCCCGCCTCTGCGGCTCGCCGAGGTCAACAGAGAATGTCGTTTTGTTTACTGGAGTGTGATGCTCCCTCAGCAGGAGCTGTTTTTGCACATCTGGCAGAAGGGGAACAAGGACGGGCCTGTGACTGGAATCACATGCAGAGGAGGCAGGTGATGGGAGTGATCAGTCACACTGGAGCAGCGGAGCTAGTCATCCAAAGAGCCAGAGGCTCACAGGCGGCTCTCAGCTGCGTTCACTGCTTACGCCAGAGTTACCTGTGGCGGTTCATTCAGTGGCGTCTGAGGTCTGACCGAGCCGATACTTGGCTCAGAACAGAGATTTACAGCAAAGAGACTCTGCTGAATCAGTCTGCTGTGTGTGACCTTTTGGTCATAAAAAAAAAAAAAAAAAAAGAAAGCCTCACTGTCAGGGAGCACATGGAGTTCAGCCCGTATGTGGTGCAAGCTACTGAATAACAAATATTAAAATATTTTTTAAAACGAAACAAAATGAAAGGAATGAATATCAACTGAGCCAGAGTTTTAGATTTGGATCATCTTGTTTTGAGGAATGTCAGCTGTAGCCGTTTTGGTCAAAGCTTTCAAAATAACTTGATGCTCATGTGAGATGTCACGCTCAGAGTGTGTGATGTGAATGACTCTCAGCTACCCCAACATCAAGTCTGTCCACTTCTGTGTTTTCTAGGCTCAGCTGGCTGGGGTGGCCATCTTTAATTGGATTCGTTACAAAAGTTAATCAGTTGTTGATGTACATTCAAGGATTACTTTCTGCAAGTTTCATTAAAATTCATCCAGTAATTTATGAGATATTTTGCTAACAGACAGACACGTGCAAAAATATCGCCGTTTTGCCTTCGGAAGGAGCGACGACAAGCTAAACGGCCGCTGTACCTGTTCTTTGAGCTCAGACAGCTGGCCTGAGAGCTGAGACACCAGAATGACGGTGCTTTCCAGTTTCTCCTGCAGGCTTCGCATCTCATTCTGCTCGTTGTCTCCCTCGCTGCTCACCAGAGACATGGCTCTCATACGAGGGAACCAGTCCAGATTCTTCTCCTGCAGGAAGCAAGGTCAGACATGAGAGAGTCANGGGGGGAGTGAAGGGAATAACAAAAAGTAGGAGAAAAAAAATAAATAAATAAATAAAAGTTGACTAAATGGGATCACAGAGATGGCAGCAACACTGATGCTCAAAGATTTGCATAGACATGCAGGGAGTGTTACGGTGCTAAAACCATCCTGCGGGAGAAGAGTAAACAGAGAGGTGGTGGAGAGCGGAGACGGGCGTGAAGGTTTAACATTAATCATCTCATCAGTATGGAGGCTGCTCTCTGTTTTGTGCTCGACGGTGGAGAATTTTTAACGCCGCTCCGCCGTCTCCTGGTTACTGCACATCACAGTTATACACTAAATGAACAGTAACTGGCATTTCAATTCTCACCCACTCCATAAACACATTGTTGATGTGTGGATGAGTCACTGTCACCCATCAGCAGCCTGACTGGAGCTATAGTGTTACTTATAGGGGACGTGCTCACATGCGAAATGTTTACTTAATTATCCATTTTTTCCCCCCTCCAGAAGTGCGGTGAACGGAAGCGAACATCTGCAGCAAAGCTTTCGAAAAACGGTGCAAAATAAACCTATGGAATTATGTAACGGGGCTTATGTGCGTCTGCGTTTGCACATGTGTGGGTGTGTGTAATGTTGCCGAGCATCTGCATGGAAAGCGAAAATGCGTTTTACAACTTGTATACTCCTGTGCAAAGTGAGATAGGTTTCGCAGAGACGGGCTGCCACCAGCTGATCTTATGTAATATTCCTTTGTCAGTTCTTCTGATAAAAATCATTTACAAGGTGCTGATAGCGTGATTTGACTGGCACCACATTAGGTCCACTGGGAGCAGCGAGCGAGGTGTGCTCCCACCTACTCTTATATAAGAATAGACTGCGGTGATGGATGGAACGACGAAGAGCGCGAGACGACGAGGATAAAAGGTGAAGGCAGTTCGGTCACAGACAGGATGAAGATATGTCTTTGTTTTTCTTTCTCTGACTCCTGGGGGTTTATCTCCTTTTAGTGAGAGAGACAATAATTGCTCTGACCTAATATGCTTTCGCTCATTCATCAAAAGGAACAAAACACTGATTAAAACTAATCATAAATTTCATCAAAAAAGCAAAAAAAAAAACCTAATTGGAATCAGACGAGCAGCAGCAATCACCGTTTTATTATAAAACGTTGACTTCAAGACTTGGGTACAGGGTCTTCACACAAAACAGGAAGTTGCTGCAAAGTCAGTAACTCAGAGTTAAAAACACACTAAAACTAAAGTAGCATTCATTGGAGGAATGCGCATCACCCTTCCAGCTAGAATGCCAAAGTTTTAAATAAAGACGTACTATAGATCTATCCGTTTCGGTCATCTAAGTATTAAACAGGTCTGTCACTTTCTGACTTTAATTTTTAGCTGTTTTCAGTCTTTTGGACTCAACAGTATGAATAGAGTCTTACTGTAAGCTATTGCCCAAAAATGCAGGGCTAATTGGGGCCTCTGGCATGGAGGGGATGATGAAAAAATGAACACTTTCCTTTCTTACGGTTTAAAAAGATGGGGGGGGGGGGGGAGAGACACACAATGACAGCTCTGTGAGGTCAGAGACGTCTCTGGAGCTGAGCGCCATTCGATGCTCGATTAAAATCATCCAGAACTGATGGATTATAATCTCACAGATGTGAATATTCTTCTTGCATGAAGTCACTTGCACTGGTTGGAGAGTTATTGCCCTTAGAAAAAAAAACAAAAAAAAATCTGAACAATCCCACTAATCTCCTGCTGCTCGTCAGTGGACTTGGCTCGGCTCTCCTGTCTGAACGAGTCAGGCTTCAGAGTTTTTTCATTGATCACATCACTGAGCAGGAGTTTACAGAAACTCTTCTTCTTCTGCTCCTCAGCCACTGCTGAAAATAACTTACTGGTTGCACCTTCTCAATAACTGCTGGTTTTATTGCTTCAAATTCTCATTCACTTACAGAAAATATTGGATTGTATTCTCACTAAATAAATAATTACGTAAAACCACCTAAAACTTTCATTTTGAATGAGCAGAACATAAGACTGACAGGCTTCTTACTGCGAGCCTTTTAAGGTGGTTGTAAACCAATTTCTACTAAATAAATCAACCCTTGATTCGGGAATCCAAGCCAGTCATAAACCTAGATTAAATTACTCCTGTATTTTAAAAATAATCAGCTTCAGGATGTTCAGATTGTAGCACAGAAATGGCACCAGTGAACAGAAGACAAGATGCACTTAATGATCCGTGTCAAACCCTTAGATCTCAAAGCTGCTTTAGATCCAATTGATTGCACGGTTTTCTTTCAGAGGCTAAAACATGTTTGTCTTTTTTGAGTTGACTGAAAACATATCAAGCTAAGCTATTTTTATCTGATAAATTTGTTGATCGAAATGACGAATCTTACTCAATTTGTCTTGGCGTTCCACAAGGTTTTGTGCTCAGACGCTTACTTTTCATTTTATATTTTCTCCCTTTAGGTAATATTAGTCAGCATGGCATGAATTTCTATGGTTTTCCAGATTATATTTCGATATATTTATCCATAAACTGTGATTAAATTGAATTATATGTGGTAGTTAGAACAGAAGAATGTTTTAAAGACAAAAAGGTCGGAATGACCTAACTTTCACATCCTAAATTCAGCTAAGACATACGTGGATGTATTGTATCCATGTTGTTTGTCATGGTGGCATAGCATTGACCTCCAGTACTCCTGCAGGAAATTAGGAGTTTGTCATGGAAAGTTATTATTCTTTAACTCACACCTTAAACAACTTTGTAAAAACCTTCTTTCTCTTGTGCAGTATTGATACAATTTGGATTTCTCTGTCTTAAAACAAGTAGTTCTCTAAAACACTCAACACTTGATGGTTTTATGATCTTAAATTAATTTACATTCTCTTTTAGATAGAAAGAGTATTCCTAATTTCCACCATGTGTAATTATTTTAACAAGAAGTATGAGGGTCAGGGGTTTGGCCCAACAGAAAAAAGAAAGAATGCTAAAAGCAATTTTATTTAACAGACAATAACTATCCAAAATACAGAGACTAATAAACAAACCACCCTTTAGCAGGGAGGGTTAAAGGTAGCAGGTCCCGTATAGCAAGGGGGAAAATATAAATTACTAACTTTACTATAAAATAAAATCCAAAACTAAAAAAAAAACAAAAACAAAAACATTTTTTACTGTGTTTTTTATCCAATCTGAATTGTAAACAGTAAACTACAGGCCATGAGTTAAACAGAAAGTTTGATAAACATCAAAAAGTCGTTTCTTTAAAAACTATTTAAAAAAGTAATAAAATTAACCAAAAACCGAGGATTATTTGCTTCAGATAATTTGACTTGGACGTGAAGCAAAATAAGACGCATCAAAGAACTGAATAACATCTCCTGATGTTAAAATATAAAATATATAAAAAGTAAAACGCTCAAACTTAGCTTCTCAATGGGCTGAAGACATTTTGACATCAGAGATATTGAATAAATATACAAATGGTTTGCCACAGAACCTTTCAAAGATTTCCTGATGCAACTTCTTGCCGTACAGCACCTCTCGTCTCCCTCCACTGCAGCTGTCTGTGATCACAGCGACCGCCAAGCTTTTCCTGCACAGCTGATTTAAATCAAACAGGCAGGACTGCAAACTTCTGAGTGTTGTTCTGAACCAACCATGCTTTGTTTTTTAAATACTATCTTCCTCTGCTTATTCTGTTCTGGGGCTGTTAGCAAAATGCAGCTCAATGAAACCTTCGCCTGCTTCTAGACGTGAGCGGTGATCACTTTGTAAACTTGACTTATTACGGAAGAAATAATAAATTTATTTTTGGTAAATTAGTTCCACATAGACATCTATTACTTATTTAACATGTCTAAAACCAGAAATTTAGGTTAAATTTCAACTGGACTGTTAATGATATTCCAGCACGTCAGAGATTCAGACATTTAGAGGTTACATAACCTGAAATTTATCAGAAGTCAAGCCCTCAAACTATTTGTCCCGAACAGTCAGTGTGTAGTTTATGAAGAGGAAATAGCTGAACAATATCTCATTAAGGAGAATCTGTCTTTAGCCATCACTTAACGTTAAAAACACAGCCTTCGATCACTTCTGTTGCCGTTTTTAGAACAGACAACTTGTGACATGTGTGTCTTATGGTAAATGAAGGGATCATGAGTCACAGGGTGTGTGTCTGTGTGTGTGAGACGGTAAGAAAGAGAAAGGGACGAGGAGAGCACGTGCCAGGCAGGGCTGAGCTATTAGCAGGCCACTTGAGATGGGTTATGTAACAGCGTTGTGGCTGCTGCAGTACCTGCTAGTCCTGTAGCGCTGTCATAATTTTACACACAAACAGCCGCACTCTGACTCACACACACACACACACACACACATCCACAACGGGCCGACAGAACAGACAGTGTAACATGAGCTGACTCTTTTGCTTGGCACCACATCATTTTATGCTACCAACCAGATGCAATCGTTATGAGTCAGTTTGCTGTGTGTGTGTGTGTGTGTGTGTGTTTCAGGTCATCAGGTTTCTGCTTTTTTTTCCCCAAACATGGGGAGGGGGGAAAAAAAAGAAGTTTTTCTTTTCTACAGCAGTTGCTGTCAAAGTCCTCCCAATGTGCCGGCTGCACATGAATACAATCAAGGTGGAGTTGAACAGATTAGGCTCAGAACTAAAAGTAAAGGTTTTCCAAGCGAAACATCAAGTCAAAGTCCTCTCTGGACCGCGGTTTGAAGAAGACGAACGATGCAGCAAACCAGCGTCAAGGAATCCCACTTTCCATTTCAGCTGCTCTCGTTTTTACAGATAATGTCACGGCATCAGTGCCTTTATAATAATAAAAAAAAAACACTGTCACTGTTCAGTATCTGTGAGCAGCTTACCATTTTATGAGTTGCACATTGGATCAGGTTCGAGCACCCACACAAGACAAATGATTTAGGTCAGTGGTCTTCAATTAAAATTCAGTGATGTCCACCTAAAGACATTTCTCCCTGAATATCTACATTTAAATTCTCCTTTAGTGACAGCCATGCGTGTTCTCTTCACTCATCATATCCTCTTTTCAGGCATGTTCCTCTCCGGGGGCTGGACGCTCGTCTTCGCAGAGAGAAACCACGGGCCAGGCAGGGGAAATACCATAAATCCTGCTTAAAGTGCATTACCGTAAATGCAGGAAAAGCAGCACTGCCTAAATGAACTACCTTAAATATGTATATATTTCAAAATAGTAGCTTTGTTTTACTGAATTTTAACAATTAATCTGGGTCCAGATAAGACTTCATTTGGATCAGGATCGCAGTCCGCCATTTGAGGACATCAAGTTTAGTTATTGGTCGTCTTTTCATACAACATAAAACTAACGAGAAAGACTGTCCAGTTTCCAAGTCTTGCAAGTTCAATAAAAAAAAAAATTTCTAAAAACCCACCAGAATTCAACATTTCAATGTTTTTTTCCATAATACTGCTGGTAAATTAAACAAACGTGCTAAATATCTCACTGGTTGCTCTGCTTATACAGGAAGTGACTGAATAAAAATATAATTATTTTTAAGTTAGTATATGCTGCCATAACACAGACACTAAATGGATAAAGCATGACACAGCTTTTGACAATTGTTCTTCATTGTATCCAATAAAACCTCATAAAATTGTTGGTTCTGATGTGGCCTCTGACCACAACTTAAGAACCGAATTAAGTTATCTGAAGATTTGTTACGAAAACCTGAAAAGGTTCAATTCAAGACGACATCAATTTCCGTAAAGTCCAATTAATCAACTCATTCAATTCAATACTTCTCCGTCTGAAACAAGATCACTCTGTGGAATTGTAGTATTTTTACATTTAAGGGTATTTTAAAAGGGGCAAATGTTTATTGTCTGCAAAACTCCTGTTTTTTGGGGGGTTGTTCCAAACATTTTTAGTCATTTTATGTTTTGTTTGGGTTATTTTCCCTGGTTTGACTGAAACAAGAAACAAAACTACAGTAACTACTACAATGCCTCGATCCATTCCGTGAGCCGCTGTTTCTCACATCACACACAGAACTGCTAACGAAGCAGATTAGATAACCGTTTTGTGTTCAGCCATCAACGGCGAGCCTCCATTTCGTGATGCATGTCGACTAAAGTAAATGCATCAGTCTGATAATAATTTTAACACCACAGATGTTGCATAAAACTCTGCTTTCAGTTCTCCCTGCACGTCAGTGAAATCCCTGTAATCACTTTCACTTTAACTAGAACGGCTGGATTCTATTATTCAACTATATATTAATGCAGGCATGCCTGAAAAAGATAAATCAAACAAACAAAATGTTTCCTGGTACCTTCCCCATGTGTTTTTCTGCTCTGCAGCATATTAAAAGGTGTTAATTTAAATTCCTGACTCATCATTACCTCATCTCCCAGAAATACTTTGGACAGGCATCAGAGGACAGACCTGTTGGAGGACCTGCTGATGCATATTAATTCAACGTCTATCACCTGTTTGTTATGCAAATTGTTCATTATAATGCCAACATTCTTCTGCCCATCACAGTCGAATGTTAATCACAAAATGTGCAATTGTGTTGCTGGGCCTCATCTGAATCCATTAACCCAACAGAAACACCTAGCTGCCCTTACATCCTTCAGCTTCTTGTCTGTGTGTCAGCACGGCAGCTCAGGACACTGATGATAATAGTCCTGGACTGGGTTTAATTACTATTTAACTGCTCTGTGTCCTGGCAGGTTAGGAGCTCGGCTTAGTGAAGACTACCTGGAGACAGTGACTCGTTTCTCTCCAGCAGCGAGCGGCGAGGAGAATAAATTGGGATGCCTGGCACAGGCCTGGAGGCTCAGTCTTGTTTTTCGATCGCTCCACTCCTGTAGAGGATCAGGACTCGGTAGCACACTGTGCAAAATGTTCCCAGTAAAGAAGGTGCTGCAACTTTAAGACAACACCAAGATATCTGCTGCGTCTGATACAGGTTGGCAGCAAAATATAAATGAGCGAATTAAATGATTATTTTTTGCTAATGAGTTCTTGGAATAATAAAAGAGAAACTCAAGTGGATTTCTGTATCAAATTAACAATAGTGCCGTGGTGTCTCATCCTTCTTAAATGATCAAAATGTGGGATGAATGGAAGATGTTCTTAAGGGATTGAAAGATTGACCATTTGGATGATTAATTAGGCCTTTAATTTAATAACAAGCACTGGCCACACCTGTGCGTACTCAAGCCCATCTGGAAACATTAAAACACTTGACACAAGCCCTTTTCTTAACGAGGGATGTGATTTATGTCAGGGGTCTTTTTCAGTACATCCTCAAAAACACTGCACTATGTCTTCAACATGTTTTCATCCACACAGAAACACAGAAAATGACCAAAAATAACCCAAAACGATACAGGGACTATTATGCTGCCACGAAAATACAACAAAAAACAAGAAATGAGGTGAGGCACATGTGCATAAAGTTTACACATTGGGTGAAAAATGTAAATATAACAAAAAGAGGAGGATGCGCTCAGGTTGTAGGTCAGAATAGAGGCTTTGACTTGGTTTTCAAAAGGATTATGTTAAGATTAAATAAAATGAAAGATGGCATCTCCAGATGTTTCCCACTCTGGAACTTGTTTCCTAAAACACTGTGTAGACATGAAGAACCCATAAGAATATATACTGATCCCCACTGAGCCTCACTGCTAAATCACAGGCGGTCACTATTCTTTGTTTAAGGCTTGCATCAGTCCAGTTAATATGAATATTAAACTGTTATATTTATGAGCCAAAACCAAACGAGCAAACAAGAAAAAGAGGAGTCCTACTGATCTGCGCCGGCATTAAAAATATAAAACGTAATCAGTTGGCTTCTACTGCAGGGTGTGTGAAACGATCTCCTAAAGATAAAAGTGTGAGGACATGGTTGTGTAATTTCAGTGTACTGACTGCAATCATCTGGGCCACGTAGCTCTCAGGGCCGGTGTACTCTGTCGGATCCTTCACCCTCACCAGAACCAGGAAGTAAAGGTAGTGCCACATGTTGTGCTCAGATTTGATGTGCTCCTCAAAGGACACCGTCTTGTTGTCAAATTTGTCCCGCTCCAAACCTGAAAGACAACGGCTTTCTTTAACGAGCGTCCCTCCAAACGTGCCGATTTTTGCAGACTTAAGTTTCCAGGCGGCGTTACGCACCACAGATGAAACAGGTGGTTTTAAGAATCTCCTCCTTCCTTTGCTTCTCGCTTCTCAAGTCAGCGAACGTGTCGATGATCACACCGAAGATCAGATTGAGGACGATGATGATGACGATGAAGAAGAAGAGAAGGTCGTAAACCACTCGAGCCGCGAAGAGCGGCTCCTGAAGGGGAACAAAATGGATGAAGATTTGTTCATTTCCACCTCAAAGCAGAAACACTCAATGTTAAAATCATCTGTGGACTATTCAGCAAACACAAATGGACAATTTAGAAAATAAATCGTTTTGACAATTTAAAAGATGCTCTGACCGTTTTCGAGGGTTTCCTTAGAATATCTCCCACACCACCTCCGTTACGTAATCCCTGGTTCAACACGGTGATTATACACATACGAAGAGTATCACACACACGTTCCATCCCATCATCTTCAACTATAACAAAATGCACGCAAGACAACATGTTAAAGGGGGAAAAATAGATAATGAGCCTTTAAATATATATATAAATAGAACAGTTTAAAAGTGTGGCTTTGGCTGCTGGACAAGTAAACATGTGTTACACCCAGAATATGATTACAGAAGAATGACCACAAACGCATAAATACACGCCCTCAACACTCCTCTATTAGTCACTTTTCTTTCCTTGTATGATTTATTTAGCTAATCTGATTAAAAAAAGATAACTGCATTTAAAAAATAATAATAAAAGAAATGCACTGAGCTAAAAAACTTGAAGAAAAAGCTGACGTTTAAAAGAGGACAAAAAACAAAAACTCATTTATACAGTCTGACCTTATCTAAAAAAAAAAACAAAACAAGCTATGATTCATCTGCGAGAAGAAATTGACGAAGAAATCTATTTTGCCATTTATATGATAAGTGAAACGCACAAAAACAGCGAATGGATGAACACAGCGTGACGGCTGAGGAGGAAGAGGAGGTGAAGGATGTGGATGAGATCACGTGTGTGCCCCTACAGCGCAGGTGATCCATGGTTTCAGAAGTGTGAGTCACTCCCGTCTGCCTCATCCAGAGTCTTTTTGTGCACGCCACAGTGTGAGCGTGTGTGTGTGTGTGTGTCTGCGTGCGTCCCTGAGAGTGTTCGTGTGAGTAACCTTTCAGGAACTCGCTACAGCTGGAAATGTCACACACACACTGTGCCAGTCAAACTACAAAATCTTACAACTTGTCTCCTCAGCAGAGACTTTCTTAATGAGACGTTTTAAAAATAAATAAAAGTTAATTGATTAAATGCAAAAGTTACCAGGAGGTGAGGCAGGAGCTGGTGCAGCAGGGCAGCTGTTTTTATAACACGAATCTGTGTCTCCGCCTTTAGTCAACAAGTCGTGTTTGTCTACAAAAAGCAAAAAAAGAGGAACTTTAGGTGCTTTTGGTTAATTATAGCAGTATAGAACATTTCCATATGGAAAAGGCTGATTAAATTGTTTCCTGCATTAAAACATCGTACTGCTTATTCTAATCAGTGTCGGTTAAATCAGCAAGAAAGGTATAGTCAGTCATTATGTAAACTGAGGCAGCAGCTGCTGGGTGGGCGGTGAAGAGTTGCTGAAAAAAAAAAAAACCTGAACAAATCACTTGCACATGGGCAAATCCCCACTCAAGAGAGGTATATCACTTGTGATCGGTTTAGGCAAACCTGACGAGAGCGTTAGTAAAATAAAAAATAAAAAACAGCTTCCTCCCTGTCAGTAACAGGTCTCAGAAACAAGAGTCAGAGGAGGAGGAGGAGGACAGAAAGGGGCATGTTTGGTGAAGGGCTGGTGGGGGTTAAAGGTCACAGCTCCACAGCAGCAGTGCTGTGGACAGGATGCTCCTCAGCCTCTGTGAAGTTTCTTGGCTCAGCCCTCAGCGAACACACAGACAGGCGTGAGCTCAGCTGGTTACATAACCCACCACTGCTTTGCTGTGCTCTGTTCAGCAAAACACAGGATGGCGCGGCCACCAGGTTATGCAACAGGTGCACATGTGCAGGCAGGATGTCTCCTTGATCGTCAGCTCATTAACACGCCCACACTCTCCACAGTGTTATCAAAACATGTGTCTCGGGATGCATATATAGCATACTGTACATATTCTACACCGTTACGAGGCGACTGTATATCCTCGCAGGCACTGATTAAGTGTTTCCTACATGAATACAAAGCTCTCTTTACAGGTCAATAACTTTTTGTTTTGAAGAGAGGAGAACATTATGGGATGCCCGTGTGAACATTTTTCTCATACAATAGATTGCTGCAGCACCTGTTTGAGGTGTTCCACTTGTGTTTCTGCCTCTACAAGGCGCCGACCCGTTCTACCTGAACAAGAAGGCGCTCAAAGCGAATTCTTCGTCCTTGTTTGAAGCGCGATCAGCTCTCCGTGAACAGACACCACGCAGGTATGTGACGGGGTTATATAATCAAGGAGAGAAAAGTCAAAACCAAAACAAGGAGCCTTTGAACGGAGCTCGACTCGTGCCAAATGGGGACTACTAGTTTAGAACTATAAATAACCTGATCAGGCGCTGTAGTTTAGTTAGCAGAGTTTTAATGAGGAAACTGAAGTGAACACAACGCAGGTTATGACAACTTAGGGACCGTCTACAAACTGAAGCATCTCACTACAATCATCAAAACCATCTCTAGCACGGTCTAAAATCCAACATAACATTTATGAATTAGTTATTTATCTTTCCTTTTAAAGCCATCCCATTGTTAAAAGAAAAACACATGTTTGTATAAATTTAGATCATTTTTATCCTCTGATTATAATGTAGATGGTTTGTAATCCCTCACCTCACAGCTTTTTACATTATTTGTTCATGTGAGTTTGATTTGTTTTGATTTTATGCACCTTTTGTGCTGTTGATGCAATTTAACAACATTTTTCTTAAGTTATTGAAGCCGAAAGTGAGAATTTATCTTACTTTCCAGCTTCATAAAAACACAAATAATCTTTTAATTCTAGTTTTTTAATTATATTGTGGTCTATATGTTGGTTACTGCATCAAGGGGATGAATTTATTTCTACACCTGCTGCGCTCCACAGTTCTGTCAGTTAAAGAGCAGCATCTTAAAGTTGTAAGTGTTTCTGCAAAATGAAAAAAAAAATAAATAAAAGTTAGGTCCTGACCTGCTGAGGGGAGGCGGTCCACCTCCATCCGAAAGTCATCCTTGAGGAAGAGGAAGCCGATGATGGAGAAGAAGTAGACGAGAAAGATGGCCAGAATAGCCGTCAAAAATATGGAGCGGCCGTTCCTCGTCACGCTTTTGATCACATTCAGCAGCGTCTCTTCTCGGAAAACCAAGTCAAACAACTGCGAAAGCAGAGCCTCGTCAGTGAATCCTGAACGACGAAACTGTAGCTCTTCTTCAATCACAAGTTAGTTCATGTAGGGAAGGATGCCTTACCAAAAAGCTGTAGAAGAACTCGTGAACAAAGAGGCCCAGGACACAGATGAAGGCATAACCCAAGTGGTAAATAAAGAACATGTCCATCACAACCGCTTTGTAGCCTCGAGTGAACGTTCCCTGGTTGCCCACAAAACTCACAAGAAAGACTAATTTGTTGAACAGCTGAAAAAAAGAAAAGAGGACAAAACCTAGAGATGAAAACTAGATTCAAAGGTTTACTGTAATAAACCATCATCACTGCAAATCTGGGGTCAAAAACAGAATTTACTTACATTTATAGTACCGAGCAGCAGCAGCGCAGGGGCCAGGCCCAACGTGTAGATGGCCCGCAAAAGGAGGGAGACGAAGAAGAACACGATGCCCCACTGCTTCGGGAGGACAGGAAGTAGGGCGGTGGAGACCCCCAGTGCCACCCACAGTAAGATACTCCAGAAGGAGGACAAGATGCCTGGTTTAAAGAATAAATCATCCGTGTGAACAAGGAAACTGAAACTCGGCAGTTCCCCGCTAAATTATTCACCCAAACTAAAAGCTGAAGTTGGCGCACACCGTCGAAGACAAGACTTAAAAATGTCAACCAGACCAAGGGGACCTTAGCACTCGAAACAACCTTCTCCTCTACAAGCTGTAGAGTAAACCAAGCAGCAGAGCTCGAGACTCTGAGGGAAAATGAGAGGCACCGATAACCGACAATTAATCAAGAACAGTAATTCTCAGTTCTTCATCACACAAAAACATCAATTTGACAGTTTGGTAAGACTCAAAAGAGTTTAATCTTTTGATGCATCATCAAAACCTATTGTGGAAATAGTTTAGTAAGATACACTCCATCATATAAAACAGAAAATAATAATAAAATGTGTTTTTATCCAGTCTGAATGATTAGACTGCAGGGTAAAACTGGACAGAGCTACCAGCTGTCCCACATCGAGTGTGGAAATAAAGAATAAGAAGGATAAACACACATCTAGTTTCTCCTGAGCAGACATCAGATTAGGAGCATAAGGGAAAAAAATATATGCATTTAAATAACTACACAACCATTTTCAGGTATGAACACACAGTGGTCATAAAAATGAACAAGGCAGACAAATAATTAATGTAGATTTATGTAAGAGGTTTTTACTGCACTCTGTTACCACTTTTAGACCCCAGTCATTCATTCAGTATTTAAAAAAATAAATAAATAAAAACTAGTGAATTACCTTTAGCCGGAAGCAACAGGGAAATCTGAACAAAAATAACTCTTTCATTAGTTTAAAGTTCTGCTTTGTGCACGGCGTTTGGACCCGAAGCAGCTGGATTTAAAAACATTTGCTTGAGCAAGTTGTATGAGGTTTATAAGCAGATAAGAGGCGGTAATAATTGATTAATTTTCAGCTTTTAAGTTTGGCTCAAACACTTTAAGCATATCTTTTTTTTAATAAATTATATTTAAGTTATAAAAGCTAGATAATAAACACTTTAAAAAAGGAACCGTGAAGCCTGGAGGTATCCGCTCTGATGAGTACTGCTGTTTACTAGATGCAGCTCACAACTGCTTGGTTAGTTTTTGGTAAATTTACCTCTTGGTTTATACTGAAACATCCACTATAGATGCTCAGAGAGATCAGCATTAAAGTTTTCCTGGTCAACAGACTATTATATAAGTGGGTCTTGACTTAACTCACAGAACTGTCTGTCACAATGAAACTATTAACCAGGAGAACGTTGGTTTGAGACTGGAGCTGCAAGGTGGAGTAGCTGGTTTGCACGGTCACCTCGCAGCAAGAAGGTATTGGATTGAAAACTTGTCCGTATCTCTGGGTTTTCTCCAGGAACTCCAATTTCCTCCCACACTCGGAAAAAAACCCTGCATGCTGGATTATCTGGTAAGGGTAAATTGGCCCTAGGTGTGTGTGTGAGCGTGCATGCCTGTTATGTGCCCCAAAATGAATGCTGGAGTGATACAGAAATCCTTACCCTCATCTCCATCGTCCCCAAAAGGGTAGAACACCGCCACGACGGTGTTGAGGATACAGGCCAGGTAGAAGGAGATGCTCCCCCAAAGAGACATGTGGCGTGAAAACCAAAACAGAGCCTTATTTTCTGTCCAAGAGTAACAAAAACCCCAACTTAGTGCCGAATCAACACAATTTCATGGAGCAGTCATCGTGTTTTTCTTGCATTCAGACTCACTGCGAATCTTCTTCTGCCACTTCATCTCGTTGTAGAGGTTGTCGAACTGCTGGAAGAAGTCGTTCACCTTGCTGCCTTGGTCATCTCTCTCGGTGGTGGTGAACACGCGCATCTTGGACTCCTCGGTGAGGTACTGGCAGATGTTCTGGACGGGGAACACGATCTGCTCCATGGTGCGGTCGTGACGCACGATCTGGAGAGACGGAGGCAGAGAGGTTTAGGTGCTCCGGGAAGTCTTGGGAAGGAGCAGAATGACTCGACAGAGTGATGCTTACTTCTATCTGAGCTGTGTGTTTGGTGTAGTAGTGAAGAGCTTCGTCCCTCTCAGGGTCCAGCTCCGACCTCAAACCGGGTCTGAGGCTCTGCTGCAGGAACTTGTTGTGTCGAGCCAACTGAGAATCAAAAACACAACAGCTTGTTTACGCAGCATCATATATGGAGCACATCCTCGCAGTTTAATATGTTAAATAAGTTAAATATGTCTGTAAACTGACGGAGACAAAAATAATTCAAATTACAGGATTAATACCTCATTACTTATTCTCATCAGTAATGAGAATAAGTAAAGTAAAGGGAAAACTGTCCTAAGAAATAAATATATAAACAGTATTTGTTAATTATCTGAAAGTGACATGCTCATTTTGAAAGTAGATGCCCACGGAAAAGTTTTTTTTTTTGTTTTCTTTAAAAGTTTGTTCAAGAGCGCGGTTACATCTGTGTTGCATCACCTCATTTTCAAGGCCAGACAAAAGTATCATCATGAAACTTCCCAAATGATTTGTCACATTAGGATGAAAACTTTAAATCTGTACAATATGAGACAAGTCGGGACAATTTTTTTATCCTAAAACTGTCTGAAACTCAGAAGTTGTTTTGTTTACATGTGGAAATTAGATTCTAGCAATAATATTAGACAAATGAATAGATAAATAAATACCTATCTTCAACATTTGGTGTTTGGGGAGATAATAAAGTGTTATTGACTTTTTTTTTCATTTTTACCACAACTACACGTTTAAAACTTGAATGTAATTTTGCATCAAGGTTTAAAGTGATGCCTTTAAAGATGGATTCCATCTTTGTAATGTCGAACTGTTTTTGTTCATTTCCTCTTTTAAAGTAACTTTTAAAAAGTTAATTTAAAAGAGGAAAAAGAAGGCTATTAAAAAAAATTATTCTGTTTAATCATTCATTTTTTATGATGAGCAAAAAGCTAGCTTTTTATTTTTGAAAAGATTATAGAAAAGCTTTTGTCAAAGTTTGCACATTATCAGTTAATTTTTTTTTGTTCCTTTTTCCTTCTAACGATTAAAAGAAAAGCTAAAAACATCCCAAAAAATAATAATAATAATAATAATCTCTTCCTTGTCATGTTCAAACTAATCAGTGGTTTGAGCAGAAAGCCACTCTGTGACACTCTGCTCTACGAAAGGCAGAAGTGAAAACCTGCTAGACTCTGGCTGCCCTTTCTAGCTTACATAAACCAGTGTCACATCATGAAAACTAATTTTAGAAAACTGTCAGAGCCGCTCGCTCGCTCGCAGACAAGCAGCCTTCCATCATTTAATAGTCCTGGAGTGCACGGCCCCGGGGTCAGCAGAGGTCCATGCAAGAAATGCTCTAATGTTCGAGTCCTAAACAAATAAATAAATCCAATGTTTTCTACCAACCTGGTGAGCCAGGATATAAATGTTGTGTCCGACGTCTCTGGGTGCGATTCCATCTCCAGGGTTCTCATCCTCCGTCCTTAGAAACTGGGCGTAGGCTTCCTTCATCGCATCCACCTGAAACACACAAGTTAAATCAGAATAAACGGAGGAAAAAAAAAACAAACATTCAGATTTCATCCACACTTACCAGCTCAATAGGTCTCATCTTGTAGAGAATCTTCTCGGCGTTCTCGCTGTCATGGCGGCTCTCCATGATGGCCAGCAGAAGTTTGGACGCATTGTTCTGCAACAACAGACTCCAGCAGCTGAGTTTTTTAAACAAACTACAGAGGCCGCCCAATAAAACGAGCGTTTTTTCCAAAAAAGGATGGATATAAATACTGTTCTCAAGATCAAATGCTGCAACGAGCAGCGGACAGCGCGGCGTGTCGTAACCCGAGGGCCGCCTGATGATGTCAGAGCCACCTGATTCTCACCTTCAGCTCCAGCACCAGGTCCATTCGATGCTCCCCCAGGGGGTAGATGGGACTGACAATCAGCGCTATGACAATGTCGATGCCGTTTGACTCATCCTTGGCTATACAGGTCTGAAAGACAGCAGGGGAGGAGGAGGGACGAACAGAACCAAAAATCATTGTTAGAAAAGAATCTGCACTCAAACTGAAAACTACGATTTATGAAGAGAAACTCGTCTCCATAAAGGCTGATGCATAAAAAAACCTGTTCATTCAACATGAATGTGCGAGAAAATAAGTTACAAAAAAAATGCAAACATTTAAATGTAAACAAAGATTTTTATACTTCCAACAAGTTCAAAATGAGTAGGAAGAGAATAAACCAAAGTTGTAAAATCTATATTACATAATAAATAACAATAAATTATGTAAAGGCCTTGTGTTCCTTGAAGGAATGCAGATCACCCGCCAGCTTTCATGCCAAAGTTTCAGACTGAAATCATTTTTTGATGCAAAGAGTTGAAGCCATTCTGATCAGACCTTATAATTAATATTACGTGGGATCTCAAAAGATCTGTTGGCGCTCAGAGTCTGTGTTCAGAAGGACTCTCAGCTACAACCACACCTGATTTCAGCTCAATATCTGTAAATTTATAGTTATAGACATTTTTGTGGTGGTTAAAATCGATTTACTGTGGCGGCCATCTTGAACTGGATTGACTTAAAAAGTTATTCAGTTGTAGATGATTAATTTCTGAAAGTTTCATTAAAATCTGTCCAGTGAGTCATGAGATATTTTGCTAACAGACAGACAGGGTTGAGGTAGTCAGAGTAAACCCAAATTTACTACAAAAAACAACCCCAGTGTCAAACATTTAAACAAAAAACCTTTACCCTGCTCTCAGTTTCACATAACTAGGCTAACAGAAATATTATAAATTTCCTGCTGCTACTTGCAAATTACCACAGAGTTCTACGCAAATAACTTTAATTTATTTTATCTTATGGCATACAACCAAAGTAACGCCTAATCTCAGGTATTATGTCAGTCAGGTTACGCTTTAACTTCCCGGTCCAACCCGTTACCTGGTTCTCGTGGCAGGGTCCCTGGCAGTACTCTGTGATGGTTTCCAGGGTTTGGCGGACCAGATCCACGTTACCCTTATTGATATAAAGTCCCAGCAAACCGAGACCTCCTGTGGTGCTCCCGCAAATGCAGTCCAGGAACTGAAGAGTCTCACACACCAGGTTGTAGTTGGTCTTGTTGCTCTGATTGCGCAGAAAGTTCTGAAGTAAAAGCAAAAAAAAATATTTATATTAATAATAATAAGTCAGGAACCAGTGTTGCAACACTTCGAAGGGTTCTGGAGGAGATCCGGTACCTGCAGGTCTGAGTTGTGGTTTTCGCAAAGCAGCTGAAGGTAACGGAGGACTGGTTTCATGATGGCGATAGTCTGGCTCATCTCAGTGTCTGAAATTTCCTCCATCTCAGTTATGTCACTGAAATGGCCAAAATCGGAGTCCATCTCCTTCCTGAAGGACCTGAAGGCCTTTGAGGTGGCTGAGGAGGCCTTCTTCAGCTGCCCTCGCATTTCTTCATTCAAATAAAATGGGTCTGTGCCTACGGAGCAGCACACAGAAAATAAAAAAAATCATGATACACTGTTGAATTACTGAGCAGGACAGTGGTATCTGACAGCAGATGGATCTCTGGGAATTGATACAAATGAACATAAGCAACATGTTTTGTTTCCATGCACTGGTTAATGATTTTCCTGTGGTATTATAAACGTTGAATCAAATTTAGAGCCTCCTTTGATAAGTGAGGCACGATTAAGACGGGGTTCTGTGGCATGAAACCACCCGATCTTGATACAATGGGCCTTTGATAAGCTTGTGATGCCGGGTGTCACATGGTCCCTGACATGTGACTGCAGCAGTCTGTCAGCAGAGCAACAAAGATCATTTAAAAACAACACGGCTGTTTGAAACCTGAGGCCAACATGAACTTCAGGACCCCGCAAGCTGAAAAGGTTTAATTGATTTTAAGACTTTTTAATCTGCCAAGGTGTTTCTATGGCAATATCTGGCTGATTTCAGGATACGAACCATGTGACTCTTTTACTGATAAATGTGTGCATTCAAGTACCTTTGGTGTTAGGATTCTGATAAATTATTTACAGGACATAGTTTCAGCCTCTTTCCAACACACATTTTGGTCTAAATCAATTATTAATAAACAGCAAAAGTTTTATTGCATCATTTCTTCAGCTCACCATCCTTATACACGTAGTTGTTGCAGTTGTCATCATCCCATTTCCTGCTGTTGACTTCAAACATGTTGACGGACACGGTGGCTCGGATCTCCTGCTGGGCCAAGCGCATTCGATCGTACAGAACCTTGAAGAACTTCTCAGAGTTCTTCTGCTTGTGCAGCTGGTTGTGGAAGGAGTTCTGGTTGGGGAGGCAGAGCGGCGGTGAAGACAAACTTCCAAAAACACAGAGGCGAATATCGGACGGACGCGCCAGCGGGGGCCCCACCTGGATCTGCGTGTTTCCTCCCTGCAGAAGAGCAATGCCCAGCAGGATGCTCTCCTCGAACACCTGGTCGTTCTTGGAGTTGACGATGAGATCGATTACCAGCTCTGTGGCGCCGACACGGTCCAGGAGGCACTGAATCTCCACCACGTTGCTGTGGGGCTTATCGGAGTCGTGCACGGGGGAACCTCCAACGCAGAAACAAAAACAAAGATTTAAAATGCTTGTGCAAGAAAAAGCTACCATTACACAGGCTAATAATTATTTTAACCTAATCTACAACATTTCAAAAAAGTCAAAGTTTAATACAATTATTTCTTCAGCTGGATAATCTGACCTTTATGGTTATATGCAAAGGTTTGTGTAAAGTTTGGAAGAAAGTACTTTCACAAAGATGTAAGTTCTGGTTTAACTAAGCTGAATCATATGATAGGAATGTCTGATCCCCACATATAACATAAGAGGGTTTAGTAAAGTGTTTCTGGTAGCCATTTTCTCTGCATATACTTTTATTGACAGCTGACAGAAAGTGTGGAAGTCTAGTTCAGCTCATTGGAGGCGACAGGTTCTGAATATTTTTACTTTCTCTGGACTGTTCTACTCTGCAGGACCTTTCCTGCTCCCGAACTTTAATAATTCGACCACATGTTTTTAAAAAATAAAGTTTGAAGAGTTTTAAAAATAGGTATTTGTTGCAATGTCATGAAGACCGGTCAACCCAAAAATTCATAAAGAAACAAAATGCAGAGAATTTTCTTCTCATATCGATGGTCAATGTATTTGTATTGAAAATATATTGTTGAAAACAGGTCAACAATGGCGACGTCCATGGAAGATCCAGAGGAATTATATATCATTGTAACCCGAGTAAACTCTTTCAAAGTGCACCATTTGATAAAGATTAAATTAACCTTCATGTTTGACGTCATAGTTTGCAATAAGAATAAACAACACTAACAGTTAAACATGGGAGAGGAACAATCATGGTTTGGACCAGGAGGCACGTGACACATTTTATTCATAAGAAGGAATAATAAATTTGAATAAATATCAGAGTTTTACAACAAGAACTACCCTAAAACTAAACGCCAGGCTAACAGCAGCAGAATATTAATCCTGAATGTCAGCCGACTTCCTAAACGAGCGCATGTTAGATTTTATTAGTGCGAAGCTACAGATCTGCAAACAGAAGCTAAAACAGCAGTGCCTGTATGACCAGAAGCCTTTAGCAGAAATATGAGAACTGACTGAAAAACAACAATTGTTACATAAAGTGTTTATAAACTGAGACAAAGGACTGTTATTATGAGCTGGGAAATCACAATTACCTACTGGCAGAATAAGACATTTTGAACAGACTGCCTCAGTATCTACTATATGAGGTGATTCAGGATCCGCTTGAACCAGATTCAAACTCCAGCAAATCCTAAACAGCAACAACTCCTCAGAAGCAGATTGATGTCATATCAGCAGCTTCCGCTTCCTCTGCAGTTATTTCAGTGTCTGCTGGGTTTATTTGGGGTTTTCAGTACCTCCTGATGACGGCTTGACAAAGACTCCAGATGAACTGTTTCCACTGCCGTGCTCCGACTTGGAGAGGAGCTTTTGATTTCCAAAGTAGCGAGTGAGAAGTATCTTTCTTAGCTCGTGTTCCTGTGGAGACAGAAATCAGATTATTAAATCTATATCACCGCCTAACCGAGGTTAGGCTTTGAATCTGGATTTCCACAGTTTTATCACACTGAGAACGCAGGCTTTCCGTGAGCTATTAGGGTAAAATTATTCCAAAACAAATCTTAAAGCAACAAAACAGAGCCGCTCCGGTGAGTTGTATCCTCCCCGCATAAAATCCACCCAATCATCTCAGAGAGGGACGAGAACATTTTATCTGGATCCAGCTAAAGGGAATCGTCGCAATTATTCCATGATACATTTCTGCTGTAATGGGAACGATGGCTTACAGGATGAAAACACTTATCAAGAAAGAAATTGCCACTTGAGAGCACGGCAGTAACGATATCACTCAATAACTTCATAATAGCAGAGAATTTACAAGAGGTTCAGCAAAGACAAGTTTGGAAGAGGCTATTTTTTACAGGTTGTATTTTCTAGAAATCCTCTTTGTAAATGTTTGTTTTGTCTAATTTGAATGAGACCTTGATAGCTGAGATTATGAACCAACTTTCACACATTGTGGGAACGCAGAGCGCAGACATTTGTTGTGTATGAAGGAAAAAAATCCATGGCATCATATTCGGCTTGGCCTCCATAGTGACAAAATGTTTCATCCAAGAGAGCATTTCTTCTTCTTCAGTCCGTCAAAAACATTTCTCTGTCAACTGTGACATTTGATGCCGATGAGTGGAAAACCGCAGCGGAAAGGATCGGTGGAGATAATCTCCACTTAGAGGTTCTGTGATCAGGGTCCAGGAGATAAACTCACAAATTTGGTCAATGAGGGGGGGGATTATGAAGCAACAGTTACTGACCAACAGAAAAAGGTGAATGAATGGATGAACAAATGAACAGTTTGATGGAGCAGTGGAGAAAAGTGACGACGATGGAGACGCCCATGGTTTCCATGGTAACCTGTTAGGCGTGAACAGTGGATTGGGAGGTCTTGATCCAAACGGAGAGTTTCCTTTTGGTCCCCCCCAGTCTAAAACTGAAACGATCAACAAATATATTTTTATAAATCTTTATCAAAGAACTTGTGATAAAATGGCGACCTGCCCAGGGACTTAGCTGTTCATTGAGCAAAACGAGGGAGAAAAAGAAAATTAAATTATGAATGAATTGAATCAGGAAGGTCATTAAAGGGATTGTTCATATCTTTGTGGAACGATTTTGTGAAAAGCTTATGAACAATTAATATCTTACCTGCTGCAGACAAATGTTTAAAAATACCTCAGTTTGGAGAAATTTATTTTAATTAATCTAAACTGACAAGCTATCAGCTAGTCTTGGCTGCTGCCATCTTAAAATAACTTTTAAATCATTTCCTAACAGCTCATCCGGACACAGATTTTACAAATCTTTACATAGTTTTTCTGCTGAAGGTGTCCCAGAAGTGCACCAGAAGTGCTACAGCTAGCTACTGCTGCACTTTGTGCTTTCAGAGAGACCAGAATTCTGCAGAACGTTGCATTGCTTGGTTATATCAGTAGCACGTCATGCGAAACTGACAGCGATGTGACCGTTTATAAAATGACATCGAGATGATTCCTGTGAAACCGTTCAGTTTAAAAACCAGCTGTTAGCTCATTAAACTGGTCAGAAGTAAATTATTTCTCCAAACAGGGGTCACTCAAAGAGCTATCTACAACAGGTAAGATATCAAATGTTCATAATCTTTCCACAGAACCCTACTTCACAAGCTCTGAACAATCACCATCAACCAGCAAAAATTGAGTGATTTTGTTCATGGATACAGCCTCTTGTTGCAAATTTCCCAACTTTTTAAAGCTGATAGATAATGTTCTAATTAGTATTCAGTTTGACATGACTCATTTGTGTATCTGTTGTTGCGTTATCTACAATTTCTCCTTCTTACGCTAAATTTAAAGAAGCATGGATGCAACAACAAGCCTCAACTTAAATCCACCAGAAATTGATATATTCTAATCGCATACGAAACTTTCTCCATCACCATTTTGACAGATCAAGAGACAAATTACGTCTCCCGTGTCAAACAATAAGGCCGTTGAGCTGAAAATCCTCCCAACTAAATGCACGGAGGAACAAAGATGTGGAAGAGCATGTGCAGCCGATGCTCCCCGTGTCAGTAAACACTCGATCTCATCTGCAGTCAGCAGAGACACTTGTCTGCCTGCACTGTCTGGCTGAGCCGCCTCAAAACACACACATCTATACGAGCCCACTTTAAAAACTGAAGGTGATGATCCATTAAGCCACACAGCAGTATGCTGAAATTTCCCTCTTTAAAAGCATTACATCCTAATACAAGTTCTTTGATCACAGATTGAAGCACGTTTTACTTTAATTTTTATTTTTTATTTTTCGACAGCGATCATGTTGGTTTTGAGACTCTCAAACAGCAGTTAAAGAAGCACTCCAGCAGGAGAGGGGCGAGAAGGGTGGGGGTGATTTCTCTCCTGTTTGCCTTCCCTCTGGGCGATGCAGTCTGCTGGCTACAACTGCAGAGAGAGAAGAGTCAGCCCAGCCTGACTCATCTGCTCGCTGCTGCATTGACGAGAAAAACTCCAGTCAGGTGATGTAAGAGCCACGAGAAAGAAAGACAGAAATAAGAGTTAGAAGTTCTGACAGAACTAAGGAGGAGGACGAGGGGGTGGGCAAACACAACCTAACAAGGAGCAGACAGTCGTGATGCTTTAAAATGTGCACTGGCACGCCACACTGCGGCTTTGGTGTCCAAGCTGAGGATGAGCTGCCGATCCCCTCCGCCGGCATCTTTACACCCCTCTTTTCCTCCCTCCCTCCCTCCCAGCTCCAAGCCTCTCACTGCTCTGCTCTCTTCAAGTCTCCAACTCTGGAGAGAGGTACGAAAAAATAAAAAATAAAGAGGACAAAGATGCTGCCGATCCTGTGCTTCTCTGGGTGGTCTGAAAGCTCACGCAGGTAGCAGAGGGCAGCACCGAAGATGTTCGGTTCAAATGAGGTTAAGCCACAAAAAAAAAAAAAAAAAAAGAGTTTTTCAAACAAGTTAGAGCTTCTGGGGTTGGGAGGTATTTCTGCTATCTGAACATGTCTGTGTCGGGCTTCTGCAGACTGCTATACAGCATTTTTTCTTCACGAACCTGAACTTGAGCATCAGTAAACATCGCCCCAGTCATCACGCTTCCCTGATGATGAAATGACAAACTCTTATCTCTTCTCTTAACAGCTGACATCATTACTAGACCCCCAGTTCAAGGAGGGGATGCTGAGCCTTATTGATGTTATTGATGTTGCGTGTTAAAAGGTAAAAAGTTGGAAACTGGTTTTTGCACCACTTTAAAAACAGAAAAACTGCTCTTACATGTCGTGTCACTGACTTTGCAGCACAGACACGCTCTCCTATTAGGCAGCCTTGTAGGATTCAGTTTAAATGAACAAATCTGGCATAAATAACAGGTATTTCTATGAGCAATATAAAAAGCATTGTAAAAGAGGCGATAACCCTGAGGTTCTTATTATCATTGATTAATGATCACAGATTTATTTACTTGTCTTAATTCTTGCAATGACTCTGGATCCAAGAAGAATAAACAACTTGTGTTGAATTTCAGTCATCTAGGGTGTTAACTCAGCCTGTGTTTAGGTGAACCGTTTCTACTTCATATCTATTTATTTTTTCCTTTTGGAAGTTTTAAAAAGCTAACGCTCTGCTGTGCCGTACATGGGGCCAGAAGCACAAATAACGTGCATCTGATGAAATTCTGCAAGAGAAGCAAACATCACGAGCTCCAATTTTACAACGTTTTAAAGCTGTGGTCCCACAGCTCATGAAATGATCGTACCCAACAAATAAGGACATCAGCAAAACAAATTAGGTCCACATGTGAGAACAACTGGTGATTCAGGAAAATACAAGACCAGCAGTGTAAACAAGTATTTAATACAAGGTGAGCTGGTAGATAGTTCTTAATCAATGGTTGTGTTTATTAGAAAAAACAAAGATGTTAAAGATGGTTGCCTTGTAAGTAAGAGGATTTAGATTATGAGGATGAGGAAGACTTAAGTTTGTTAACATATATTAAAGTCCATAGGCTTGAATTTGATTTTGCAGATTTTGCAGTGGCCCGATTTTGCACTATTTACTAGAAAACGTATGCCTACCCAATTGGTAAACGTTCATTTAATTCAAATGAGAACATTTTACCAGAAAAAACAAACTGAGTGGATTCGGGAAGTGGAGCTCTCTCAGAGCAAGCGAAGTGCTTCAGGTCTGGAGGCACTTTCACATGCAGTATGTGGACCTTAAAAAACCCCAACCAGGCCAGACAAACAACATGTGCTAATGCCCTATCACCATGGAGACCAAAGCATGAGGCTCCCCTAACAGACACCTGACCGATGGAGGGAGGAAAACGAAGGCAAGAAAAAAGGAGCGACCACCTCTTCAGCCCACATAAAACAATAAAACTTCTTGTTAAGACGTGTCCTAACTTCACAAGTTACAAGCATTACCCCCACCTGCCTCAGCCACTCCACCTAGTAGTCTGCTGGGAACACCATCCCCTCTGATCATCGTACAGACAAACCCAACAGGATGAGTTCACACAGGTGCAGCCAGCACGCGCCGGACTGCACATGCATGCGTGTCCGGCCGAGGCGTTCCGTCTACGTGCGTGCATGTGATGCACTTCGCTTCAAGACGGCGGTAATCTGTAAATCTGCTTTGCCTTTGGGCAGGTGGTGTGAAACTTGGCGAGCAGGGAGGGGAGATGGGCCGACGGACGGCGTGTGAATGACAGGGACAAGTGTGAAAGAGAGGGAGGCGGAAGAAGCAATGTGCGAGTGGCGTTTAGGTTACATAAGTGGCTTTTTTCAGTCTACTGTAAACAGGACGTGCACTGTACATATGACAATACACTTATTCAAAGACTTCATATCTAATAGCATCTAATAAATAACACATTTTAAAAGAATCCAGCTGAATTTCTGTCAGCTTTAAACTGTTAAAGCGTGAAAGATTAAAAATAACAAATTAACTAATCCTATTAATTTAGACTTTTGTGGAAGCTGTAATTATCCTCTGCTAAACAAAAGATATTAAAAACACAAAACTGAACCAGAAAAGGGCACTTTTTGACTTTTTTTTAATTAACACTGTAGTTACTTTAATCAGTGAAACTTTAAGCCATGTTTTTTAAAGTACATCTTCAGATTCAGTCATTTCAGCTTTAAACCAGCCATAGGAAGCTAACCGTAGGAACCTCAGGGTTATAAAACTTGTAGCAACAAAACTAATTTCTACATTTGTTTCAGTCAGAGACACCCCTGACAGTCTTTTCAGTGAGTGTACCATACTTGAAACCTTTAGATTTCTCTATTTCTTTAGTTTTTTGTTGGGTTTTTTTGACACAAAATTAGAAACAACCCAGGCGAAAGAAGTCAAACCTTAAAACATCAAAGTATTTTTGCAGAACTAGTTTGTATCAAATGAGAATTGGAGGTACAAAAGTACCCCGCTGTTTAGGAAAATTATTTCACTTTAAAAAGAAAAACTACTTACTTATCACACAACCCATCTTTGGCTCTTTAGATTTACGTTGTCAGTAGCAACAAATGTCTTTTTAATCGAGTATCAATAAAACGCTGGGGAAAGATTTTCTAGTGATTCGTTTAAATTTCCCCCCTAAAAAAATATAAAATCTAAATAAAAGCCTTTATGCAATTTTTAAAACTTTATCTCTGTGAAATCAAATATTCTTTCAAGTGTCCCCACCCACAAAACAAATCAACAAGCGGACAAGATTCACATCGGGAACATCTTCAGGGCAAGTCGGGGCACAAACATTTACACTGCCGCCCTTATCTTACAGCCAAAAACAAGTGATAAGCAGCAGCCAACACGTCTCGAGTGTGACTGGAAATTTTCTCTTTGTGCCGTCCAGCCAGCTCTCCTGCCATGATCTGGGCAAACACAGGTCAGGTTCTGGGTGGGATCAGACCGGAGTAAGACAGAGAGCGTCGGCTGGTCGTGCAGACAGAATGCGATAGACTGGGACTGAGCAGAGAGGAAGCAGAGGAGGAGAGCGCGGACAGAGGGAGGGAGGGAGGGAGGGGGGCGGGGAGGTAGAACGTGATGGTCCATGTGACTCCGGCTCAGCCACTGCAGGCTGTTACGTAAGCGCACCCCCTGCCCCGTCTCTTCATGGACTGAGCAGACTCCGCTTCTCTCCAATCCCTCACCCGGCAGATGCTGCCCGCTTTTTTTTTCCTCCCCCCTCCTCCTTCCACTCACATGGCTCCTCACATGACTCCTTCCCTTTCTCTGACTCTCCTCCACCCACTCATTGTACCCCAGGGGAGCCACCAACCTCTGCTGCCTAAGCTGTCACTCTGTCTCTCTCCTTCTGTTTTTGTCTGTCTGCCTCTCCCTCTCTCATTATTTCCATCAATCATTCTCTCTCTCTCTCTCTCTCTCTCTCTCTCTCTCTCTCTCTCNNNNCTCTCTCTCTCTCTCTCTCTCTCTCTCTCTCTCTCTCTCTCTCTCTCTCTCTCGTGCAGCGAGGCTACAGCTCCACACTCAGGGCTGAAGGGAAATGACAAAAGAAGAGGCCACAGACACTCGCTCGAGCACACTCACAAACACCTACACAGACTGACATTTCACATACTGTTACTGCACCGTCTGGCTTTTTGGATGAGCTTTTAAAAAGTGAAAGATTTTTTTACCTTGAATGCTCCTAATCGTTCTTATAAAACCTTGAATTATGTTTCTTTTTTGGACTCATCTGACTGAAAAAAAACACAAGGTACACTCACTGGGATGCACTGATGTAATGACAGACAACTGAACCACATGATCTCCACCAGTTTTAGCACGATAAAACTCCGGGCAATTTGTTTAGTTTGTAATTTTCTTTTTTCTTTTCCGAGTGAAATGTTGACTGGAATTACTTTTGGCCTCTTACACCACAAAGCTCAAACAAACTCTTTGCAGACGGCCTAACTTGCACCTCACTTATGGTGCACACAAGCATACACAGCATATGCAGACGCTCCCTTTACCAACTCTTCTCATTCAGTTTTCAGGCTTCGAGCTGAGAGGACGTGCAGCAGGACACAGGGTCCTGTAACCACCCCTCCAACACTGCAGTATTGATTTGTTTGTTTCCCCCCCCCCAAACATTCTCCTCCTCCCTTTACTTCCTCCTTTCTTTTCTCCTTCTCACTGCGAGTGTGTCCTCAAGTGCCTCCCCGCCTTATGTAACACAGACAAACCCACAGCATACTGATGAGGGGAGTCTGGGCTCCGGGCCGAAAAGCCTGCGAGGAAAAACAAGAACTCCACTGCTGCACTGCCGATGGGAGGACAGCACTGCTGGCAGATTAAGACGGCCCTAAATCCATCGCAAACTTTTGAATACTTTCACATAATTAAAGTGTTCCGTCTGCATGAGACGCAACGATTTTCTGCCAGGAAAAAAAAAAAAAAAAGTTTGAAAAATGAAAAACACATTTAAAGAAGGGTCAAGCACTCACAGATTCCTGAAAAGATTGCTTCTTGTCCAGCATCTCCCTGAGGGTCTGCAGGATCTTTATGCACAGCTTCTCCTCCTTGTCCATAAGCTTCTTGGTGTGTTTGATTAGTCTGGCAGAGTGACATAAGAAGTGCTGTATCATTTATAGCCATTTCCTACTAGTGCAGCAACGAGCTCATAAAACAAAGCAATGCATTATTGACCACCACAGATGAGATGTGCTAAGGTGCAGCAGCAGAACAACTGTAAGCCTGCTGGTTTAATAGTCTGTTAAATTAGTTTTTTATATAATAATAAGTTAAATGAAGCACACTGCACCGTTGCTCACTTGCAGTTGTAAATAATTGTTGCTCGGTTTCAATTGTTTCCTGAGCCTCAACACCTTTTAACCAGCGTTAATATTTCATAACAGTTAAAAAGTGCGAGCTTCTGCTTATTCAACCCAAGTAATTAATGACTCTCAGGTCTTTTAAAGCAGGACGGCTCAATATATGGTTTTGGAGAGCCTCTTACTTTGACATGAAGGCTCCACCATTGCAGCGTAACCGCACAGCCTCCGGAAACAGCAGCTCGGGGCTGTGCAGAACATCCACCAGCACAGAAAATTCTGCCTTAACCCTCGGAATAAACTGCTCCTCCAGACAGGACACAACCCCCTTCATCACAGAGATACACAACAAAAATGCAGTCGTGCAGATGGACATAGACAAAGCCTTCATAAAGTTATCTCCCTCAAAACTTTTATTTCAAATACTAGTTGTTGAGGCTACGAGCTCATTTTGAGCCTAAAGGGACGGTTCTGATCTTTTGAAGTGAGGTTTTGTGGAAAGGTTAGGAACAGTTAATATATCTTACCTGTTGCAGATGGCTCCCTGAATGACCTCAGTTTGGAAAAACAGAGTTTAATTCGGACTGGAGTGATGAGCTAACAGCTTGACTGAGATCTTAATACAACTCCAGACTCAAACAAAATCACACCAGTTAGTGCCAAGCTTATTTCATAAACCTTTATATCACCGTCAATTTTGCATTATACAGCTATTCACGTAGAATTCTCCCGTTATTTGCAATCAAAAGCAGTGGCAGCTAGCTGCAGCACTTCCTGTGCAGCCTAGGACTATCATAAAATGTCTGCCAGAGTAATTTGGAATACAAACTTGAGCATGGTCTAAAGATTTATAAAATAGCTTTATAAAGTATATGCATAAATCTTAATGACATTTTTGATATTGTAGTTGTTTTAAGGCGCAGAAATACACTTTGGTGTCAAACTAGCTGTTAGCTTGTCAATTCAATCAGAATTCAACTTTATTTCTCCAAACTCAAATCATTAAAAGAGCTACCTACAACAGGTAAGACATTAAAAGTTCATAATGTTTCTACTAAACCCTACTTCTAAAGAGCTGAACTATCATTTTAAAACATTTAAACAACAAATAATTTACAAATATGTATTTATTTCCTCTATTGGAATAAAAGCTAACTCTGTTGCTTGCTTTAAACTTCACAGTGGTACACTTTTACAAACTGCACCTGCAGTTTCTCGATGACGGTCATGTACTCCAGTCGTAGGGGCGCATCCTTACGAGGCCGCGTTCGAGCGAACTTCCAGTCTTTGACAGCTCGCTTCACCATGTGGCTATGGACCCTAAGAGATAGGGTGTTGACTTGGCTGTCCAGGTCAACAGGAATGGATATGCCATTGGCCTTAGCTGAGGAAAGAACATGGAAAATGATGCATCAGTGCAAGCCTGTTGATACAGATGAACTTCTAATAATGTGCATTTTATTACCAGTTCGATCAAAAAAGATATTAAAACCACTATTATTATAAAAGGTGCTGGAAAAACTCTCACTGTAATCAATATAACTACCATTACCAATGAACTGACATTAAATATATACTTCATATGGTATCCATCAGAATTAAACAGCTGTGTATCATGACTCACCTACGTCAGCCAGGGTTTTGATACAGTTTTCAATATTGTCCCTCTGACCCGTGTTGAGCCAGTTGCAGTTGTAAATTCTGAAGGCTGACTGGAGCAGCTTGATAAAGACAGACTGGTTTTTCTGCGAAAAGAAAAATAAAAAGCAAGCATTGCCATTGCTTAAAAGGATGTAAGTGCAGAGAAAATTTAAAAAAAAAGAGAAAAGCCAGCTAAGATCACACAAATATGGTCTGTGGACGAATAACAAAACACACCTCAGGAAGTCCCTCTAAGTTTAAGAATGTCTGCCATAAAACCTGACCATCCGAGGTGAACGTGCAGTGACGAAGGCAGTATGCCGTTAAATATTCGTCCCATAAAACAGCAAAAAGTTTGAGCACCTATTTGCTTTTTAGAGATGAAAACTGGTACCTTCAGGTTGGACTCCTTAGTGGGGAATTGTGAGCTGAAGTAACCACTGATTATGGCCATCACTGTATCCGTCACGTACTTCTCCAGGGCCAAATCTGCATGACCACGGTCTGTGGTAGTGTTGCATATCTGAAGAACACAAACAAAACATTCTCTATAAGCTCATTTTCATCTCACGGCTTCATGCTCGGTATGTGAGCAGATTAGGCTTTTGAGTAAGTCTTTGTGAATCTTGACATGTACACTGCCTCATTAAAGAAAGAATAAGTGGTTCATGTGTGACCTTTTAATATGAGACCTACTCTGGACATGTCCACCAGGAAGTTGTCAAAAAGCCTCCATATGTGGGAGGAGGTGTAGATCTCTTTCATTTCCACTTCTGTGTCCACATAGCAGTGATTCACAAAGTTCACATATGAAGTTTTCACCTAAAGGAAAAAATATATATAAAGAAATAAGAGGTCGGGATGCTGCAACATCAGAGACGAAGCAAGGAATCATGACCGGAATAATTTACGCCATATATATTTAGGCTGTGAAATATCGCGTGCGGGGGGGGGGCTACCTCTGGGATGCAGTTCACATCAGTGACCACTTTAACAATGTCGTCCAGCGGCAGCAGAGAGTTGCATTTCAGCTCGGTGTAGACGTTCTTCCCCTGGGTGCAAGCAGCAAGAAGGTCCACGAGTGCGTTGTGATAGGCTAGAGCTCCGTCCTTGTTTGCCCGCTCTTCCTCAGAGCACATCATCTCCACCAGCTTTGCGAACGAGGAGCGGTCGTTGTAGAACACCAACACGTCTTCGCCGGCGTTCACCAGCTGGAGACGCAAACAGATCAGAAGGAGTCGCAAAAATACCACTGCTGTATAAAGTAGTGCCTAAGTTTACTTATATATCATCTTATTTATACTATAAGGTGAAAAGTGAAATATCCTCACCTCAGTCATTACTTTGTCCTGACACTTCTTCACATACTTCCCGTCGCCTTTCACAATAGTGTGCAAGAACTTGAGGCACTGAACGTGCTTCCCCTGCGTGGCAATGCTGTGGACGAGGTGATGGACCACACGGTCACTGATCTCGTTGCACAGCTGGTAGTTGTTCATGAAGATGTGGCGCATCGTCTCCATTGTCTGCTGTAAAAAAACAGCCACGATCATTTTGGATGATGGTAAAACTTTAAACATTAGGCAGAGACAAGAAAAAGATGCAGTTTGTGTAATGTGCTGATAAGATGATAAACAAAGACTGGTCAAATCAACAAACCCCAGAAGAGAGGAAGAAATTCAGGTGTTTATGTAGAAGAGCTTGATTCTGAGGGTTTTCTTTGCAGAAGTTTTGCAAAAAGCTGTTAGCCAGGCTCATGATTTCCTCCATCTTCTTGTCAGTCTGTGGAAGAAACCAAGAAAACAGCAGATACATTTACAGAAACAGAAAGATGCCCACAATCCTTGTTATGATAAGTAATTTAGCCCGTCCTTGATTATGTTTCCCACCTGGTCATACTGGATCTTCAACAATTCCAGCACCACTGTATGGGCTCCCATGTTTTTCAGCAACCTCTGAAGCTGCTCCACACGAGGCTTCTTACCGGTGGAACACAACTTTCTGAGACGCAGGAGGATCTAAAGATGAGGCAAAAAAAAACATTTTTCCAGACCAAACCTGTAGAAAACCACATTACTTAAATAATAACACAAAGACGTGTCTCTCACCTCTTTAACTATGTTATAATTGTTTCCCTTGTTACTGTCAATCTGAGGTTTCACTTCCCCGTCCTGAACTGGGCTCAGAACCATCTCCTGGAAACAACAGGCCAAACATTTAGTATTTAGAGCAACTTGGTAATTGTGAATGAATTTTCAGAAGTGCAACAATCTCTATATGTTGTCTGACATCAAAGTGAAGGGAAAAGGGTAACCAAATAAAAGATGGCGATATAAAAACGTGCATTAAAAACCTGATTGGTCAAAATAAAAGTCCCTGTTAAGACATGTAAGACAGACTCAGGGCTGTCTTTAGCCTGGCAGCCAGAGAGTCACAGCCTCGATGTTAAAACTGAGTTTGCACTCTGCAGGACACTACGCTGGTAAAAGTCAGAACAGTACCTCCATGTTAGGCTCTTTGCCCTGTCTGACCTCCAAGTCTTCACTGCCATAACCCCCACTTTTCTCCACCCACAGCTCGGATTTCTCCACAGTCAGACGCAGCTGATCCAGGTCCGCCTTGATCTGCTTGTAGTTTTCTACATCCTTCTCTGACACAAGAAGCTGGACCTGAAATGCACAAAAAAAAAAAAAAACATTTATTATACATCAGACATACAGAGACTGAAAAGACACACACAAAAAAAAAAAAATCAGTATTTTAGTTTATAGTTGCTGAACTCTCTTAACCCAAACATGAACCAGAAGAAAAATCACTGAAGTTTGGATATGCATGATGTCACACTCCTTGAAATGTCGGATCCTCCGTGTCAGTACCTGTTTAAAGGCCTGCAGCACCTCAGCTCTCTGACTGAAGTGTTTGAAGATGAGCTGCAGCGATCCGGACACCAGCGGTGGGTAATCTTGCATGATGAGATGAATGAGAACCCTCAAAAACGTGCGGCCACCTTCGTCATCCAGCTCGCCCACACCTAATTCAGAGCTAAAAAAACACAGAGGTGCGCATCGTTTAAACTGCGTATGAATGTTTCAGGGGAAAAGAAAAACAACACGAGTCAACTTCCAAGCACATCTTTACGTACCTTCCTGCAAACATGCTCTCCGCTTTTACTGCAATCTCATCTATGTCTGGCTCAGAAGCTAAAAACAAAAGCAAAATAAAAGCCATTAAAATGTGAAAAACTGCAATTATAAAGACATGATAACAATAAAGTATTTCTTTAGAACTCACATGTCATTATAGGGATTTCAGCCAAAGACTCAGAGTTTTCAGGTAGCGACTTTTCCCCAAACTCTGTCTTGTAGATGGACAACAGGTGCGTGATTCTAAAGTCCAGCCGCACAAACAGGATGAACTGACAGGGACACAAAAAGTGCACCACTATGAATCAAACGCGGACATTAATCAGGCGGGGGGAGGGACAAAACATTCAGCAGTGGTGCGTACTTGCAGGATCTCGATGATCTTCAGCTTGGTGTCCATCACCATGACGTCCTCGTTGTCCGGCATGAAGCGCCCTTTTTCGTAGCGCAGGGAGAGGGGAACGTTGGGCATGCTGTGTGGCACGCCTCGGCTCATCACCATCTGGGTCATCATTTCTCCAACACCGTGAATCGTTCGCAGGACGTTGTTGCCTAAAGAGGACATTCGTTTTGACAGCCGTTTCTTTCTGCGTCTCTGAAAGCGTCCTTTATTCACGTGGTGTGAAAGTTTCAGCACGTGCGTCATAAAAGGTTAAACAAACAGGCCAACAAATGCTTACCAGCTCCAGGAGTTTCAGGTATATGTATAATATTATCACCCTCCAGTTCTATTAAACACACAACCTAAATTTGTTCTTTTTTCACCCCTCAGATCTGCAGGTCTAATAAGTAATTATTATGCATTTCTAAAACTAGCCATTCTACTTGAAATAAATAAAAAAAATAACAAAGTGCATACACTGAACTGCTGCATCAATATATGCATCAAAAAAGCTGGAGTCTGTTCATCATCTTTGCTATAAAACATACAAACTGATAAACTCGTATTTCAAAAATGCACTTATAAAAACACGTAAAAATGCACTGACCAGCCTCTGGACTCTTGCTGAAGTTGTTCACGAAGTGGTGCGGCTGCTGGACGATGTCGAGGATGGCCAGCAGAGTGCGTGTGAGGCGCAGCAGCTCACTGAAGCTATAAAAACCAAAGTAAACCATCTTTCGAGCCAGATTCACCACCTAACAGAGAGAACAGAAACATCCGATATTTAATGTTTCAAGAACACTGAGAATATTTAAAGGCTGCGCCAGATTTGTTCAGTTTGAGTTAACATACAGTTTAAATAGCAGACTTTTCTGTCCTGTTTACAATATTATAAAGAAAGCCTTGAACAGTTTTATTACTTACAGCCTATTCAGAAGAAATATGATGAAAATTTGTTTCTTTTGGTATTTTTATCTAGCTGCATTTATGCAGATGAACAAACGTAGCTTGTAAAATAATGACTGCCAGTTCAAATAAAGTGATAAGGTGAAACAAGAGTGACAGCCACAGACCATAACAAAACATCCCACACAGGCTCCGGGCCTACGCAGAGTTTATTTACCTCTTGTGTGAGTTCATTTTTATCTTTCTCCCCAAATGGAAAAGACTGGTTGACCACATCTCTAAGATATTCTTCCACAAACTCCATGGTGGGAGCAAACTTTTTCTTCATCTCCTCTCTCAAGCTGTCAGTGGAGTCATACTCAAACCTGCGGAACCAGCCAACGCAGACACCTGGTGAGCGGACGCTCTCGGTCAGAACGCCAAAAGTCTCCCGAAGCAGAAGATGCTCACCCGCTGATGGTGACCTTGGAGGGAATCTCGTTCCAGAGGCGGGCGTAGCGCATCGGAACCACCGACTCCTGCGGGTCGCGGTCCACGTGCATGTGCAGCATGAGGCGGCAGAAGGAGGCTCTGAGGTTGTAGGGCAGGAAGTCATCGCACATGCAGCGCAGGATCAGATCCACGGGCAGCTGACTGGAGATCTGGTTGATGGCCAGATACTGACGGTCCAGACACATTTTAGCAAACAAGTTCAGCTGGTACCTGAAGAAGAGGTTCGTAGGATTAGGCAGAAAAAGGAGAAAATGGGAACGCACCGGCTCCTGTTTGTTTATTTCAGCTTTTTTTTTGTTACTGATGGTTTAAGGATCAACCACATTGAATGAGCTGAGAAGTTCCACAATCACCTGTAGTAGGTAATGATATCTGCATCTACTTTGTTGTTGTCCTTCGCGTCCTGGGCCAGATGGTGAATGGATTTACCATGAGGCTCCTTGTTGTTGTCGATCCAGTAGAGCCAGACATCGTCTTCTTCCCCCTCTTCTGGGAGCATGGAAGAATCCATAGCGGGCTCTATGTTAGAGATTAGTCTAGTGAAGAGTAAAACAGAGGGAGAGTGTGTGCCACATAAAGCAGTTAGTTACTATAACGCTGACATAGAGCTGCTGCTGCAGAAAATATCCATTTCAAAAGAGGCAGACACACTGGAGGAAAACGGCACTCTCACGCCCTGTGGAGAGCGTTTGCATGTTTAAACAGGCTTAAATATTAGAAACTAAAATATGACAAGATGCTTAAAATATAGATAGCAGTGGGTGTGACTCACTTGGTCTGAATGAGGATGTCTGCAATGGAGGGGTTCAGAATAAATTTACAGATAAGCTCCTGTGTGACTGGGATGGCGGTCTTGTTGGACACACAGAGATCAGACAGATAATCCAGGAATCTGACAGAGCAGAGGAGACATGAATGAATAATGTCCCAACACCTAAAATTTATATAAAACCTGCATTTATGAGTATGGAGTCCACTGCAACACCTTAATATGGAATGTAAGGTTATATAAAGGCAACAAATAATGATAATAATAATCTTTTTAAATCACAATTTCTATATTGTTACAATAAAGTAGGACAGGAAGTTATCAGGGAGGTGTGCACATCTCACCTGGGCTCTCTGTTGCGCCTCAGCAGGTTGACAAAGGTGTCAATCTCTTTGGCTGTGATGTGTTTTTCCAACAGCTTGCGGTTGTTGTGCAGCAGGGCAGTGATTGTGTCTTCAGCCAGGATTTCATACCCAATCTGAGACTGCATGATTGAGAACTTCTTGGCTATATACTCCTACGTGTCACAAGAAACACACATTTCTGATCATTTCTGATGTACAGTCCACGTTCTTAAAGTAGAGTCGTGTAACACGGAGTGACTATGCGTCCTCTTAGCTGCTGAATAATAAAAACCCCTTTGCGGTTATTCAGTGACTACAACTGGTGATTATTTCATTAAAAGCATGGAGTCAGTTAATCTAATTATCGTACTGATTACCAATTTAAAGTTCAAAATGTCAAAAAGGATGACAAGCAGGTTTAAAGCTAATACAGGTCCACGTGAGGTCGGACATCTCTAAACAACTTAAAAATATATGTGTGGTTATGGTTATTTTGAATGAAAGTGAGAAAGTTAAACAATCAGTCTCACAGCTGCAGTTCATACATTCTTCTGATGATTTGGTGCTGTTCGGATGGAATAGAGCAAATGACACTAACAACTTGAAAATAAAAATAAAAATCTGCTGCATTCATGTAACAAAGCGATTCACAGCAACGATGGTTAATTTGAATGCGTTTTTTTTTCCTGAAAGCAGCATGCTGACTTATGAGGAAGGCTCGTTGATTTAATCATGTAAAAAGGAAAATAACTTGAGTGAAGAACATTAGATGGATATCTACATTTAAGTTAAGTTTCTCTTTAACCCTTTAATGCATAGTGGTCACTGTGGATAGCTATTTAAAAGCCATTTTCTTGTACATGTGTGGGTTTTTATGTTAAAACTGCGAATAGATCGCGAAGTGGACACTTGTGCATCATGCAATACAGTATATTGACCATCCATTGCAAGTGCAGCCAAATTTTCTCAAATCCAAGATGGATTTCCCCAAGAAGTCATCTTGCTCTTAACCAGATTGCATGTTCCTGATTATTAAATATTAATGAGTCTCATTAAACATTAAGCAGCCCGCTGGAATGGCGCAAGCGCTCATATGATACCTGGTTCTTGCGATAGTCCTGCTGGGAGTGTCGCAGCACTCTGTAGCAAAGACTCAACATGTACTTGAAGTGAGCGTAGCGCTGATCTCCCAAATCCTCCAACCTTAACATTGGACCATCGCCTTTATCTGCAAATGGAGCTTCTAGGATGCCAAATATCTAAAAACAGGAAACCAGATTTACAGATCAAGTCCAATTCAAGGATCTACAGCTGAAAAATACTTAAATGCACCCACTTATTGGCGTTAATTTGTAGTTACTGAAACAAGGTTATAATTACAATATCTACACTTCAGATTAATTAGTATCTGTGCATGTATGGCAGTGGTGTCTATCCTGCATGTTTTAGATGTTTCTCTGCTTTGACACACCTGGTTTGAATGAATGATTAACAGGCTTCTGCAGAGCTTGAGGACCTGCTGAAGAGCAGGGAAACAACAACAACATGCAGGATAGCGTCCCTGGAGGGCCAGGATTGGACACCACTGCTGTAGGGTTTACTCACGCTGACCTGAGCGAGGATGTTCTGTTCTCTCATGAGTTTCTGCCTCTCGCGGTTTGGTGTAGAGGTGGCCACAGACAGAACGTCCTGTCCGTGGTTTGGCACCACGCACACAAAGAAAACCAGGTCTTCTAACAGTGTAATCACAAACCTGAAGGCAGAACGTAACTTGAAATATAAAAGTTATGCACACACCCCTGCGGTTGCTGTCATCCGTTAAAAGTCTGTACCTCCTCTCATTCGTAGTAATGTTGACATGCTGAAGTTTCTTCACAGTGGACTCCAAGACCTTACTGGCGTCGTTAGCATAGTCCAGGTCTCTGACCTCCGACAGGGGAACAGAAACAATGGCAAAAGCCTCTTTGTCCTCCTTCGAGTGACAGGTGCCAATCTGATGTAAAAAACAAATGAAACGAGAAAGTCAGGTATCCCTGTACCTGTAGCTTGTGTGTGTATGTGTGTGTTTGTGTGTGTGCGTGTGTTTGCAGACCATCAACATGACCGGACGATCCTCCTCTTCATCGATGGGGAAGTTGGTGCTGGTCACCCAGGTGTTTGTGCACAGGTGCCTGAGTCTCACATAGGAGTTTCTGAAGAGAGGTGGGACAAATTATTAACAGCGATATTACTTCATACTGACCAGATGTTGAATCCAAAATTGTACATCTGCGTAAAACAGTTAGCTTGATATTAATCCATAAAATATTTAAGCTCCACCAGCAGCCTGGCTTTAATTATGCCCGAATAAGACAGCTGTATGAACTATCAGGGTAAATTTTGTGGCGTTTAGTGAATCTCTGATAACTCCAATGATTCTACAATATAACCTACAATGTGATAATGTAATGACGCAAAAAGATATATGATAAACTATGATAAACATGTTATGATATGCAATATGATTTGATAACAAGAAGTTTAATTTATAGGTAATATAATATGATAAATGAGAATAAACAATATATGATGTACAATATGATAAACTTTGACATAATACAATATCAATCCATGATAAATGAGATACAATATAATAAACAAGGTGTTATATGAGCCATCATATACAATATAATATAATCAACAATATACAATGTGATATTAGATATATGATAAAATATACAATAAATAAACAATAAGATAAACAGTTTTTTATGTCATAAGAAAAACAATGCAATTTATGATATGATACTAAATTTTATGATATAATAGTTATTGGAATTGGCGTTTTCCCCTTAATGTGAGAAACAAACCTGGGCACGGGACAGTCAGCCCTCTGCAGAGTGGTGGCATCCAGCTCAAACAGGGAGGCGATGTCATTCCCGTGGGGAACAGAAACCAGGACAAAAGCAATCTTCTCTGCAGCTTGACTCTTCTTTTTGGAGAACACAGTATCTGTTTCATTCTGCAGAGAAGATAGTGTGGTGTGCTGAAAAACTTACAGTAAATGGCACTTCTAGTAGATGTTTTTCCTGTCCCAACGGTGTTTAAACCGACTGTAGAAAACACTAGATGTTAAAGCCAGACTAGCTGTCAAGATATGTCATTTTTTTATGGTTTTTGTTCAAACTTTTATGCTTCTAACACAATTTCTACATCATTAAATGATTGTTTAGGGGGGTTCTGTAACTCAAACTCATCCAGGTTTTTGTAAACAGTGGTGTCAGAAAACAGCAACTGCTCCTCGCCTTTGTTTACAACTCGTAATTGTTGGCAACAAAACATGATTCTGCTGATTTTGCTCATTTATTACAAATTATGGTGAAGACCTTTGGTAGTGAATGATGATATTATACTTAGTAGTTATTTTTATTTTAAATGAGCCAAACTTGAACAGGTTGCAACTAGGAAAACTTTTGATTTATGTTCATTTTGCAGATTGCATTTTTGAGCTAAATTTCCTTTTTTCTTTTGGTATAAATAATCTTATTTATAATAATAATCTTATTCGATTTTTTAAGCGATGGATCCATAAGCATAAAGTGATTCAAGCTAAAGCCCAAACCTACAGGAGCAGTAAGTGATCGGCCAATTAGAAACATTTAGTATTTGTCACTAAAAGGTTTGGGGACAAAATGCAACAGCAGCCATTTAAAACGTGGGATTCTGCTGGAAACACTTCCTGTATTCAGACACCCTCAAAACAAACCACTCAGAGCCACAGCTTTAATGTTACACGCTTGAATAAAATATATGTTGGTGTATTTTAAAATCCTAATCGCAGTTAACCTAAAAATAAATCTACGAGACCCAGAGGGGAGCACGGCACGCTTAGTGTCAAGTTGCCTTGTCCTTCCATCCTTAACTTTTGACAAATGAGCTCTACTGTTGATGAATATTGATGGATACAGCTGTATGACTGAGGACAGATGGATGTGAGCCAAAGTACTGTGACAGCATTTTACACTAACGAGGTATCAAATTATACAGACGTGCAGCCAGAGAGCCATAACTTTTTCTCTGCCTGGAGTTACAAGCTGCTGCGGTTTTGCAGATGCAACAAATAACGGCAAGGGTTCATTTCTGCTACTGTTCTCTGCATGTCAATGGGAAGCTCCCCAGAGCTGGCTCCTCGCCTCAGCTTCTCCATCCTCCCACTCCCTCCCCTCCCTCTCCGCTGGTGACTCACCCAACCAGTTTAACACAGGCGAGTGAAGCAGAGCAGACAGAACGTCTACCTCCCCTTCATCGCCTCTTGCTGGGCACCCCCCCTCACACACACACACCCAGACGTTATGTAAGGAGCCCCCTGTGAGTCTCGAATTCAGCATGTGCAGAAGAAAGTGGGCGAGGGCTGAGAGTTTGTGTTTTTTTACCCTGCCAGAATACAAATGTGCCAGGCAGCAGCGAGCTGAAAGAAATGTCTGGATGTAGACTCAGAGTTTGGCAGATTTCGTGTCTGTGTGTGTATAAAGAAGTCGGCAGAGGGAGCCGAGGGAGAACTTAACAAGTGGTGTTGCATAACCAAAGGATGAGGAGACGGAGAGGGGGCCTCGAATTTCTAACTGCTGAGATAATTGTTGCTTTCACTGAAACACAAATAATTACGTCAGTTCCTACACTGGTCGTGAGTTTATCATCTAAGAGCAAAAATGTAGGGATTGTTATTTTCAACAATGGCATAATTTATCATCATGAATTCAGCACACAGGTGTGAAAAATCTGACTGTGATCCGCAGCGTAATGCCTGTGAGGTCAGACGCTTGGACTCACCTCGCCTTTGGACTCTAATTTGTTGTCTTTGAATTCATGGGTCGCCTGCAGAGAAATGTAGCAGTCAGTGACCTCAGTGTGACAGAGCTTTGATAACAGTCCTGCACTCTCAAACTGTTCAGCAGCTGCAAAGAATGTGAGATAGCAGGCATAACAATGGGAATACTGCCACCTACAGCACATTATCCAAAACCCCCTTCAGCTTTGCTCACTATAAATAGAAAAGCATAGAGTCTTTATTGTCATTCAACATGTTAAAAACATGAGAGCATGTTCTCCAGGTACAAGCATTTAAAATCCCTGACAGTAAATAACCTAAAATCCTTCAATTAAGCCTCAATTTAAGATCATTCCATTAAAACATGATTAAAAACAAACAGCCATTAAAAACAGTAAAAGTAGACAGCTTTAAACCCAGAGTTCATGAGCCTCACAGCCTCAGGGTCGAAGCCTCTGCTAACCCTAGTTCTGGGAGCTTTCAGGATGCAAAGCATCCTGTCTGAAGGGCGGAAGGAGAACAGTTCATGGGCGGGGTGGGTGGGGTCCCCGCCCATGGTATAATAGTTTTAGACTGTAATACCAAGCTTCATTTTCAGGATGGCGGCGCACAGCGGTGCAGCGGCTTCTCAGATATCAGCGTTAAGCATTTCTCAGCTATAAAAGTGTAACACGCCCCCCTCCTAATATGAAAATGTGCTCGATTCTGACAGCTGCTCTGTGCAGTCCATCAAACAGCAACATATGGGAGCGAGAACAGAAAAAAATAAAACTAGGACTCACCTCGGCGGCGAGGTAATTCCCAGTTGCCAAGTGCTTGAATCGGAAAAGGCTGTTCCACTGACCGGCTCCCCCCCTGCAGGGGTCGGAGTGCACGACCTGTCACAAAACGAGAAGCATTAAGCATGTGGAAGCATCACTTTCAGTCAGTGGTTATATTTAGTCATGCAAAAAGACGCTTCATTGCACCGCTTGTTTTCTGTTACAAAAATACTGTATAAAACTGCAAAAACAATCAGTTTCTCCATCTGTTCAGACAAAAATAAACAGTATAAAACTAGTTAAAGAATCATTTCTCTTGAATATAAAGCTCAGTGGCTTAGTGTTAGGTCAGAAAGTTAGAAAAGCCTTAGTGCACGTTTTGATTTTCAAACACTTGTTACGCAAACATTCTTGAACTTATCACCGCTGAACATAAATGTGTGTTTTGTTTTGTTTTTTCATACTGGTACAGTGACATTTCAGCAGCGGATATGGTGACTTATGTGCACTTTGGCACAAACTGGAACAACAACAACAACAGGAACTTTTAATTTGCACATAAGAGGAACAATAGATGGCATTACAAAGAAAAAAAATCGCCAGCAGAGACAGAAAACCAGACCTGTCACACAAAAGGGTTATTACGACACAATCGGTCAGTGTGTCTAATCATAAATTAAGTTTGTAATTTAGCTGGTTTAACTGGTTCCAGGAGAGGTTTTGTTGGTTAGGGTTAGGGTTAGGGTTTTGTTACTTGTAACCAAAATAGGAAATGTATTTTGTACGGTTTCATTTAGTCCACAAATTATGTTGGTCCTGTCAGGGACAATTCAAACACACAAATAAATTCAAGGCTTAGCATTCCTTGAGGGAATGCATAACACCTGCTGTCTTTAATGCCAGAGCTCTAAACTAAGACGATCTTATGATGAGAAGGAACAGACTTGCAGCCATTTTGGTCAAACCTTATAAATGGCGTCAGAGTATGCGTTGAGGAAGACTCAGCTTCTACCACGCCAGATTTTAGCTCATTATCTGCACAATTTGTTGAGCTAAAGACAAACTTGGCATTTCCAAAGGTCAACTGACTGTGGTGGCCATCTTGAATTGGGTTGACTTCGAAAGTTATTCAGTTGTAGACGTCCACCCAATGTTTCCTTTCTGACAGTTTCATTAACATCAGTCCAGTGGTTCGTGGAACATTTTGCTAACAGACGGACAGAATTGACTTCAATAGGAAAGTGCAAACTTTTAAGGACAGATATTGTGCTATCTGTTAATGCTTACAGTATTAGTTGGGGGTGACTCTCAGCTACTACCACACTAAATTTTTCATTAATAACTTTAAAATTGACTCAGTTATTGTCATTTTGTGTTCACTAGGGCTGCTTAGTTGTGGTGACCAACTTGAATGGGGTTAACTCCAAAAGTTATTTATTTCGTATTTCGTAAATGTACATCCAATGATTATTTTCTGAGAATTTTATTAAAATCCATCTGTTGGTTCAGATATTTTGCTAACACAGTGGACAAACGAACACACACACCCACACCCTTTAGCTCATCACATCGGATTAACCTACTTTGACCGTGTGTGCACAGAAAAATAAAAAATAAAATAAAAGCAGCAGATCAGTTTTCTAACATGACACCGACATAATGGGTCACAATATTAGAGAACATTTTAATAGCTACTGTTGTTTCTGTGTGAAAATAGTTCATAAACCTAATGAATAATTAAAAAAAATGTTTATTTTATCGGTGGTGCTTTACCTCGACCTCCCAGAGGGCCTTGGAGCTGGTGGCTGAGGTGGCAGACTGCCGCAGAGTCGTCCTGAGAAAGACGTGCTGCTTCTTCTTGTGCTGGTCACAGGTCAGAAACTTCTCCTGCTCAGCATGAAACAGCCTCACCACGTCTCCCTGACAGAAGACAGCATGCACAACGTTAAAGAAAAATATTTAAAAATCATAATATAAGAGTATGTCAGTTTAAAAAACAGGCCGAAGTTTGAAAATGAAACACACCCCCTTTAAAACGTTGTCCCTGTAGTCACTGAACTTCATGAATAAGGTGACTTTCCAGCTGGTGTTACAGTTCACCGCATTTACCTAAAAAAAACAAAAACAGAAAAGTGAAAATTTGGACCAAACCGATGGAGACAAACTGTGTGAACCAGCCGTACCTCTTTGCAGCCGGGGTTATCTAAAAGCTCGATGTTACTGGCGTGGAGGGGCTGTCCGGCGTTCACTGGCATCAGCACCACCTTGTCTCCAACCACCACCTTGATGCCAGTGACAGATAAGAGTCAAACACAAGCGGGGCACTCGGGGATCGGACACTTTTCCTGCAGTCGTCACACAAATTAAGCGGAGCAAAGAAGTGCATCCATGCAAACAGCTTATTGAACGTCATTGTGTGTTTTTCAACAAGAGTGATAACGTAACATGCTGGCGTTCACATGGAAGAGTGGCTGAGCTGTTTGGAGTAAAAAAGGCTCATTCATATCATGGTTTGGGATATGAATGCAGCAACTAAAACCTGTTACTTTATATCAGGGGTGGCCAATCCTGGTTCTCGAGGGCCACTATCCTGCATGTTTTACTTGTTTCCCTGCTCCAACACACCTGATTCAATGGTTAAATCACCTCTTCATGTTCTGCAGAAGCCTGTTAATCACCCATTGATTCAAATCAGGTGTGTTGGAGCAGAGAAACAAGTAAAACACGCAGGATGGTGGCCCTGAGGACCAGGATTGACTTGTATAAAACATGCTCTGTAAGTCTGCAGCCACACTCAGGCACACTGTGGCTGCAGAACAATGGGGCCTTTTGTCTAAACAATGCTAAAGAAGTTTAAATAAAAACCTGAAAGTCTGCATGCTTTTTTTTTTTTTTTTAAAAAAGAGTGTTACATCCATGGTTTTCCACTTCATTCTGTGTCTAACTCGATGCACAAACACCATGCACAATCAGGAGCAATACCTTCAATCATAGGATGCTAAAGCCAGAAGAGAAGGACAAAATCAGAACTGTTACTGGAACGGGACAAAGGAACTGACAGTCCCCTGCAGAACCAGAGGAATGGCAGGCTTTATTTGTGGTACTTTCACGTCTGCCTAGAGGCGATCGGAAAGCAGACGGGGCGGGGGGGGACCTACGTTGTCTCCTTCGCTGCGGAGCTTCCAGAAGGGCTGCATGTAGAACCAGGAGCCCTCATTCCCAGCCGGGTCCAAGGAAACCCGCATGGCATTCTTCTCCAGCAGCGCAGGCAGGCGTTTGTTCACGGTCAGGTACTTGTTGCTCTTGATGTGGAGGAGCTGTGGCCGAAGAGTTTAGACCCGTGAAGGACAGTGTTGGAGGAAGCTTTTAAATCACAGTCAGGTCTCAGAGCAAACTGAGGATTTTGCTTTAATAACCTAACAATAAGCAAAATAGTTTTTTTTCTGTTTAGCTTCTTCAGTGTGTTTTAATCAACAGTAATAAAGATTCCAGAACTTTTCAGAAGTTTCTAATTTTTGTACAATAAAGGTTCATTTCCATCTAAAAACTTACACTATGATGAGATTCTTTATTAGAGTACAGCTACAATCCTGAAGTATTTATCAACTTTTATTTAAAAAGTCACTATTTCCAGAGGTGTGTGTGGTGATGTACACAACATTTCTTAGTTCTACTAAAAAAAAATAATAATGAAAAAGAAAGCATCCTTGGCCCAAACATGTCTGAACTCAGAACGCTTACGTTCACGTAGAAACGCAGACTTTGTTTGGTTGAGAAAAACTGTTTCAGAAGTTTAATATTAGCTCATGTAGTGTCACGGCTCATAAAGTACTGTGTACTGATAAATATTAGACAGAACATCCCGTCAAAAATGACCAGACTATCCCCTTTAAGCTCATATAAAACTGTGAATTATAAACATGCTTCTTTAAAGAGCTAAATTAACAAAAATCCTGTTAAGTCCAAATGTTTCCTGACCCGGTGTTTCCGATTTCCTCTGAGAGCTCAACAATCAGCCAAAGAAAACAGAACCTGTTGTCTTTAAAACCAGTCGGAGGTTTGAGAGGCTGAACGACGGGAACAAAACGCTCCGTAAACATAAAGACAAAAACAAGAGTACCTGCTGAGGACATCTGGAGACCGCAGGTGTTTGCTGGAGAGATCCATCTTACCTGAATGACGTTACTGTACTTGACAATTTCCCCGAGGAGCTTCTTGTTCTCCGTTTCATTCTGCTTCTGCTCCAGTTCTGCAGCATGCTGACAGTGAAACAAAACAAAAACAAAAACAAACAAAAGAAATGGTAAATCTGCAAAAGGATAAAGAAATAGACGGGCACAGATTGTGGTTTGGGAAAAAAAAAAGGGGTATACCTGTAACTTTTTAAACAGTTCCCTTTTTGCATTGATGTTCCCTTTTTTTTCTTGTTTTGCCTTCCAGAACTGCTTCTGGGCCGAATATCTGTTCATGGGACACACCTTGAAGAGGCAGTCTGCAGGAAACGGGATGAATTCAGGATCAGCAGAGTCAACGAAGGAAGAGAACTTTCAGAAGTCATGTGGCAGAACTGCATTTTTATCCAGCTTCCTGAAGCGTCTCCTAACCGCTCAGAAGATCTTCTTAAGCTCACATCGTGACAAATAAAATGTGTGTGTTGATGATTCAAGTAAACTCCTACACACCTCGGAATTTTTTGGGAGGATTGGTGAGGTCTCCGGCTTCGGGCTGAACCACACATCTGTCATCAACAAGCCTGGAGAGGAGAGCAAAAACTATCAATAAATTAGCGTTAGAATTATTCTGAAACACATTATTATGGTAGATACTTTTAGGAAATTCACCCAGTAGCCAGTAAAACACATCAGCTGGTCTGAAAACCAATTCATCCAAAGGCCCAGCATTCCTTGAAGGGGAATGCATATCACCCGCCACCTTTCACCTCCTTGTTTTAAACTGAGATCATCTTCTGATGAGAAGGGATGCAGGGAAAGCCATTTTGGTCCGACGATGTAAATAAAGTTACGTGCAATCTTCGTGCGGTATTAGGTGATCTTTCAAGATGACTCTCAGCTACGACCACGACTAACTTTATATCAATATCTGCAAAACTGTTTGCTGAGGCTGATTACCTGAGGCAACCATCTTTAATGAAGCTGACTCCAAAAGTTAATCAGTTGTAGACTAATAATCAGTGATTACTTTCTGAGAGTTTTATTAGAATCCATCCAGTGGATCATGAGATATTTTGCTAACAGACAGTCAAGTTTGACTCCAATAATTAGGGCAATCAGTTAGGGCTCAGAGTATGAGTGGGGGTTGACTCTCAGCTACTACCGCGCCAAATAGTATGTAAAACAGACTGAATTAGAGCAAGGTTACACAGCTGAAGAGGCCATCTTGAATGACTCATAAAGTGATTCAGTCATAGATGAGAGAGTTTCAGTAAACAGATGGTGAACGTACACACGCCTGCACGCACGGGCAAAAACACTACCGCACTTTCACCTTTGAAACTTTTTCTAGCACCTTTCAAAATAAATTTAAAAAAGAGATAACAATAACAGGACGCTCCCCAAATGCCAGCCTAAAAAGATGAGTCTTCAAACTGAAGAGCAGTGAAATGCAAACTCATGCAGCACTCCTTTGAATGGGACGCTGACGAGCCACCTGCAGGCTGAAGAGCTTTGCTGGAACCACATGAGAGAATAAAACCAGCCCACAGATATTCACCTGCTCCCAGCTCTGAACCTGACGTGCCGCTGAGCATCTCTGGGCGGAGCCGAGCCTCTTTTTCATGGGGCTTTGATCCGACGTGGGGAAATCTGCTCCGAGCGGCAGGTTTGTTCAAAGTTAAACAGAATGCAGCTTTCACGTGGGGTGTCGGTAAAAGGTTGGTTAAAGGGCAAACAAAAAGAGTCACCCAGTTACTTGCTGCCTGGTCCCCCCCCCCCACATGTCACCACTTCTTATTTGTTTGTTGATGGCAGCTTCAAACGCCAGAGATGTCTCCACGTTTTCATCGTTACAGAGTCAAAACTCCAACGTGACGTGTGAAAAAATTATGTAGGTGTGTGTGTGTACAAGCAAGTCACCCAAAACTGAATGAATTATTTGTCCCATTTCACATCATATATGAATAAATGAGGGGGGTAAACGGACATGAAATGTTTATTGCAAACACTTTGCTTATGGCAGTAAACATGAGCCATGGCAGCTTTTTTTTTTAGTGAAGCACAAACACTTATTGTTAGTGCAGCATCAATGGGTTCAATTTTAATTCTCTCCATCCTCAACAGTACTGTGTCTACTGTGGATCACTTCCGGTTCCTAGGAACCACTCTTTCTCTGGACCTGAAAGGGCCCTCGTACACAGACGGCGACTGTACTTCCTGTGGTAACATAAGAAGTACAACCTGCCACAGGAGCTGCTGGTCATTTTCTACACGGCCATTATTCAGTCTGTCTGATGCTCATCCATCACTGTGTGGTTTGTCTCATCCACAAAACAGGACAGATCCAGGCTGCAGCCAACAATTAGGTCTGCAGAGAAGCTCATCGGGGCTGACCGGGTCAGGAAAAGAGCTGGGAACATCTCTGTAGACCCGACACATACCGGACACAAGCAGTTCAGACTCCTACCTTCAGGCCGACAGTATTAGCAAAAACCAGCCACCACAGATACAGTTTCTTCCCCCAGGCTGTCTGTCTGATAAAAACAATAGATCCTTACAGATAGCAGTCAGATAAACTTACATGTACATACTGTTCCTTTCTATCTTATTCTATTTCCTCTAAGTGTGTATAAATTTGATGTCTGTGAGCGCCTGGTAAAGAAGCAAACTCTTTGTTTTTACACACAAACTTGGCCAATAAAGATGATTCTGAATATTGATATTGCAAAGAACTGCTTAGACTGCAATCAATCACAGGCCAATTTATTCCATTTCTGTTTAAATTGAGTTCAGATGCTTCAGCTTGAACTGCATTTAGCCAAATCAATGGACTCTCACTGACCTTGGTGCCCATAGTGGATTTAGATTATTGTGGCACTGTTATGAGCATCGAGACGCCAGAAGAAAATAAAAAGTAGCATTCACTGAAGGAGCGCAAATATCTGACACCTTGCATGAAACACAATCTCACACAGCTCACTGAACCATTCTCTGAGGAGGACAGCTAAAAACATCATATTTATCACGCAAAATATCTCATGAACGATCAAATTCAAGCCAGTTTACAGATACTGACCTAAAATTTGGTTTGGTAGTAGTTGAGAGTCATCCTCAACACATACTCTGAGAGCCAACTGATTGCATGAGATCTGTTTTTATCCAATTCAAGATGGCCGCCACAGCTAATCAACCTTAGCCGACACAAAAATAGCAATAACTCAGTCACTTTTACAGATATTGAGCTCAGTTCTGATGTGACATTAGCTGAGGGTTGATAAATTTGTATGTTTTTAAATTTAATATTGTTTGTGGGCCCGACTTTTAACTTCTAGTTTTTCTGTTTTCCGATAAGCATCGGCTGACATTAACAAGATGGATTTGGAGGCGAGGTCAAACACCAAGGCTTCTCTCGAGGCCAGTTTGTGTTTAAAAGAAGAAAAAAAAACATTGAAGCTGTTTTGGTCAAACCTTGAAAATATCATTATGTCACAAGATTTCAGCGTGTTCTTCCAACGATTACTTCCTGAAAGTTTCATTAAAATCCATCCAGTAGTTCAGGAGATATTTCAGCCACAGACAAACACACACAGGCACGGGTAAAAACATTATCGCTCGCCTTGGCCTTTTAGAAACGAGTGAAAAGAAGCTTTGTATTTTACAGAACACCCTTCAGGTTTACGAAAGTCACGCTGAGTTAAAATAATGTTTTTAAAGTTAAATTATCAGGAGAAACACTTTTCATACGGTGGCAGTCAAAGGCACACAATGAATAGATGATAATCAAAAGGCTAATTAGTGATTTTAAGTTGTGAATTTCGATTTAAAAGCCTTTAAATTACATTTCATCTCCACCCCTTTGCACAACAAGCACATCCATTCATCTCGTCCACGGAGGAGAAACACAATGTGACGCACAATTCTTCTGATTCACACAAAGGTGGCGGCCACGCGTGAGCGAGCGGAGCCATTTCCGTTTTTTTGCCACAGCGCGGGGCTTGATCACCCAGCTCTCTAAGATTCCCCTCAGACGTGTATCAGAATCACATCTGCGCGAGAAACAACAGGAAACATTATCAAGTGCTAAGTAGCCAAACAGGAAGTCGCTCAAGAAAAGTGGCCCGAGCTCATAAATAAGTAACTCGGCCGAGCGAGCGAGAGAGAGGCTTCGCCGGGGCCCGACCCTCTGTACCTGAGTTAAACATGAACCACAGATAAGTCCACCAGGCCGGGTACACACAGGCTAATAATACCTGTTTGCTGCGTGTGTGTGTGTTCAGTGTTATTGTGTCAGTCTGAACACGAGCGAGCAGGTCGGGTTTCCTCTGTGAGGCGTTTAATAAAGGCAGCAGAGGAATGACTAAACTGTGAGCAGGATTCTGCCATCAGGGCCTCTTAGAGCCGGTTTCAACTTGCAGAAGTAAAAAGCAGCTCTATTTACATCCCACACTTAGAGGCAGGAAGCAGTAATGAAACTGAAAATGTTTTTTTGCCTACGTCTCTGTGTGTGCTAGCACTCTTAACATGTGCTGGGGATCAGTCTCAGCTACCGCAGCACTCATTTTAGCTCCGAATCTGCAAAACCGACTGAATTACAGCCGTTTCTGTGTGTGTTTAGGGTCAGCCATCTTGAATTGGGCTGACTCCATCAGGGAATCACTTGTAGATGTACATCCAATGGCTAGCTCCTGAAAAGTTCATTAAAATCAGTCCAGTGACTTCTGAGATATTTCGCTAACAGACACAGGCACACATGCATAACAGATTGCAGAAGATTTTTGTTCAAAACTTTGCCGTAAACTATTAGGAGTCAACTTTGTCTGTTTCTTAGCAAAATACCTCGTGAACCACTGAACAATTTTTTTATAAAACTTTCAGAAAATAATTATTGGATGTACCCATTCAAGATGGCCGCCACAAACACAAAAGTGGCTATAACACAACCAGTTTCCCACATATTGTGCTAAAGATTTGGTGTATTTGTAGCTCAGACTGTGTACAATCTTTGCTTAAAACTTTAGCGTTAATTCTTGGAGGTGACCCTGCCTGCCTGTTAGCAAAATATCTCAAGGAGTGCAAAGCTTTTAATCTTATCTGCATCTCACCGAGCATCTCTTTATCCACAAGTCAAATAATCTGAAACAAAGCGAAAAGAAGGCTGCTTTTGAGAAAGTAAAAAGCAAATTGTTCAGGTCTTCGCACACTGAAGCTGATCCTGAGCAAACATGGACCCGGTCGGCCCGGTGCAGCTGAGGTTACAGCGTTCCCAGAGGGCCTGCAGCTCAGCCAGGCTCCTGCAGGCTCCTCATCATAAATACACGGGGCAAGAACCCCCGATAAGATAACTCCACCGCTCCACTCCACAACCACAGAGGGTGAGAAACAATCGGTGCCGGGCACTCTGTGCGTGTTTGAAAGGCGCAGCGCCCGCTCACGCTGCAGCCGCTCACATTTGCATCATCACAAGCCTTTTGCAAACAAGGGACTCTTTTCAGGTAAAGAGCCGACTGTGTCCACACGCCGACACGCTATGGCTCGGGGAACGCTGTTTCATGCAAACTAGCTGTGGGTAAAAAGGCAACAAGCTTTCATCGAATCTGTGACAGGAAACTGCCGTCTGTAGGAGGAAGGGAAGTGGATCTGATATGACATTGATAAATACAAAGCGAGGACGAAGGCGCACAGTCATTTCTCAGGGGACGGTCCATCTTTCCCCAGTCATTCTGCAGACTCAGAGGCCACAGAGCAACCGGAAACCACCGGGCGCTGAGCCACGCAGCGAGGAGGAACTTTAACCAACCGACTCAACATTTAGGCAGGTAATAAAGTTTATTACACCTGCCTGACCCACTTCACCCACTAAAGCTTTAAAAGAACAGAAAAACACTCAAATTACAACAAAGCCCAACTCATATCACTCACCGACAAAAGGTGGAGTCAGTCTTTGTCTGGCTGTTAGCAAAATTTCTTATGAATAACTGGATATAATTTAACATTTTAGTTTAAAACTTTGGCATGAAAGGCGGCGGGCGATATGCATTCCCTCAAGGAATGCTGGGCCTTAAAATTTATTATGAGCTTAATTCTCATCTACAAGCAATTAAAACAACAATTTCACTGATTTTAAGTGGTTAGCCTATTTTAGCACTTATTTAGCATGAATGAAGCTATTAAAGACCTTTATTAGATGCCCTAAAGGCTGTCGGATCTTTTGAAGTGTGGTTCTGTGGAATGATTATGAACAAACAACATCTTACCTGTTGTAGACAGCTGTTTGAATGACCTGATTTTAGTGGAATAGACTTTAATTTTGATCGGATTTATGACCAGGCCAAGCAGAGCTAAGACCAAAATGGATTGCTGTCACTTTAAGACAACTTACAACAAGTAAGATGAGTATTAATCATAAACTTGTTCACAGAATCCATCTTCAAAAGATCAGAACTGTTGCTTTGAGGGCTCTACATGTTCTCATGCACTTTGGAGACTTTTGGATTTTGTATTTATATTATATTTTGGATCAGCTGCACCACAGCGTCCACTCAGGTTTCTCTGTTAATCTCTGGGAAGCGATTGTTGGCGATGAGGTCAAGGAAAAAAAAATTCATAAAAATCTCATTTTCACTTGGAATCACGTTAAATTGGTACTGAAGACACAAATGTGCACATATGTTACTCCGGATAAGTTGTGACATTCCTGAAAATGACTTCTTTTTTGCCGAAGTTTAGTCCTGAAGTCTCAGTTATGTTGCAGCTTCTTCTCTTTTTGTTTCCATTTAGTAAGAATATGGTTCCGTAGGTCGCCAAAGTTGTCTCACATCTTTCACACTTTCCGACTCACGGAAACTGAACTGAGAAGGGTTTGAGACGCGTTTCAGAGAGTTCGCTAACCGTTAGTCCAAAAGAGAAAAAGAAAATAAGAAATTTAGTTGACGTTTGAATGAATGTTTTGTGTTCTTGTGCTCCATGTGTAATAAATTATCCAAAACAATTCTCCCACCGTGTATGTTAAATTTAAGTCACGTCTTCTCTGTCTGTTATCAGTTTGGCGCCTCCTTATGAATGGGAGTGGTACTGTCACAGTTTGCACAGATGGACCTGGTGGATCTCAAAAGGTTTTTGGTCGAATACAGAGACCTACTTCTACTCCTTATTTCCCCTACTCCTCCCATGGATCCGTCAGGTTTACCTCTAACTTGTTGGAGGGATTGATAACCATTTTTTTTTTTAAGTCTGACAAAGAAAAACCGTTGCTCTTCTTTCCTCTGCCCCCTTCTTCAGGGGTTGCCACAGTGAGCAAACTCACACGAAATATTTGGCAACTATTTCTGCCCTTCCTGCCACAAACCGGGCTTGAACCTGCAGCTTCAGGATCACAAGACCGCGGCACGGACCACCGAGCTACCGCAGCCCCTGACAAAGGCAAACTGAAACTGATCGAAATAATAGAGCGCTTCACGATGAAATTGTTTAAAGTGTGCCACAGATCTAATCTACATATGCCTGTCTGGTGTGTTTTCAGAACAGGGGCTAAAACTGCAAAGTGTCAAAGTGTTTTGCAACATTTGAAACAAAACGTCCAACACCTCTGGTGAACGAAGGCCGAGGAATGCATATCGCCCACCGCCTTTCATGCCAGAGTTATAGACTGAGATCATCTCACGTTCAGAAATGATGGAGTTATGTTTGGTCTCGTGCTCAGAGTGTGTGTTGGGAATGTCTCTCAGTTACCACCACACCAAGTATATATTAACTCAGAGTTATCGCCATTGTTGTACTGGCTAAGGCTGATTTACTGTGGCGGCCATTTTAAACCTGGACTGACTCCAAACGTAAATCGGACGTAGACACATACTGAAGGATAATTTTCTGAAAACCTATCCAGAGGTTCATCAGAAATTTTGCTAACAGACAAACAGGGTTGGTTCTAACAGTGACTGTCAAAGTTTTAGGCAAAGACCAGCGCTCAAAGTAAGTGCTGCGTTTGACTTTCAGCTACTGCTACACCAAATCTGAGCTCAGTATCTGTGAAACTGACTGAGTTACAGCCATCTATCTGTAGGCTGTGGCGGCCATCTTGAATTGGGTTGGCTCCAAAGGTGAATCAGTTGGAGATGGACACCTGAAGGTGTCATTAACAGAAGATGTTGTGCAATCTCTTAAAGCTCATGCTGTGTTTTGGTAGTCAGCCTCAGATACTACCACGCCGCATTTTAGCTCAACATGAGGTGAGTTTCTGCCATTTTGGGAGTTTTTCATGATCAGTCGTCTGTGATGGCCATCTTGAGCTGTGCAAACTCCAAATCATTTGTATTTGTATATCAAATAATTACTCAGCGAGAGTTTCATTACAATTTGTCCAGTGGTTCACGAGATACTTGGCTAACAGACAGACCCCCCCTCACACACACACACATTTCTAATGTGAAGTCAGTAATTAACTTCATGAGATCCGAATAAAGAGATCTGTTTTTAAATTGTTTCATTAAATAAATGGAAACAAAAGCGGTGCTTCTCCCAGATTGGAGACCGGGGGCCCCATGAAACCCAACCACGCGTGTCTTTCCGGGGCCCCGAACCAGACGTTGAGAGCCACAGCTAATAAAGACCCGTCTTTTCTCCCTTATGCGCCCGAGCTCCGCGCCGTTTTGCATTCCTGTTGCGCAAAGAGTTTCCTGAGACGCGCCGCCAGGCCCCTATGCCACAGAGCCGCGCGTCAAACTTTTGGCTCGAGCGTTTTACAGGAAAAAAATACAAATAAAAACCCAAACATGGAGGTGAAGAGAAGCGTGAAGCTGTGTCAGAGGTGGAGGGGGGTGGAAGCACTCAGAGATCACCTGGAAAGTGTCAGCAGAAAGTGGAACACGTACCCCAAAGTACTGATGAAGCCATTCACCGATCCTTCCGCGTAAAGAGACACGATGTCTCCAATGTGGAGAAAACTGGACTTCTGTTCTGACATTCTCACTGACGACGCGCCGTAGATCCGCTCTGCTTTTCCATTTATGACCGAGTGAAACTCCTCGGCTCCAGAAACCCGCACGTTGCTCAGCAGCTGCACCCCTGGTTCATCCTGCGGGTTCGTCCCCGGCGGCCAGCAGGCGACTGGACGACAAGAAAACGCGTAAAAAGCTCCAACCGATCTGTGAGAGAGGGAGAGAAAGCGCCGCTGTGCTCCAAAAAAGCTCTGAGAGAAACTTCTTCCTGTATCTGAGGCCGGAGAGACGCTCCTGCTCGGGGGGAGGAGACTGAGCTGCTGTCAGCTGCTGTCAGAACTTCAGCTGCAGCCTGCAGCTCCTCACACATCCTCACTGCGGGACAGCTGAAACAAGTAGCTAAAACTTAGCTGTTCAAGCTAAAAGAAGCTAAAACAATGCTGGCTGAGAGCTTGAAGGAGAAAATGCTGCCCAGGAGCTAGAAGTTGCAAAAAGCTAGATAAAAGCAGCTATGGGTTAGCCAAAAGTTACAAAAGACTAGCTGCAAGTAGGTAAAGGCTAGCTAAAGGCTCAAATGCTAGCTCAAAGCTAAAAGTAACCAAACGCTAACTAGAAACTAAAAGTAGTACAAAGTTAGCAAAAGGTAACAGAATAGTAGCTAAATCCCAGAGGTAGCCGACAGGTAAAACTAGCAAAATGCTAGTAGTTAAAAGTAGCAAAACAAGAGCTAAAAGCCTTGCATAAAGCGAAAATGACAAAAAACACAGCTACAAGTAAAAAAGGGCTAACTTAAAGCTAAAAATATCAGAAAGCTAAAGGAAGCAAACGGCTGGCTTAAGACCGAATTTGTCCCCATTATTTAATTTATTCTTTAACACACATTTGACACAAAATCTTATTTTAGCAGCCACAATCTGATTCCTGAAAGAGCTGACAGCTGGCAAACAAAGTGTTGTGGCGAGGTACGAGGACTGGGCAGAAAATGAGCTGAAAAGCAGCTAAAATCCAAAAAAAAAAAAAAAATTGAAATTCTGAAGAACTTTGGATCAAAATCTCTTTAAAATTTTACAAGCAAGTTTGTCTTCTTGGAAGCAAAACTTAAAGGAATGGAGGGCAGCTTCAAGCTTTTGCAAAAAGTTCTCTAAAATATTTTTATGTTTACTTCTATTAATCTGTTAGTTTTTTGTCAGTGTATCTGCATATATATGAACCTGAACAACATACAAATCATTATTCATAATAATAATTTTTGATGTGCCGTTTTGGTTTAGTTTTATTGAACAAATGCAACATAAAAACAGTTCCCAGACTTTTTGGGGGGGGCTTGTGACCCCTTTAAAAACATGTTTTAATTGTTCACTTCTTATCTAAAGATGCAGTTTAAGGTCCAGTAAAACTAAAATGGGATTATATTTTTCACATGAAACACAGATTAGACAAACTTTGTCCCTTTTTACCAATAAATAGCCTCAACTTTTTGTATTTAGGGCTCATTAGAGGACAGCGGGTGAAAATATGAGTGGTTAAAAGAGTTGCATTTTGACGATTATGTATAATCAATGCAGTAAAATCAGATATAAGGTCACAAAAACTAATATTCTTTGTAAATGGACATAGCTAGTAATACCTTTATTATTTTAAATACAATTTGAAGTTTTTATTTTTTATTTTTTTATCTGTAGTGTACCGTCTACAGTTCAGCAGCAGGGGGTGCTCCAGGACAAACCTGAGCTTCAGATTGTTATTTACCTTCATTATTTAACCTCGTGGTGTTCTGTTCACACTGATGCATCAACAGGTTGTAGAGCTTCTCTCTGTGTTAAACACAAACACGAAACTGATATTTTACACAGTTTTGGCTACGACATGCTGGTGAAACACAGCGACACATGTAATAAAACATGGAAAGTTTCTAGAAGATTCCAGTATCGCAAAATGACAGACACACAAAATAGGTCCTGACAGGTGTGTCTTTTACAGCTCATCGCAGATAAAAACTGATTTCAGTTGGCATAAACAACAACAACAAAAAGATTAGAAGAAAATAAAGTGCAAAGAACAGAACTTTATCATATTGTAATCTACACTGTAAAAGATAATGAATCAGTAATAGCTGTGTTGGCTTTTTTCTGTATTATCAAACCATTAAACTAATTAAAAAAATAGATTAATCCTTAGATTAATCAAGTCCAATGCATATAATCTGAACAATGATGGAAATGAATCCTAGGCCTGAGTACTTAAATCAGAATTTATACAGATGAAAATCCATGATAGATAGATAGATAGATAGATAGATAGATAGATAGATAGATAGATAGATAGATAGATAGATAGATAGATAGATAGATAGATAGATAGATAGATAGATAGATAGATAGATAGATAGATAGATAGATAGATAGATAGATAGATAGATAGATAGATAGATAGATAGAGTTTGAGAGGACAGGAAATGGGCAAACACAGCAGCTACTGGTCCAGGTGTAGTTTCCATGGGAAAACAAGCAGAAAACACAGCTTACGTCATCAATAATTACAATACAAACATCAAGAGAAAGAGCGAGAGTAAAGGCAGCAGAGTGAAGAAATGTGGTTAGTTTGGGGCAGCTTAGGAAACTTTACTTTAACTGAAGGATTTATTAAAAAGAAAGGTTAGAAGCTTAAAAGTAGACAGAGTGTCAGTCTCACAGACCAAAACTGGTTCCACTAGAGAACTCCTGAAAGCTCTGCCTCCTGTTCTATTTCTCTACCAGAGACTCCAAGAACCTCAGGTAAACCTGCAGTCTGAGAGCAAAGCGTTCTGTTAGGAAGATATGGAAAAAAATATGTGTTTGAAGTAAGATTTTAAACTGTATTCTGAATTTTTCAGACCCAAGAGAGAGATAAAATTGGAGAAATACGATATGACACTAACACCAGTGTCATATCGCATTTCTTATTACTTATTTCTATCTATCCAACTGAGTCAATAAAAAAGGCACTATTGGAAACTTGTATCCTACTTGTTGCTATTTTGCTTCGTGTGTTACTTTTATTTAAATGCAGTATGATCTGTAGTGACTGTGTTTATCTGGAACTAAATTCTTGTACGTTTGCTTTAATCAAGTCTCTGCTGACCATAAGAGCTCGTGTCTCAATGAGAATAGCTGCATAAACAAAGGTGAAATGAAAAAACATTTAAATCCAGCCGGATAGTTCCGGGTTGCGTGTGACGTATGTCGTGGCTGCGTGATGACGTATGTCGCGCTCAGCACCAGGGGGGTAGCTCGCGCAGTTGATGTTCCCATAGAGCTCAGCAGTCAGTCGCACCTTACGCCAGCAGCTCCCGGACAAAGATGAAGCTCTCAGCCGTCTTCTTCTGAGATTTAAACAACTTCGGGACTTTCTCCGGAGTTTTAACTTTCAGCCTGCCGGTGTTTTCTTTAACCCCCGGACCGTTTCGGCCGAGTTTCCCCCGGTAAAACGTCACCTTCTGCGGCCGCCGGTGTGGAGTCGACGTGGAGCAGCGGTGGATGTAAGCAAACCAAAAGTTGTTGATTAATTTTTTTAAATTATTATTTTACAGTCTAGCCAAAGCAGTTGCGGTTTCAGTTCATACGGTTGTAGAAAACAGAAGTCTTCTTTGTTAATTCAGGTGCGGAGTTGAAGCTCGCGCTGCTTACCTGGTAAATTAATTAAATGCACCTGCTGTAAGGGGGGGGGGGGTAGTTTAATAAGCTTTATATCTTTATAAAAAGACAACAGGAGAGCTGGAATAATAAGGTACCTCAGGAGAACAGACAGTCCTGTCTACTCTTACAGGTGTAATGTAGCATCACATATGAAATATAGTTTTATAACCCTTTTCTTTATTCACATGCAGGATTTTTAAGACTTTTTCTGCTAATTCATCCATGAATACATCTTACATAAGATGTAGAATTGGACACAAGTTTCAAACCAGCTCTAATTTACCATGCCACCATAGTTTAGCCCTTTTTTCTTAAAGTGGTCTTCTGACTTTCTGAAGGTCTTTCTTTGCACTTTAGGTACCTTTCTTTATTTTCTTTTTACTCTTATTCAGCTCAGTGATTGACCACGACAGCATATGTGAAGTTATGTGTGCTGTAAATCCGAATAAAGGTGGAGGACAAATAAAAAAGCGTCAGGCCTAAAAAATATTTACAGCAGATGAGCAGTATCTGACTTTAAGAGATGAATTTAAAAAAAAAAACCTGTATGTCAGGCTTTCAGCCAGTAGGTCTTTAGGAGTCTCCTTAATGCTGCTAAAATACTAATTTATTTAACTCTTTGGTTTTTATTCAGTCTTTAAGACATGCTGCTGGTAACAAAGTGCCCAAAGATCCCATTTAAAGTTGATTTATTTTATACATCTAGCATTAAATGAAGGATTTCATATCACCTGCCACCTTTGAATCCAGAGCTAAAACTAATATCTTATGCTGAGAAATAACATTACACACAATCTTATGTGATATGGACCGATGTGTTGATCAGAGTGATGTGAATGACTCTCAGCTACAAAGACACCAAATTTTAGCTCAATGTGTGTGAAACTGACTGAGTTATAACCATTTTTGTGATTAGTTGTGGTGGCCATCTTGAACTGGATAAACTCCAATTTGTTGTCAGTTGTTGGTGCACAACTGGGGATTACCTTCTGCAAGTTTCATTCAGATTTGTCCAGTGGTTCTTTAGTCTGTGGGTGATATTATGTCAGCGCAACACTGGTTCATTCTGTGTGTTTAAAAGAAAACATTTTTATGCCTGAATTAGTTTAATGGTTTGATGCTGGATTGAAAAATAAGTGGGGAAAAAGTAGAAATTGTGATCACCACTTAAACTGATCACAACAAAGTCTGCCTCTTTGAAAGCAAGTGTAAAGAAATGAGGGATGATTCTGTGCTTTCGTGCCTTGGTTCAGCTGTTTATTTGTATTTACATGTTTTCTTTTTTCCTCCCCAGAAACTTGGGAAGGAAACTGTGAGAGTGGAATGCAACAGGATTATTATCTGACGTTAACCCGAAGGAGGTGAAGCAATCGGCCTGTAAGATTACCCGTTTTCAGATCTCCGCTGCGCGATAATAATGCCTTTGAGGTTACAATGACTACGCTGAAGCACGTTATTCTGCAGGACAAAGACCAGGACAAAGAAAGGAAGCTGGACTGGAGTTACATTGAATGGGCTGAAAATGAAGTTGTCACGACAGGTGTGGTGGACGCGCAAACGCAAACGGACTCGGCGCCTTCTGAGCACAAGGAGATCCAGACCTGCAGCCCGGTCATAATGCACATAGAACTCAAAAGGACGCACTCCAAGCTGAGACATTTGTCCCTGGTGGACACCGATGGTTTTGCAGCGCCTTTGTTCCAGTTTGACCGTCAGGCTCCCGGGCGGATCTCCACATCTCCGACCTTGAGGAGGATGAGGAGCACACGGCGTTCAGTGATGAACCCTCGAGATCCCAGCATCATGGAGAGCACTCAGGAGGAAGCTTCACCAACAAGCACCGCTTCCCCTAAAAGCCCCCTCTCTCCCACGCATGGAGGCGCGTCTCCTCTCGCCGTTAACCCCGTCACCGATGAGGTGACCCCCCACAGCCATCAGCCAGGTTCCCAGAGAACCAGATCTCACAGATCAAAGACTTTTGACAACGGGATCAATCCCACAAAACAGCAATGTCTCAGCGCTCACCCTGCGCTTTGTAAAAAATCTGGATTTCCTGATGGAGAACCGCAGGTGAGCTTTAAATAGATTTTGGGTTAAAATGTAATTAAACCATTTTTATCACCTGAAGACAGAGCGGTAATGCTTTTGCTCAAGTGTGTGTGGGTGGGTTTGTCTGTACTGCTGGCAAAATATCCCAGGATCCCCAATTATCCCCAATTTTACAGATTTTAAACTACGATTTGGTGTGGTAGTAGCTGAGAGTGATCCACAACATGCTAACTGATCGCACCAGCCTCTCCGTTTAAAACTTGATCAGTATCTACTGGGATCAACTTTGTTAGCAAAATATCTCAGGAACTAGTGGAGGGATTTTAATGAAAGATTAGGTTCACATCTACAATCGATTAACTTTTGACATCAACCCAATTCAAGATGGCCACCACAGTTAAGCAGAATTAGCCATCACATAAATAGCTATACTTTGGTGAATTTTACTGATATTAAGGTAAAGTTTGGTGTGGTAGGAGCTGAGTCGTTCACAACACGTACTCCAAATAGCACAGCAGATTACACATAATGTTATTTTCAAGGTTGACCAAAATGCAAATAACTTCCATTATTTTTCTACATAAGATCTTCGTCTAAAACTTTGCAATGAAAGGAGGAGGGTGATATGCCTTTCTCCAAAGAATGCTAGGCCTTTAATGGAATATAAAATGATGTAAAATAATCTCTCATAATCTCGGACCTCCTCTCACAGTCACAAGTCTTTTATTTCTGTGGCTCAGTGTGGACTTTCACCCGCAGCCTTTAATAAATCAAATAGGTAGACATTCCTTCCTTGCGGAAGCCCTCACTGCCTCATTCTGCCTTGCCTCCCGCAGCGGTCACTCACAATGCAAGCTTTTGACAGCAAATGAATCAGCAGTTACACGCACTGACAGCTCTGACCAAACCCACAGCCCGGAGAGCCCTGGGAAGTGCTCTCCTCGGGCCCCCATTCATCGCAGTCAGCAGTCACCCAATAATGGAGGGGTCAGTGAGCGATTGGGGAAAGATAATGGGGAGATCTATTCATCAGCTCGTGGGTTTCAAGCGAGCGCGTTCTCTATAGAGTGTCGGCATTCTCCCCCAATATCAGAGGCTTTTGAGTCGGAGCGACCGCTATAAGCACTGATACAAATTTGAATGTCTTTGAAAGTGATATAGTGGTGTTGTTAGCAGAAGGAGGTCTTTGCATCCTCAGCTAATGTAGAAACTGTGTTTATGTTGCTTTGTAAAACTAATAACACTAATAAGAGTTTCCTTTTCTCCGCAGGAGTCTGAACACAGCGACGACAGGTAGGCGCACCGTCCCTTGGACCTTTGCTCTCAGTTTTGCATGTTGTATTTGTGCCCTGTCCACATACGGGAGCAAAGTACGCCAGCTTAAAATATGTGAGGACATATTTGCTTATCAGGAATGTAGTAAAATTTCCTGTATCCAGGACACTGCTGACACTTCCGTCAAGTTTGTTTATCCAGCACCTGTTTTCAGGATGGAGCTGTGTCGTTTCTTTAAAAAATTGTTTCTCATCAAAAAAATAAATTAAAAAAAAGTTTGAGCTACACCACATCAAAGTGTCTTTGACCTAATCCTCGGATGCTGATTGGACCTTTAGCTTTCAGAGCCCCTTTTGTCCATTCATTGTCATTCGTGTCTTTGTTAATGCTTCATAAGCATGGTGGGTGAAGTTTTGAGAGTCCCATGGTTATATTCGGGCTAGACAAACCCTCATTAAAGCTGTTTTCACTTACCGCCACCCACGCCCCTCCTAATGGGGCGGCGAGGCTCTTCCCCTCGCTGGATAATTAGGCAGCTTTTGTCTCATTAATTGCACCCTGGCACCGTGCCTGCTGCAGTGTCCAGCCCGTTGCGAGCAGTTTTGTTTTGGAACATCGTTATTTCTTGTGTTGGAACAAAACGGCCATTTTATTTATTTATTTAAACAAGTGCTCTCAGTGGCAGAGAGGCTGGTACAGAGGAAGCTTTCTGCACGATCACAAAGCAACAGGATGTCATTGTGAGGATGCTGTGGAACGAACTGCAAGGAGGTACTGACCTGGTTTTGAGACGTAATCGTGCTTTTCTTACAGCCCCATCGGCCACAGCAGCGCTCAGGTGCCGCTGCCAGCCATTATCTGCTGTTCTGTGCGTGCACTAAGCTTCCCAGTTTACTGGGAAGAGCGCTGCCAGAGGGAGGAACGAACAGTTAGGGCTTTCACATTTTAACAAAAGCACCCTGAAGGAACAACGTACCAGGTTACTTAAGTTCGGCAGCAGACTTCAAGTACACAAGTCGGCCCTGCAGCCATGTGGCTTCCAACAGCTGTCAGGGCTGCTTGTGCGTCTGTGCAGGTACAACAAGAAGAATGCAGCTCCTGCATGAGGGGATGTAAAGTTATGTAAGAGGAAGAAAAGTCTGCTCTTTTCAGACAGGCAAAGATGATTAGGTGACACTAACAAACCGGAACCTAAACTGTTCCTCTCGCATCAACTTCTGCATCCTGAAAACGTTTAAAGTCATAAACAAACATTGATCCTCCGTGACTGAATGAGGATGTATCTGCAGAGGTTGGAGATGGATTCAGGTTTTGTGCCATTGTTTTATCTGTTTATTTTTGTTCTGCGGAGCTTTCAGATCCTCTTTTAGAAGCCATGACCCTTAAATATTTAGAAGGGAAACCACAAAGCATTGTGTCTGGCTATCGATGAGTGTTTTTTAACGTGTTCACTGGGAGGCTCACTTTCAGCAGAACCAGCCCATCTTGTTGCTGAGCAGCTGAATTTAACCGACAGCAGCCACATTAAACGGCTGATTGTCTTGTTAGCTTTGGCACGGATCAAGTTTTTCTAGGTGTAGACTCTTTTTAATTCTTTATAACTCCTGACGACATTCCCTAGCCGTGCCCTTTATAGTTATTTTGATGTTGCGCCTCATAACAAAATCACATTCTTAAGATTTTCAGTTAATTTTAGCATGTGAAAGTCCATTTTTACTCAGAGCCTTAATCCCTAATGTACAGCAAAGGAGGATAAGTCAAAACACTTGAGAACAGCGGCTGTGTGAGCTTTGCCCAGGGCTAAAAGGCAGGTCTGTGTTTTTCCAGCCTAAGCCTCGGTTGCGAACTATGAAAAGGAGACCGAGAGGATTATAACTGCCACACATCGACAGCTTGTCTCCTTCCAATAATCAGCAGTCGTCCAACTCATGAGCCAGACGCACAACACTTAGCCTTTTATAATATCTGCTTCTCAAGTTCATCCTTTTTTTCTCCTGCACAATGCAGGTGGTATTTCAGCTACGCAAAGCGACAAAAGGAATTCTGTTATTTCCTTTGTCTTACATGAACTTCGCTCCCTTCTCGATGCTTCATATTCACCACAGGAGAACTGTCTTTGTCGCAGTGATTCTTGGATATCAAATGATGCGTTAGCTTAAACCTGAACGTGTTGGCTAAAACGGTTTAAAGCAGGGAACCGTCCGATGACCGCCATGTTTCTGTTTCAGGCTTCGTGAGAGGAGGCGGAGCTCAGTGGTGGTCAGTTTACCCGGGTCAGACGTTTCACCCGGAGACCTTTTTGTGTCCAACGGAGCAGCTGACATGATAAACGACTCAAACTTATCTGGTAAAGTTCTGCCGTATGATGTCACTTAAAGCGATGGTTCAGATCTTTTAAAAATGTGGTTCTGTTGAAAGATTGTCAAAACCAAACTGAACTGCTGCTTCTTGAAACAAATCCAATCATTTATGAGACTGATGTTTTAAACACCTTCCTTTATTTTACATCAGATGGTTCTTATCACTGATAACAAACTGGAGCAGTTCCATCAGGAACATAACAATATTTCTGCCACTAACAGCGACTTAAAGGTTTATAAAATACTGTTTTCATTAAGCTTTTTGATATATGGATTCGTTCTAAAGTATTAGCACCCACTTTGGTTTTGATTCTCATTTTCTGAACTAAAAAGTATTCATGTGATCATTTTCAGAGATCTGCCCTGTTTATATGAGTCAACATGTTGATAGTTTCAGTTATTAAATGAAAAATGTTTGACTGTATCCACCCATGTTTGTTGTTGTCGTTGTGAGCTAAGCAACACAATTTAGTTGAAATAAGGAGAGTCTTTAAAGAGCCTCCCAGAAGTAACTTTTGTATAAAAGCTTTATCACAGTTGTGTGATGAAGTGGAGGTTTTTCCTGGATGTTTATCCTTAAGGAAAAGCTTCAACCCCACAGTGACCCAATACCAGATGAAGAGGGTATATAAAGTAGATGGACTGATAGCTGCATCGCTTGTATAAACCATAATAACACGCTAGGCTTAACCTTTGCACCTGTTTTTAAAAACAAACAGGTTATTAACACAGTTCCCTTTAGTAAACCTGAGTGAAAGTTGTTATTATCATAAACCTCACAGAATACCATTTGGCTGAATTACTGCTTTATGTTGAACTTTACACTGATCAAAATTAGGTTTTAATCATCTAAAATAAGGTTTCTTAACAAATGAATTCATAATTCAGCTGCTTATGTCAGCAGTGTCAGAAATTTACACCAAAAGTAGTGAGCAGAAGTCGTTTCAAAAATCAGTTTAAAGAGGGACCTGATCTGTGGGGACTTCTAAATATGCATCATGTGTCTGTCTGAGGTGTAGTTTTATTTCATGTCTTAAACGTCAAAATAACAACATATTTAATTTGTTTTCTGTTGTTTTTTTAATTAAAGTGTTTCTATTAACAAAATATTTAAGAAAGTGGCATTTTTATTCCTTTTTGTTTTCAAGTGAGAAGCTGGTTTTGTCCTAAAACTTATGTTTGAACAGAATTATGCTTTTGTTATTTATTTAATGTAATCTGTGTTCATGTGTTTTTGTTTCTACAGATACAAAGAAATCAAAGTGGCCCTTTTTAAGGCGTAGCACGGTAAGCGGTGTGCTGAGGTTGACGTGTGAGTCGTGCCGGTGATGTGTTTGTGATTTGTTTTGTTACAAAACTGGGCAGCTGGTTTGGACATTGTTCTCTGACCCAGTTACCAAAGCAGATTAGTGCGTTTCCTCTTATCCCTTTTTCGGGCCGAACAGTTTTTGTAACAAATTAATACTCGAAATGCAGAACCTGAGCCGGACTCGTCCAGTTCTGATGCACTGGATAACCAGGACGAAACGGCAAACGTGCATATAATCAGGCTTTTTTTTTAGCTTCAAGAGAATAACTGCCTAAACTGCTCTGTGTCTTTGTTTTTAATTTTCCAGACTAAAGGGAAGTTGCACACAGGCGCAGTACCAGATGTAGAAAAATGCCTTTTAATCGTGCAGATTCAAGACTGGAGAAGTACGGACTTCCAGAAATATAAGGTGAGAAATGACGAGTGTCTGCAGCCGGTCTTCTCAGCTTTTTATCTAAATCCACGTGTTGGTTCAGCCGAAGTACTAATCCAGGCAGCGTTTGAACTACGAAGAAAAGACATCCTGATTTCCAAACCGAATCCGACTCGGTGTTTGCCAAGGGGCTTAAAATGATAACCATCGGAGTTAAAGGGGAAACTCCTGTGAAGGTGAAATGACACCTGTTGAGCCAAACCAGAATTTCTAGGCAGCAGCCAGTCAGACCGACCTGAGTCAGGTAAATAAACAAACACCGGCCTGCATCTGAGTCATGATGGTGGAAGGAAATTTAAGGTCACCGTGTGGGAGATGTTTGAGCGTTTCTATGATTCTTAATCTTGTCCGTTTGTGCAGGACCTCTCTCTGGCCGAGTTCCTCCAGGATCAGCCGGTGAGCGTGACCTCTGACCCCCAGGATCGAAAGAGACACGAGGCCATCTGGGAACTCTTCACCAGCGAGTGCGTTTACTTCCTGGATCAGCTCATGGTTCTCAAAGAGGTGACTTTGTCCGTCCACAGCCTCATGACACACACACACACACACACACAGGACCACAAACAAATAGACCAAACCCAAATGAAACCCAACTCCTGCTGCATTGTGATTTTCAGCAGCTCACCGAATTCCTCTCCTTGGAGTTCACGTGAAAGCCTCTCTGGGTTTTCCTTCCCGAGCAGCAGCGGGTTTGAAATTTAACGCCAGGTTTTGAGAAATGGCTCATCCTGTGTCTGAATTCTTTGTTTCTTTCAGGTGTTTTTGGCGACGCTCACGAACCTGCAGCAGAAGAGCTGCCTCGCTGACGTCGACTCATGGAGGTTGTTTGCAAACCTGAATGAACTTTGCCTGGTGAGACAACATGCAAATCAGTCACATGAGGCCTGCTTGTTTTATGTTCATTATGTAAATCATTGGAAACAACCTTTGCTTTTATACGAAGCTTGGCCAGTTCCTGTCCCTGTTCCTTTTTTTTTAAGTCCAAGCTTCAGAAGACATTTTACCAACAGTATTTTTGCCACATTATCCTTTAAATTAGTAGTTTCTAAAACTGGGTTCTAGAAAACACCAACCGTGAGGTCTTGAGAAGATTTACAGAAATCAAAATAATTTTAAAAATTATCACTAATCGCATTTTATAGCCTTAACTGTTGCAATAAAATAAAGATAAAGTTTATAAATGCATAAAAGCTTTTATATAATGATCAACGAGGCTCTTTATCTAATGTCTTATTAGCAGTTTTTATATTTAAACAATATAGTTGGGGGCACAAATATCTGCAGTCTTTCTTTTGTGGATTAAAAGCAGAAAAGTTTGAGAAAGCTTTAAAGTTTTGATACAAAAGCTTGTTAAAACAAACATATCTGAGGTACATTTAAAGTAATAGTTTTACAAAATAAAGAGTAATATTTGCAAACAAATACATTATTTAAAGAAAACCTCAACTTGTCTGCAAAAGTAAACAAATAGATTTTCAACATTTTTAATTTAGCTTTTTAAACTCCAGGACTTTCTGAATTATTTAGGTGAAATTTATAAATCTATAAAATGTATGTTTATTTTCTGTGACCCTATTTGGAGTTTTAAAGTCCTGTCCAAAGAAAATGGATTAATTAAATAATGTTTTTTGTTTTTATGTGGACAGCTTGTTAGTTAAAGCAAAATGTTTTACAAGACTAGGATTTAAAAAAGTAGACGGGGAAAATAAATGTTTAAATCATGAGAAATGTGCTTCAAGTGAACAAACAGAAAGTGGCCTCGCCTGGTGGTGACGCCTGACACGCTGCTTTCTGCCGCAGGTGAGTTCCAGTTTCCTGAAGAACCTCCTGCGAGTCATTAAGGACACGCTGGAGATCACGAAGAGTGGCGGGCCCACCCTGCTGGAGCTGCTGAGCAAGGCGAGTATGAGTCAGACGGGCAGAGTGAAGGCGTGATTCGTGTGAGAAAACTGGCTGCAGCTGTGTGTGCAACCATTCCACATGAAATGTTTGATTTAAAATGCATAAAAACTGTCATCAAAGTGCTGAAAACTGGACTAATTCAGTTTAATTTGTTCTTCTGTAACAAACAGTTTTGATCTGGAAGGTTTTATTAATTATTAAAAGTAATAAAAGGGTTAAAATATGCCCCACAGGAAGCAACAGAAACTATTTTTGCTTGCTTGTAGGTTGTGATCTGCTCACCTTTTATTATTTATCTGCAGCCCAATGCCTGATTTGAGCCGTAAATCTGTACCTCAGTGTTTGAATTGCTCCTGTTTCTGTTGGCAGACCTTTGAGGAGAGCATATGTCACTGCCTGGAGAAGTACTGCCTCAACTACTCCTCAGCTCTGCTTTATCTGCACAAGCTGATGCCCAGAGAGGACTTTGGATCCTACGTGAAGGTACAGGAGACGGCTTGCACGAATGTTTGTTTTAGCTGGTGAAAAGGAGAACGCTGTGTACCTGTGAAACGCTGCAGGCCATATGTGCCAAATATGAAAGAGGACACGCCGCTACGCTGCATCTTTAACAATTAGTTCAGAGTCATAGAGTCCTGCCAACGAGGAATGTCACCATGTGCCGCCTTCTCCTCACGATCATGTGTTCAAGCCAGTCACTCTGACATCTTTTCACAGCCTTTCTCTGCCCCTCTTTTGTTTGGTGACTGGCTCCTTCGCCCCCTCTCACCCGGCCTTGTCGTTTTCTCCTCAGTGGTGCGAGAGGAACGAACGGTGCCGACGGCTGCTGCTGCGCGACCTGCTGGTGGCGCCCCTGCACAGGCTAACCCGATACCCACTGCTGCTGCGGAACATCGCCAAGAGGTGCCAGCTGGCGGAGGAAACCAGGGGGCTGCACGTTATCACGGAGCAGGTGGACACGTCTATATGTGAGGATCGTTCACAGCCTCACCTGTGTGATCTGTCAGCAGCTCGGTCTTATCGCAGACTGACTGCAGGATCAGTTGTCTGATTTGTTGACATGATAAAACAGATCTGATCAGGCGAGTGTCAGAGTGCCGTTTGTTTCTTTAGCACCTTGGCAGAGATGTTTACAGACGTATTGGGATGTGAAGTGGATGTAAATGTGGTTATCTCTCAACACAAACGGGCAACAGGTCGGTTTGTGTCTTTAGGAGCTCCGAGTTGGACCGCAGCCAGCACACCTCCGCCTGCAGACATGTTGTGATAGTTCGAACTGGGACAGGCTGTGGGAAACGTGCTGCACCTCAGAGTCAAACCGAGCGAAAACTAAAGCAACAAATCTTTAATCAGATTCAAAAAGCTTTTCTTTATTTTTCACCACACCTGTTTAAAGGCTGTGATTGAGTACAGCAGCCGACAGTCTCACAGTCAGAGCTGGGATGGGTAGGATGATGTCCTCTGCTGGGTGTGTGTGGGGGGCCATTTACCATTTTTAAAAACAAACAAACCAAGAGCAAACAATCGCACGAAATTGCCGCACCCTTGTTTGTCATCAGCATGCAGATAATAGTTATCTGCCGTCATGGCTCACTGTGATGAGCTTTATGTTTTTGAGGCACGACAGTTTGCTGAACTTTGACTGAATCGCTGTTCATAAATCAGATTACTACAATATTACATCACCTCCTTTTTACCAGCTCAAAGACTTCAGGGAGTTAATTGTGTTTCTGACACCAAACCTTTTACCTTTTCTTGTCTGAAAAGGGATTTTCAGCCTCTTGAAGCTGAACTCTTTTCACTCCGAAGCCTCCCTGCTTTAAGACACGCAGCATGTAGTTTATCAGAAAATCTTCCCTGGAAATGCCTGGATTTGTGCATTAAATCTGTAGAAATCATCCAGTGTTGATGTTAGCTCCACATCTCCACCGTGAAACCAGCACACGTCCAAAGCATCCCGACGCTTCATGTTGAACTCTGTGCTCATAATAAGCAGAGGAGGCTTTTAAAGGCCACTTTTAACCCATCATAACCCAGTCAGACAGAAGACCTAACTGATTACTTTTAGAAAGTTTTATTAAAATTGACCTCATGCTTCATGAGATAACAGACACACCTGAGGGCAGAACTAAGGCTGATAAACCCAGAGCAGACTGTAAAATCAGCCTCCTAAAACCTTCATTTAGTCTTTCTGTAAATTGTTAAATTTGGTTCTATATTCAGTTTTTATTAAATGTGTCCTGCACAAAACTTAAAAGCTACACAAGTCAGATTCCAGACTGAGAAGTTGATCTCTTTACATTTTTGTTCAATTTTAATTCGTATGTTAGGATAAAACGGTGGGTTTTGTTTTTGTTTGAGCTCTCACAGTGGTTAAATTCAGGTTTCCCACAAAACAAAGTTCGTTAAAGTTGAACATTTAAAATGACTAAATGTTTCAGTTCACAGCTTCCTGTGCACTTCCCTGACAGTCGGTGGTGTCTGGTCTGTTTGCAGGTGACTTGGAGGGGAAAGTGAAATGGTTGGATAACTACAGGAAGGTGAAGCAGCTGCGGGACGCTCTGGTGTGGCTGCCGGTGTGGGAGAGAGAGAAGCGCTCCTTCATCCCAGAGGTCTGACTGCTTCCTGTTTGGTTTTATGGAAATCTCTGTGGTTTTCTTTTTTTTGTGCTGCTGCTGTGAGAAACATTAAAGTATCAGATGTACAGCGGCTCCTTGTTTATCTGAATGTGAAATCTGACACGACTTGTTGCTTTTTTTACCGACTGGCGTGTCTTCGGCTCGCATTTCACCGTCAGGATCTTTTGTACCGTTTCAGAACCTGAAACATCTCCTGAAGGCCGTCACTCTGGAGAATCTCATCTCTCACCGAAGCCTGCTGCACGAAGGGAAACTGGTGCTCACAGGTGCCTGCGGCTGGCAAACACCCAGCACATTTTACACGCTCAGTGCTTAGGTTTGAACAGAGTCTTAGACGGTTTGTTTTTGGGTTTGTTACCAGAGAACACAAAGCTGATCGATGTTTATCTGTTCCTGTTCGACGAATTCCTGCTGATCACAAAGATAAAGAGGAACAAAAAGGTGCGTTTCCTCCACCCCCCACCCCCCCAATCCTGTTCTCATCTGGACTCGAGGTAGGAATTCAGGCTCTGATCTCTGGTTTTCTGTGCAGAAGTCGACCGTTTCTGAGCAGAACTCCCTGAGACTGCAGCAGAACCTGGAGCTGGACCAGCTGCTGAAAGAGGGCTGCACCTTCACGGTTCTGGACCAGCCCATCTCTCTGGACCGGCTCCAGCTGAAGAACATCGATCAGCTCAACGCCTCCAGTAAATACAGCTCTTCTTGCTTCCAATCAGGCTTTCAGCCACGATGAGACTCTTCCAGCAGAGGAACAGCTTGATGTTTGTGGATGGAAACATGTTTTTTTTTGTTACATAATAAAAGGATTTTCTGTTTACTTCACAGCATCGGGGCTGCCTCACTCTTTCATAATAATGCACCACAACCGCTACCAGCAGTGTATCGGAGCGTTCATCCTGCAAGCTGCGTCAGAAGCTGCCAAGGTAGGTCCGTTCAGCCGAGACGCTCTGACAGGAGGCGTGCCGTTCAGCCGGCACTAAAACATTGTTCAGAACGAAACCGAGGCACAAACATTTGAACGTCTCACGTTTTGTTTTTTCTTTTTTTCTGGATGTAAAGTCCCATATCAGTAATCATTTTACAAACAGTGGTGTGTTTTTAACTTTTGCACTCTTTTTACCTTAAAAGAACTCCTCCAGTGTTTTATATCCTCATTAGTTTTTTTCAGTTCAGTATTTGTGTACAATAATTTCTTTTGTTAGCAATTCCTATTATTTAAACATAAGTTTCTTGGTTAAATTTAGATCTGAAAGCTAAATAATTGTGTAATTTCCTAGATTTTAATCAGATTTAACCAACTTGTCCAAATATTTCTGCTTCTGAACACTTTCGCTCTCTTCTCCTCTCCAGAGAGAGTGGTTATCAAAGATGGAGGGCGCAGCGGCGGCGCTGCTGAAGCTGGACTCTCAGCAGCCGCGGCTGAAGAGCGCCTCTTCGTGGTTGGAGTCCTCGCAGATCTGAGCCATCAGGGCCCGTCTGCTGGAGTCTGAGCGACTCTTCAGCATAAGGGGTGTTTTGTAAACGAACGTGTTCACATTCTGCTTTAGTGTACAATAAATTTCTGATTATGTAGAAGTTTTTTTTTTACTCCCTGATCCATTTTATACGTCATCTTAAGAGAATCAAGTGGCTTTCAGTGGATGCTCATTTTACAAGATGGATAAAAGAAGTTTAAGAGTAAAATTAACTCTACAGCTCCACCTGCTGGCAGAGATGTAAAAGGCTCCAACCAAGAAAGGCAGAGCGGTACCTTCCAGATCCTTTTACGTTAATATCTGAACTGCTGCTTTTTCTGGCCCCAAGTTCATCTCTGGATTGTGGTAGAGACAAAACTGTTCAACAGATTATTTTCTCATTTCATGCTGCTTATAAGTTTACATGTTCTCCCTGTGCATGCGTGGGATTCCTCCCACAGACCAAAAACATGCATGTTAGGTTCATTGGTAACTAAAATTATCCCTTGGTGTGAGTGAGAGCGTGAATGGTCATTTGTCTCTGTGATGGACCTAAGACGTCCAGGGTGTCCCCCGTCTCTTGCACAGTGATGGCTGAAGATAAGCACCAGCTTCTGCGACACAGGAAGGAGATGGATGGATGCTGCTTATAATCCAGCGTCTGGTTTATTCAATTTCGTCAAACAAACTAAACTAAATTAAGTAATTATTTGAAGCTTTGGCTTCAGCAAATTATGGAATCCCATATCCTCCACTTTATTTTCAATAATAATAAAAAACAAAACAATTATTACCCAACATCTCATGAGGTTTGTCCCACAGATTTGACCAAGAGGATCTTTTTTTCTTCTTCAAAGTGGCAGAAATGGGTTTTCATAACAAGCAGGTCATGAACAGCAATGAGTTCAAAACATTTGCGTTTCCAAAAACCTGTTTTTACTCCTTTGACTGAAGACAGACTGTCCCATTTTAAACAGGTTAAGTTAGCATTTAGTCACTTTAATACCTCATTATTACTCTAATACAACAAAACCTGCTGACTTTGAGGTTAAATATTAACTATAAACATCAAATTTAACCCAGTGGTAAAGATGAAGATGCTCCGGTTGGTTTTTGAAATATCTTAAAAACTGACAGCCTGTAAATTTTAAAGATGTGCTTATAAAGTATAAAAACACTTTGACTCCACACCCTGAATCCAAAAACAAAGTTGGGAGGCAGAATTCAAATGATACCAAATGAGCAGAAAGACAAAACGCCAAAAGAAAAAATGTAGAAACATACTGTAGATTTTTATTTCAATTTGCAATGACAATGAGTAAGAAAATCAAGTGGTGCGTGTGAGCAGAACTTCCCTCCCGTCAGCCCCGCAGGCTGCAGGACCTCTAAGGCACACCTTCACCCCCGCCGAGCACAGTGACCCGACGGGGAGGGGGAAAGGCGTGAGCCTGTCGGGGTCATCGAGCACGGCGACGCAGTTGCAGCTCGTGCACGTCTGTGGTCGAGCCTTTCTGTAAAAACTGAGTCCAAGACGTTTCTACATCCGCCCAGAAGAAACTCATCCGCCCCGCCCGCCAAAAACAAAAAAAAAAAACACTTAAAAAGAAACGAACGGCAGCTGTCAGAACACAGAGCAGGAAATGCTGAAGACAATAAGGTGCAAATCATTCATCTGGAGTTCAGGGACTGTCCAACATGACGGGACAGTCGGGAAATCCTACATCAAGATACGTACAGGCACTGTGCAAAAGTCTTAAATCTGCCCTCATTCATTTACGAGCTCGCCTCCGAGGGGCCAGACTTCCTGATCTTCACACCAAGCCAAAATCTGATGTGGCAGTAGCTGAGAGTCGCTCACAACTTGTCCTCTGATGGCGGCGAGAAGATCGAGCAAGACGTTATTTTTAAGGTTTGACCAAATCTTTTCCCAGCATAAAAGATGATCTCCGTCTAAAACTCTGGCGTGAAGGGCGGCAGCTGATAAGGATTCATTCAAAGAATATTAATTTAAATAGATGTTGTCTTAACACACAACCCTGGATCTTTCCTTGACTTCAGGAACCGTTTTATGTCTGAAAGCGTAGAGTTAGATGGACTGACAAACAATCGGTCTGAAAATGAGGTCCAAGGAAAAACTGGACATGTTGATGAAGATCACTTTAAATAAATAAATACACACATGGACCTCTGGCTCCTTGGAAGTGAGACATTACCCAGGACTTTTGCACAGTGCTGTAAACCCACCATGTCTAAAATTTACAAATAGTGCTTTTTTTCCTCTGCCGACCTGAGGTAGACAAAACCAATTCGACTCCAAAACAAACAAGTGCTTTTTGACAACTAGCGTTCGAAAAACGACATTCCTCTGCACTGATGAGCGTTAAAAAGCACAACGAGCTGAAAGAAGAACGGTGTGCATAGTCTGGCTTCCAGTGTTTCCACCTGCTCCAGTCCACAGACTACTGCACAGATCGGCCCATTACCGGCCAACAATCAGTCAAACAGAGCAGGAATTCACTTTACAGTGTTCTCGTCTGGACAAAGAGCTGAAAAAAACAAAACTGCTGCACCTGAAAGCAGCAACGAGCTAACAGTCGTACGACAGGCGTCAGCGCACACACACACACGCACACACACACACACACAGCTTCAGCTGGAGTCAGTGTTGTTAAGTGAAAACAAGCAGCAGGAAAACAACAAAAAAAAAATCAATGAAAACACAAACACCTTCAATGGCTGCATGACCAATCTGCAAGAAGCACCACAATTTGTAGAAAATACACAGAGAACAATAAAAGCAGCCGTCTGATCAGCACACGTGGCGTTCTGAAGATGGACGTGTCCAACCCTGTGATTAAAACTCAAAAGCTTTCAGGCGAAGCTCGGAAAATACTGAACAACGAGCCGAACTCAGGACCTTCGCCTTCAGCGGCGGTCCGACTGCAGACAGACATTCTTTGGTCGTGAAACAGACATGATTCGTTTTGTTTTTCCTTTCCTTTCCTTACAGATTTACAGTCTGCTGCACAAAGGGAACACGCAGCGACGGGTTCACATAATACAGATGATAGCTGGTGCACAAGTGGGCTGAGAAGTTTCTTTCTTTGGAGCTGATCGTTTTACTGAACGCCGTTCAAAACCAAAAAAAAAAACAACATTTTAACATCCCCAATTTAGAAGAAGTTGGGATGTTTTGTAAAATGTAAAACAAAAATGCAACAACCTGCAAACCCATATTTTATGCACAATGGAACTAAGCAAATACTTCAAATGTTTTAAAAAATAAAGTAATTTTGAATTTGATGGAAGCAACATGTCTCAAAGTTGGCAGAGGAGGTGAAAGTGAGTGGGGCGAATAAGAAACAGCTGGGTTAATTGTCAACAGGTCAGTAAGAGTCCAGAAGCTTGCCTCTCTGATGGTATGGGGGTTCATTAATGCCTAAGGCGTGGGCAGCTTACACATCAATGCAGAAAAGCAGATGCAGGTTTTAGAACATCTGCTCCCATTCAGATCTTTCTCAGGGAAGCTCTTGCACATTTCAGCAAGACGATGCTAAACCTCAGACTGCTTCCGTTCCAGCAGCAGGGCTTCAGAGCAGAAGAGTCCGGGTCCAGAACCGAGCTGCCTGCAGGCCAGACCTCTCAACAGTCCAGGTATGAAGACCCGAACCTGCTGAGCAGCAAGAATCCTCCATCAGACAAGAATGGGACAATGTTTGCTGTAAATCCTGCAGCAGCTGCTCTCCTCAGGTCCTGATGTTAAAGAAGAGGAGGTGCTTCATGGAGGGAAACAGGGTCCTGGAAGATCCTTTTTAAGGATGTGTTGCTGCCATCAAATTAAAAAATACCTTTCCTAAATCACCTGATATGTTTTTTTTATCCTCCCGCATGAATAAAATATGGGTGCATGAGGTTTGTAAACCTCTGCGTTCTGTTTGTATTTACGTTTTACACAATGCCCCACCTTTGTGGAAAGGTCAGTTGGGGATTCCTGCACCTGACAGATACTGACTTAACGCAGTGAAATTAGTAAAACAGAATGCATCACCTTTGCATTTAAAATACTGTCTTTATCACGTATCCATGACAGTTTGCACACACAGATATAATTAAAAAAAAAAAAAAAAACTAACACCCTTTAGTGATCTTGTATCAGCAGTTAGAAGAAAACTGAATTATGTTACACCCGATCTGCAAACTACACGTGAAATTTGGCTTTATCATTTGATTGGAAAATGATAAAAAAGTGATTATTTTTGCTCAAAGAGATGACTTTAAAAAGGTTAGAATCAAACGTTAAAGTAACCTGCATTTCACCTTTGTAGGGCAGATTTACACGACGCACTCATGGAAACACTGAACGCGTGCTGAAGATGCCAGCCAGCGATGGATATGAGTTTAAAGAGACGGGTGACGGTTCGTTCTCACTGCTTCCGCTCTCTGGCAGTCCACAGGAGTAGCAAAGGCACAAAAACAGATACAGACAAACTGATCTCGTCCCATCACGTGATTCTGGTGTCTCCTCAGTGGATCCCATCCCCCCGCCCCGCCCCTCCAACATCAGGACCAAAAGTCCGATGGGAGTCTGCGGACTCTGTCTGTCCTTCATAGTGCACGTTAAGAATGACAAAGACTCCTTCTGCTCGTTGGGAGGAGAGAAACGAAGGAAGGGGGATGAGATGAGGGAAAACAAACAAACAAACAAAATGAAACAACAATCAGCCTTGGAGCTCCTCGAAGCACGTCTCGCACACCCGTACCGGCTTCTTCGAGGACGGCGTCAGTGCGTTCCGCGACGAGCACTCGGCGCAGAAGATGTTCCCGCAGTTTCGGCAGTGGTGCTTTTCAGTTACAAACGAGAGGGAGAATAAATAAAAGGACGTGCCGAGCTGTGAATAAAAAGAGTAAAACTCCCTCACCTTTCTGACGGTGACGGTGAAGCCTTTCCCACAGGCCATGCAGTTCTGAACCACGTGATCCTCGGCCCACTTCCTGGTCAGACTTTGTGACTGTTTGATCTACGAGCACCAACAACAACAACAACAGACACACTCTGATGACAACTTCCCTGTCCGTATGATAAATCTTTAAACCTGATCGCTGTATTATTGTCAGATTTTCCCCCACCTGGAGCGACTGGTTCTCTCTGCCGAGCTCCTGCATGGCTGCTGTCGTGTCGTCCAGCTTCCTCCTGAGCTCCACCACTTTGCCCTGCAGCTTCTCCATCTCCCCCTCACCCTTCACACACCTGGAAACACACAGATCAGATCATCTCTGTCGTTGTGTTGCTGCTGTTGTAGCTAACAGTGGGTCAGCAAATCCCAGTGTGGTACTGAAGGCTGGGATTTAAGATAATTACAGCTTCAGTGTTCAGATTTCAAGGAGCATATGAAACGTGGTTAGTCTTTATTCAACAGGAGGAGAATTCCTAAAAACAAATGGGTGTCAGGAGTTATTGGCTGTTAGGACAGTGTTAGCGCCATGGCTGCAGACGCCTCAGTGGACCGACATGAAGATGACAGAGCCTCCATTAAATAAGTCACTTTTCTTTCTCCTCATCATGTGAAAGCAATGTCTCCATCTGATCCATCAGCTGCTTTTAAATCTTTAACGATAACTTTTCTTTAAACATTTTATTTTTGACTTAAGAAGGCAGCATTTTCCCTAACAGGGAACACGTCCTAACAGCCGCTCAGGATGAAGGTCTTTTATTGGGACTTCATTGATTCATCGTCTGTTGGAAAACATTTACATTAAAGCCACGCCCACCGACCTTTCCAGAAGAGCCCGCCGTTCGTCCTGATTGTTCTGGACCGTGGCCTCCAGCACAGCGATCTCCCCTCGCAGCTCGTCCGTCTGCTTCTCCAGCTCGCCCACTCGCCTCTGGCTGCTCTGCCACTCCCTCTTCATCGTGGCCATGTTCTCGTTCAGAGCCGTCACCTGCACGCTCAGCTTGGCCTCGGCCTCCTCGCCGCGCTTCACCTGCTCCTCTCTGGCTCGCTTCTCCGCAGCCTGGGACAGGAGGACAACGGTCAGACCTCAAATAGGAAGGGGGGGCGGGGGAGGACTTCCTGACGGCTGTTCTCATAGCGGCGACTGACCAGCTGATCGTGGACGTCCTTTGTCTGGTTGAGGAGCTGCTCCTCTCTCTTGCTCCTGCCGTCTCTGGTAGTCTGGTGGGCTTCCTGCTCCCGTTTCAGGGCTTCCTGTGCCGCCTCCACCTGACCCTGCAGCTCCAGCTTCTGCTGGATCAGCAGCTGTTTGGCTTCCTGCAGCTCGCCCAGCTCCTAAACAACAAGTTATCAAATATATGTTTAAAGAAAATATTAAACCTTAGCTGATGGATTATTAAAATCCTTTCCTGCGACGGTGCTGCCTCTCTGCTTGTGTTGAAAACTCACCTTCTCACTCTTCTCAGCGAGGGTTTTTAGCTCAGAAGATAGTTTGGTGTTAATTTTTTCCAGAGCAGACTTGGCGTTGTTCAGCTCCTCCATCTTGTTCCTCTCCTGCAGCAGCTCCTCGTTAACCTGACACTGAACAAGTGCGCAGTTTAGGAAACATTCGCCAAATCGAGTCAGATCTGGGTGCCGTTTATGTGGGAACGAACCTGTTGCTTCTGTAGCTTCGTCACGGCTTGCTCCTGCTGTTGGAGCTCCTGGTCTCGTTTGGCGAGCTGCTGCTCCAACGAGCTGCGGGCCGCTTTCACTTCCTGGATCTGAGCCTCTAAAGCCGCCTGATGGGTTCGATTAGCAGCCAGCTCCTCCTGGGCCGCGCTCAGCTTGTCCTCCGCTGTCTGCGGTCACACAGAGTCACATTTTAGCATCGAAATCGATCGAACAAAAAGGTGAGTTTTATCAACACTGCTGTGAAATTACACAAAGGTGAGGTAAACCTTATCATTTAATAAAACCTAAAAGTGATCAGTGAATGTGCACCTCCAAGTGATGAACTTCAAGATGGCCGCCACAGTGAACTGACATTAGCCAACACAAAAATGGCTCCAGCTCGGCCAGTTTGTCAGATATTGAGCTAAAAAGCGGCCTGGTGGTAGCTGAGAGTCATTCCTCTGTGCAGCAGATTGTACATCATCATATTTTCAAAGTTTGACCAAAATGACAACAACGCCATCAGTTCTCAACATAAGATGAGCCTGGTCTGAACGTCTGGCAGGAAAGGCAGCGAGCGATATGCATTCCTTCGATGATTTCTCCTGGATGGTTTTACCTTGACGTCTTGGCGCAGAGCAGAAACCTCCGACTCTTTGCCGTAGAAGTCGGACTGAAGCTTGGTAAAGAGTTCCTGGTTTTGCTCCGAGGCTTTCTGCAGCTCCGCAGTCCGGGTCCTCTCGGCCTTCAACTCCTGGCTGAGCTCTGACGCCTGAGCTCTCAGTTTACTTTCCTCTTCTGCCTGAAGACACGAGTCAAACAGGAAATCAGAGAGACGTTTTTATAAATTTGCTCCATTGGAGGTAGAGGGGCTGCTTACTTTCTTGACGCCGACCTCCTGCAGCTCCGCCACTTGGCCCCTCAGCCTCTTCACCTCCTCTTCTAAAGACCCCTGAATGGATTTAAACTCCGCCCGGACTTTCTCCACCTCAGTCTCCTTTACTTTCAGTGCTCCCTGAGTCTTGGAGTGCTGCTGCTCCACTGCCGTCAGCCGCACCTTCAGCTTTTTCTCTGCCTGATGTTTTGAACGCACAACAAATAAATCAAGTGTTGAACCAGAAAACTAAAGTCTGTCTGTCTGTTTTTCCTTCAGAGGCTCACCTCTCTCATCTGCTCCAGCTGCTCCTGAGATTCTTTCACTGCCTTTGTGGCGGACTCGGTAGTCTTTAAAAGCTCCTGCCTTGTTTTTTCATTGGACTTTTCCTGAGGATCAAGGACAGAACAAAGCTTTCAGTGAAAACCTGTTAATGTCAACACATTGATATTTATTCCTCGATTCCTCTGCATTAGATACAACTTTAAATTAAAACCCACCTTCTCCTCCATGGCTGATTTATAGTTCTTCCTCTCCGAGTCCAGCTGGGTTCGACTCTCTTTCAGCGCCTTGTTAGCCTTTTCTAAGCTCTCCTGAGCGGCGACGAGCTCCTTCCTCTGAGCTTCTTTCTCCTGCTGGGTCTTCTGCAGCTCCACAGACAGACCCTGAGCCTTCCTGTCCAGCTCTGCTTGCCGATTCTTCCCTTCCTGGGTCACCTCGTCCAGATTCACCTTTAGAGCAGCCGCCTCTTGCTCACAGTGCTCCATCTGCTGCTGGACGTCGCTCAAAGCCGCAGCCTTTTTCTTCAACTCCTCCTGAAGAGTTTTAGCTCTTAAAGGAAAAACATGCGTCTTCTGTTAGAAACCTCACGCGTGTTTTAGATCCTCGACGGTGTCTTTTTAAAATATCTGTTGTGTCGTTCGTCTCACCCTTCCTTCTCGGTTTCCAGGCAGCGCTGCAGCTCCTTTCCTTTCCGTTTCACCTCCGAATTCTCCTTCTGCAGTTTCTGCGCCTCTTGCTGCACCTGATCCCGCGCGGCCTGGGCCTCTGCGAGCTGCGACTCCAGTTTCTGATGACGGGAAAATTAATGTGTATTCACGACATAACACACAGTAAAACTTCTCCCTGTATGGCGCCTGGACAAAAGTTGAACTTTTCCACATTCTGTCACGTTACAACGAGTATTTTACAGGCAGTTTTTTGTGATCAACGTAATTGTGAAGTGAAAGAAAACTGAATGTTTGACAAATTAAAATCTAAAAAAAAAAGTGTGGCGTGTATTTGTTTCCACTCCCTTCACTCTGATGCTGCTAACTAAAACCCAGAGCGACCGGCTGCCTTCAAAAATCACCTGACAAGTAAAAAAAATCCCCTGAGTGTAATTTAATTCAGAGAGTTGTTAAACAGCAACATGAATACCAAGGAACACACTAGGCAGACAAAGGATAAAGCGGGGACACGTGACATAATGGACAAAAACTGAACACAGACCCTACTGAGGCCCTCCAGCTGCTCAACTCGCTGCTCTGAGGCCAAAAGTTTGTCTTTACATTCCTTCAGGCTGGTTTCCAGCTGAGCGCACTGCTCCTGTCTCTCCTTCAGCCTTTGGGCCTTCTCCTCAACCTTCTTCTGAACTTTATTCAGCTCCTGCACGAGGAATTAAACAGAATAACAGTCATTTAAAAAAAAAAACTGAGGGAGGGAAGGCAGAAAATATTCAAAGGAAGTAAACAAGAGAAATATCAACACTAATTGCACAAGAAGCAGGAAGCAACCTGCTGTTTATCCTGCAGCGCGTGCTGAGCGGCCTCCAGGTTGTTCTCCAGGTTGGCTTTCTGCGCAGCCTTGGCTGCTTCTGCAGACAGCAACAGCTCGGTTTTTGCCTTCAGCTGAAAACAGACAAACAAGCAAACAGAAACAGCTCAACACCATCAGTGTGGGAATGTGTAGATGACCAATTGTAGTAGAAAGCGCTTTGGAGCCCTCGGACTTGATAAATCGCTATATAAGTGCAGGTCATTTACCATTTCTCACAACATAAGGCTGAGGCTGTATTCCTCGGTGACGCTGACTGACCTGAGCATCCAGCTGAGCCACTTTCTCCTTGGTGTCTGTGAGCTGAGCAGTGAGCTCGGTGACCGACGTCTCCAGGGTCTGAGCTCGGTCCTGGGCTGAACGCAGCAGAGTCTTCTGCTCCTGGACCTGCTTGTGCAAGTTATCCTGGGCTTGCTTGTTGCTCTCTGATTGGTTCTTCAGCTTGTCAGTCAACTGTGTCACCTTTAAAAGTCCCCCCCACCCAACAAAAAACAGACTATAAGTTCTGACGCCGAGGGTTATGAGTCTTCATGTAAAAAAATACAAAAACATTTATCTGTTTTGCTTTATTTTGTTAGTATGAAAGACCACACTGAAGTGTGTGTGAGTGTGTGTGTGTCCACCTGCTCCTGTAGTGCGTGGTTCTTCTCTTTGAGCTGGTTAAGGACTGCCGTCTCTCCCTCCCCAGCCTGGATTTTGACACACAGGTCCTCTCTCTCAGCTTCCAGCTGACTCACGATGTCCTTACTCTTCTGAAGCAGAGCTTCCAGGTTCTGGATTTTCTGGTCTTTATCTCCAATCTGACGCAACACCTGCTCCAAGTCGTTCTACAAAACACAAGCACGTTTATAGTCTGGCTCAACATTTTATTGTTATAAAAAGCATTTTTATTGGGGTTATGAATCATAAATTTAAGCTGGCAGGAGAAGGACTAAAAGAAGAACAGACGCTTGAACAACTTTGAGTAAATGTCTCTTAAAAGAACACGAAAGCAGCTGTCTCTTGTCTTTAATACCGCTGCATGTGACTGTTTTGGTGGCTGGTACCTGTGCCTCCCGCAGTTTGCCGTTGGTGTTTTGCTGCAGCGCCTGCAGCTCCTGGTGCTGCTGCTTGGCTTTCTCCAGCTGATGCTGCAGGTCTGTGTTTTTACTGCTGCTCTCCTTCAGCTGAGGGGAAACACAGCAGCACTGCTTTTATTAATCCGGCACATTAATTTAATGACTATCTTAGGGTTTCTGCACCAACAGGCTCCATCATGCTCAGAATTTTCTTGACTTTGCCATTTTGAACCCTTATTTCAGCACAAGGCTCTCATTAGCAGCAGAGCTCTTACTTCTTTTTAGGATTTTCTTCTGCTGCTCATAAAAAGGATGAAGGTAAAAACGAAATTAGACTAAACTGAGTTTGTCCTAATTCATGTTCTAATAATCAGCTTTTGCAAAGCAATTGGTGCAAAACATCATATTTATTTCCCTCTTGGATAACATGGAAGTTGTGCAACTTCTATATTTAAACCTCCATCCTGGACGTTGCTCAGCCTTCAGTGTTTTAGGACACGTCGGCGCCTCTGCTACCCTTTGAACATCAGCTTACAAGCTCCGTCCTACAACCTGAAATCCCTTTCTACTGTTTGCGTGGAAGTCTCCTCCTTCTCACCTGTTCTTCTGCACGGGAGAGTTTGAGCTGCAGGTCGGCCGCTTGCTGCTCGCGGTCCTTCAGTTTCTCTCCCGACAGCTGCCTCTGCTCCTTCAGACGACCCTGCAGCTCGCCCACCTGCCGCTCGGCCTCCAGGAGCTTGGTGTGCAGCTAAGGGAGAACAAAGACAGGTGTGGAAATGGAAAGCAATCATTTCAAACCCAAAACGGATATAAAGAATATATTTTAACTGCATCAACAGCAATACTATCACAAAGCACCGATGCAAGATTATGAGACAATCTTAAAAAAAAAAAACAACACACTTCCTGTTCAGCTATAAATACTAAATCCCAGTAAAACATTAAACAGTTAGAACACTGCCATCTGCTGTTAGTTAAATTTTCTCTTCTTTAGTTGGTTAACTTCTTGTCCTCATTCATGTGCTCAGCCTCTCAGCAAGAAGTGACTCCAAGAGCAGAGAAAACGGTTTAGATCAATTTATTCCTCCAAAAATATTGATTAAGTTGGCTCTCTTACAGGCTGAATCAGTGACTCTGTTCACTTCTTTAACCTGTAAAGTTTGCGCTCCTCTACCAGGATGAACTTGGATTTAAGGGAAACTGATTTTTATGAGTCAGAAAGAACATCAATGATGTGACGGGGTGCTTACTATCACCACATCTAATCCGGTAGTGGAGCTCAGCAGCATCATCAGAGGCACTGATTCCTGTGATCCCTCTGCATGTCTGCTGTAGTTTCTGTGGGTCTGGACGTCTGCAGCCTCACCTGACTGATCTCAGTCTGCTGCTGAGCACCTTTGCTTTCTTTTTCTTCCCTCTGCTGCTGCAGCTGTTTCCTCTCCACCTTCAGCTCTGCGTTCTTCACCTCCAGCTCCGCCAGCTCGCTCCTGAACCTGGCCACCTCCTCGGCCCTCTCTGCGAGCTCGGCCCGGGCCGCCTGCAGGGAGGTTTCGGCCCCTGCGGCCCGAGCCTGCAGCTCCTGGGCCTCCAACTCCCTCTCCCTCAGCCTGTCCCGGACTTCCTTCTTGGCAGCCTCCTCAGCTCCCAGGTGCTCCTCCAGTTCTTGATAGTCCTTCTCCTTTTGTGACAGCTTTTCAGACAGACTCTGAGGGCAAAAAAAAAAACAAAACACGAGATTATAGCAGCTGAACTGGTGTGTAATTAACAAATAAAAGACTGAATGATTAAATCATTGCACTCTGGTGTTTCTGAGAGAATGCACTGGTTTTTTAGAAAATGTTAGAGTGATGAAACCTCGGTGGAACATTAACAACGTGTCTTTTCTCATTTAAAACAGACAGATACGGGCTGCAACACAAACAGCCTCAGCCCTTGTTATGTGACCAATGGAAAAGAACACTCAGCTTTCAAGAGTCAAGAATAAAGTGTGGCATGCCACTTGTCCTGGTCCCTGACAGTCAACTTGGCAGCGGCGTGGTAAGGAATAAAATGGTGTTAATGACGGAGTGAGCTGCTAACTTCAGAATGACATGGGACATCTGCGCTTAACAACCTTCCACTGAACTTCAGAAACCTAAAACCCCTAACGGTTCTTCACCTGCCTCACCATTTACTCGAGCAATTTTATCTCCACTTGTATGAAGTCTCAGAAGAACAATAATGGATTGAACGTTGTGTAATCTTCCTCGGGTGCCCAGAAACCCACGTAGCTGAGAGACCACTTCTGCCTTTAATCTCCTGCTCCCTTTGCACCCTTTGCACCAGTGACATTACCTGGCTGTGATTATATTTCATCCTGACTGACAGAGCTGGCGGTGCAGCGCCCCCCACCCCCACCCTCCCGCTGGTTTAATAATAGTGCCGGCTGTAATATTTGTCAACAAGTGCAGGTCGCCGCGGGCGGCTGGTGACAGCGGGGGCATTTTGAAGCAGAGCGACAAAGAAAGGTCTACAGATGGTGTGTTTTCTACATAAAGGGCAGATGATGAGGAAAAGTAAATCCTTGTGCCTCAAACGTCACGGTCAGACAGCTGGCTGCAGTGGCTCCTTTGTTTTAGCGGCGTGCGCGCGCTACCTGACATTGCTGCTGCAAACTGTTCAGGTTGCCCTGCAGCTGGTGGATCTGCTGCGTGTAGACGGCTGCTTCCTGTGGACCCTTCTCCAGCTCTGCTTTCAGTTGGGAAACGGTCATCTGCAATGAAACAGACAGGCAGTTCATGAAACAAAAGGCTCCACCGTGACGGAGGGACGGGTAAGAACTCAAAAACAACGAGCAACAGCGAGCAGAACGCACTTTTCACAAAAAATGCAATGAAACTTCTATTATCACGCACGACTTAAGAGTCTGAAAAGAAAAACACCTTCAAAGAATTAAATGAAATTCTAGAGCAACTTGAGTTGACATGTTTTACCTCCAGCTTTTGAATCTTGGGTGTTTTGAGTGTTGCAGAGGGGTACAGAGTGTGAGACAAGGAGAGGAAGAGGAGGGAAGGGGAAGAAACACAAGAACAAAGGTAAGTCAGAACAACAACAACAACAACCTACGATCTGTAACACAGCAGCAGGGCTGAAAGAATAAAACCTAAACAAGTCATTTTAATTTTCATGGTGAAATTTAAACCTGGTTCTTTCATCATCTTTAGCTCCTGGATTACATTCAGATAAAGCTGAGTGCAGCAGGTCTGAATGGCTGGAATGGGTTTAAAAACGTCCCTCAGGAGGTTATCCTCATCCGTTTGAACATCATCCGTTCTGATCCTCGACGTCGGACCTCCGACTGAACTGACACCAAGAGTCAGCCATTTTTGTTTCTTTGTTTTCTTTTCTTTTCATGGTTTAAGTTTGAACAAACTGTTTATCAGACTCCTTCTTAATAAAAGTGTTCATTTTGTTGGGATTTCATTCATCAGAGAGGGTAAGTTTCTCTGCAGTTTAAAGTTTGTTCTGATTGTTTTCAGAGCTGCTTGGACTCGCTGTGGTCACCGTCATAAAGACCTATAAGGTGCCACAAAAATCACAGCACAAGTCTGAGAAGCATCATGTTTGCATTATATTCACCTACTTAAAGTTCGGTAATTAAGCTTATTAAAGGGATAACTCAACAAAAATGACTCAAATGACTCTGAGCTTCTCTAACGAACCATAAACATTAATAATCATTAGTTGAATGAATGTATTGTAATTTTATCAAGTGTATATCTTCATACGAAGCAAGTTAACAGTCATCTGATGACAACAACGCTTCAGGATACACATTAACTTCCAGGTGTGAATCATCTTAGACGGATATTTAACGTCAGATCTGAACAGCCTCTGTGAGATGTTTGCTATAAGAGCTGTGGGTAAGAAAGCTTGACACAAAAAGGGGATTTGATGTGTTTGTTTTTGCCTTGTCCTGTTTTAGCACATGAATAACAACACGAGCTTGCCTGCAAAAAAAACAAAAACAAAAAAAAGGAACACTCACCACATTAAAATGAGTGAATTATATCAGACTGCTAAGCATTCGCCAGTAATCTAAATACGAAACCCAACCATAAAGATTTAATCCTTGAACTTTTATTTGTTTCTGGGTTTTTTTTATTTTCAGGACATTTTACTGACCCAGCTGCAAAATAAGCTGAAAATTTGAAAAACTGAACTCTGCTGTTGAGCTGCAGGTCAGATATAGCTACTAAACTCTCATATTAATCATTACTGAGAAAAAAAATGATCATTTTAATATATTTATAGATTGGTTCAGCTGTGTGTAAAAATAGGAAGCAGTCTTTTTTGAGATATTTGGGGAAAAAAAAGAAAGATTAAAGTCCTGAAGATCCCCGATGGAGCCTATAAATATTCCTCTCCTCCAGGATGCAGGAAATAAGACTGAATTATTCATCAGGCATTAATTAATGTCTGTGCGAAGCACAAAGCCCAAAATATGGCAGAATGACCTCACAGCCATTTCTGATCAGGAATATAAAGCTCTGTGCTGAAGAGAGAAGATGGTGGACCGAGCAAACAGGAAGTAAAACATTTCAGGGGTGAAATATAAACCAGTGGACATGTCTGTGCCTCCTGACCTCTGAGGTAGTGTAGTTAGCCTGCAGCTCTGCGTAATGGCTCCTCAGGCGCTCGGACTCCTCCTCCCTCTGGCGGGTCATCTGGTCCATCAGGGTCTGAACCTGCACCAGCTCCTTCTGCAGAACCTCCACGTCCTCCACTCCCGGTCGCTGCAGCTAAGGGGCAGAGCGGAGGCGCACAGTTGACCCGGAGGCAAAAAAATTAAAAAAGAGAAAGAGGCAGACAACAGACACCGGCTGAGAGCGTCGTACCAGCTCAGTCTGGAGTCTCTCGTTGTCCTGCTTCTCTCGTTTCAGCTGCTCGGTCAGGTGGGCGAGCCTCTGGTCAGCAGCCTCCCTCAGGCTCTTCTCCTCATCGTAACGGGACTTCAAGTCTGACACGATCCAAAACAAGAAATGCGTCAGACAATAACAACCCCAGAATCAACACGGCACAGGAGCCCGACTTTCCTGGAGTGACTAAAAGTTATTCAAGTAAAACATTTAAAGACAGAAGCTGTTTATTTAGACTGCTGTGGAACAACTTGTCTCAGGCAGGACGAAACACAATGGATGCATTGAGGCTAACAGGAGTCCAGTAGAAGGGGACTTGAAAGCGTTAAATGAGTCACAGTCACAGGCCTTCCCGGTTTCCCAATCCCACACTGACCTACTATCTCTGTGGCCAGCTGCGCAGCCTTCTGCTCAAACAGGTCTTTCATCTGTTTAATGTTGAACTTCTCCGTCTCCGCTTCCACCAACTTCCTCTCCAGAACTGAGAAAAAACGCGACACACGTTAGCGGCGGCTGATCTGTGCTCTGCCTCAGCTCGTTTGATCAAATGTAAAGCTTTCTACCTGCATCCTCCGAGCTCATCTGTCCATCGTTCTGTGGAAAGCAGAAAGGGGAACGTTTACTGTCATGCAACTTGACATTCGGTGTTTTTCATGTTAAACATCTTAAAGGAGTTACTGGCTTCAGATGTCCTTGAACTTTGTCTAATTCCTTCTTCAGCTCCCCGGAGAACCATCTCTCCTCCTGACGAGGAAAAAGAAACATATTTGTGTCTTTGTATGAACGCCCACACAGCTCCACAACACGCACAGCTCAGACGTACCTTGAGAGAAGCGTGCAGGTCCTGAACCTCCTGCCGCAACATTGTAAGGTCTTCACTAAAAGGCGAAAAGAGCTGTTCAGAAATATACAGAAAATAAACACAAAGAGGACAGTCTCTTGGTATCTGAAATGCTACTGTTGGCCTAACCGAGTGGGGGCCACGTGCGCAGGGAGGTCTCCCGTGTCGTGGAACAGCTCATAGTGTTTGCAGAGCTCCTCTGCAGAGTTGAGAGACTTCATGCACTGAGGACAGATGAAGCCCTGCGCACAGAAACACGTCATCAGGAGCCAAAATGTCACCGCGAACCGATCCAACGGCTTCAGACCTGCCCTTCAGTTCAGAGAGAGGAGCGTTACCTCGGACGTCTGGTCAGGTGTCTGATCGTGGTTGAGGTCGGTGCTGCTGGGCTGCTCGGACTCTGCGTTCTGAGAGCCTCCCTTCCCAGGAGTCTGCAGGAGAATAACACGCAGAAAGACTGAGCTGCTGGAGAAGCTAAATTTGATGTTTTGTTTTGGGGGTTTTTCTGGCAAAACTGCAGTGTGAATGCTGAGTGCTGAATGAAAATTTGCTGAAAACCTGAGTTGTTAAAAGTTAAAACAAGAAAAACAGAGGCTAAAATAAGCAAAAATAAAGGACAAAATGCACAAAACAACAGCTAAAATGAGCAAAACACAAGCTAAAAGCAGCTGAACACAGGTTAAATACTAACAGCTTCAAAACAAATGCTAAAAGCAGCAAAACAGAGGCTACAATTATTGAAAATGTGGCTAAAATGAGCAAAACAGGAGCTAAAAGAAGCAGAGCAATAGATTAAAGTTAAAGTTCAGTAGATAAAAGTTGAAAGTAGCAAAACTGTAGCTAAAAGGAGCATTAAAAGACAAAAACAAAGCGAGTCCTTATTCGTTTTATGATATTTAACTAACGCTGTAATCAAGTTTACTGTCAGAGGGAAGTGTTAATAATGACAGAATAAACCAAAAGAACGGACTCGGTTAAGGAGTCTTTTCACTTTCCTGGCCTGAAGGACACACAGACACATCCGGTGGGTGTTTGACAAAAAGGCTTTGTGTGGATGTGTGATGGTTTACATGAATGGATGAGGTCAAACCGTGTGTTTGTCTGGGTGGTGTTGGGCACTTTGAACCGAGCTGGACGGAAACCTGGCAAACTAAAACTGGATGTTTGCATCATGGAACAACCTTTGACCCTCTCGAGTCAAACAGGACAGCCAGGCGCTGTCTTTAACGTATTAATAACAACAAAAAGCCCCAGAAATTATTTACTTTGTTCTAAAACATGTTGAGATATCGAAAGCAATAAAACACAAAGTGGTCAAAGGTGGTAGAGCTGACAAGATAAGGTATTAAAAATTATTGTAATTTTCTTTTTTTTTGACACAAGTCACGCATGTTGAAGACTGTAACTGTATTAAAATGACTGAATTGTTAGATTGTATCAGAAAAAAGCCTGTAGCTCCAACATTACTACAATGGGAAAAGCATTTTTAAATAAACACTGTTTACCAAGGTTACCAAGCTGTGCCATGTTTTCAGCAGGTAAATCACACAGACAGACCAGCTGGATCATGATTTAAGAGTGTGAGATTTATCAAACCAACCAAATCTTTCTCTATCCAGTTACTGCAGATTAGAAACATCACTTATAAACTCCAGCTGAGGATAAACCAAAAAACTACAATCTGTAGCACTTTAAATTTTATATCAACTTTAAGCACAGAATATTTCATTTGTCCTTAATATATCCCTCTCCCTGTTAAGTGTCACTGTGATAATGTAGTAAATGTTTTCCACTTCCCTCCTGTCGGGGGTTCCAATGTTTATGACTAAGCTGCGTATGTTATAAGTTTCAAGCAGCCGGCAATGCATTGTGGGTAATGCAGTCCTATAGGGAGGCTACCTAGTTAGCTAACCCCTGTCTGTTATTCCTACACGAAACTCGAATGACAACCAGGTAGTTTCTCTAACCACACACTCACTGATGTGCTGATGAGCTCAGTTGCCTAAAACCCATGATTTTTATTTTCATACAGCATCTAACCGACGCAGTGATTTCCAACACATGCTAACGCTACCGTTAGCATGTGTAAACGATGAATTAACACACTGCTCTTACACAGCTAGCTTAAGAAAAACGTAAAAAAATAAGTTTCAACAACTACGTGTCAACTAAAGATTATGTTATTCGTCTAACATTGTAATGGTGTGTACGTAGACAGCGTTTTGTACAGAGGCACTAGTTTAATTTCTGTCTAGACTGTAATCAATCAACTGAATCATGTTAGCATTTATCAGCTAGCTGTGTCGTCCAGACACAAGGAGCGCTTGATATGTTCAACACGACCTGACAGAGAGGCGGGACCAAACAACCCGTAAGCGAAAATTTACAGCCCCGCCCATCCGCGACAAACCAGGTTACAAAACATTCGTCCCCCCAGCATAACACCCGACATGGATAGGCCTGTCTCCCATAGAAAACAAGTCGCTGTAATGAAAACAAAAGCAAATCCAGGTGATTTAAATGCCAACAAAATAAAATAAAACCGCTTACCATTTGTAGTATCCGTCGGAACATGGCCACGACTGCGTTCGCCCCGACACGAGGTCTGAACAGTTATCCAAATGTCAAGTTTACGACTGTGAAACGCCGAACACCTGACCGGGATCGGGGCGCAGCGGCGGCGGATGGGCGGGTCACGGAGGCGAGGGCTGGGCAGCCGGACTCCCAGTCCGCCCGCATAAAACACCACACACAGGCGTTAAAGCGACAAAAACTACATGTGTTTATTTCAAAACAGGCATACAGCACGGCAGCATATTCCAGTCACACATACAAACACGCATTTTTTTTAAATATGGTGAATTAATTGTATTCAATACCACACTTTGCATTTAACTGTAACACACACAAAAAAAATGATGGTTGAAATAAATTTAAGCAAAAGTATGAAAATAAAGAGCTTTTTTGGCACGTTTTAAAGTTGTATTGTTCCGGCACTGTTTACTAAAGGCACTTAAAATATACACTAACACTAGCTTTCCTATAAATCAAGGTTCTGATTGTCTTATCATACAGACAGCAAAGCAATTAAATGCTCTTCATAGGTTTAATTTTCAAAAATAATGTGTTATTATGCCGTCCAGAATCACTCTGATAATTTGTGTCAGCTCTGTTCAACTATGTGAGAGCTGATATTTAACTAAAGGCATGTTCTGTAGCTCAACATTCACCCTGACGACTTTAAAACTACATAAATATACGCTTCAAATAATGTCTTAAACAGTTTTCTCTCAATGCGGTGGATAATGTGCAGATTATCCTGTGACTTGTTGCACTAAAGCAGCTCTTTATGGGCAAAAAACATAACCAAGAGTGTCATGAGCTTAATCCCCCCTCCCTCCCTAAAAGAAAAGCACATAATTGCACTAAAATATTCCCACACTCTCGGCTAATCCTCCTAAAATGTCCTCTTGCAGAAGGGCGTTATTTAGCTCTGAGTCAGTGTGGGAATTGGGCTTCCTTTAAACGCCGAGACCTCCCAGCACCAGCACCGTGGGGGCCGCCAATCCAACATTCAACACGTGCAACCACAGAGGAACCTTCAAATCCACACGGAGTGCAAAGAATATCCACCCAAAAGCCGCACGCTCCAGTGGGTCGTGTCTGTATCTGTCGAACGCCGCAGCGGATCGAGAGACTCGATCAGTCCAGTTCTGAGGTCTTCACACTGGCTTCCTGTTGCTCTGATTTTAAAATCTTCTTGCTGGTTTCACAAAGCAACAAACAGTCTGGGTCCATAATACATCTCTGATAATAATAATAACACATCATCTGATCAAACCTGCTCTCTGTCTGCAGAGTCAGAACCAAACATGCTGACGCCGCATTCTGGGTCAACTCCCAGAAAACCGCCGGAACGCTCAGACTGTGAGTTCCTTTAAATCGGGTCTGAAGATCGTCCTGTTCGCTGCTGCCTTTGAATAAAGCAAAGAAATATGTTATGCTGTATGTTTTTTTTTATTCCTTTATCTTTTATCTCAGCTCTTAGTCAGAGCTTGATTTAATTTCTTTGAGCGTCCGTATAGATTTTTATCTTTCTACCTGCTTTCATTGCTCTTTTGCACTTTGTCACAACGTTTTTTAACGGTTTATGTAAAGCACGTTGAGTTGCCCTGTTGCTGAAATGTGCTGTATAAATAAAGCTGCTTTGCCTTGCTTTGTACACGTGAAAAAGGTTTTGTCAGGTCTTTGTCGGATCGCAGCCATCCCAGTGTCCTCTTGGAAATAAACTCTCCTCTACGGGACCTTATCTGTTGAACAGGTCTGAGTCCTGCGAGGAACGGACAATGTATGAGGCGCCTTGTTGTCCACCACTCGGGGCCGCGGGGCGTTACCGTTCGCAGGGCAGCACAGGGTGGGGCCGCGGCTGTCGGCGAGTCTGCGGAGGTACTCTGCATGGACCGGCTTGTGGCTCTGCAACACCCTGATGGCTTCGTCGACCTCAAACCACCTCCTCTTCCGCCCTGCGGGAAAACACAAGGAAAAATCTGTGATGAGCAAGAGGGAGCCCAGAGTGCTTGGTGAAATAACACCAGGTCTACAGCACACTTAGTGACCAATAAACCAACAATCAGGTCTTCTATCCCATCCCTTTAACAGCTCCTACATCCTTCTAACAGATAATACAGTAATATGTACGAATATACAGACAATAACCTAAAGATCAGCCCTTAAATGGATTATTTCTCTGTGATAAATAGGTATCAGAAGTTTGACTTCATCTTTATACCAACACAAACACTCCCTCTCTTGTAGTAAATGTTGTGGAAATAAATAGTTTGTTGGATTTTCCTAACGTGGGTATAAAACGTCAGAGAGGAATGTGCAGGAAAAGCCGCTGTAACGTCTTCACGAAAATGTCTTCAGTCTCAGCTGAGCAGAGTACGTTTCATTTCCCCCCACATATTTGAGGAGTTTTCATATTGCCTTTCAGAAAACTTTAAACACACTGGTGTATTTTTACTGAGATTACATAGCATTAAGGTGGAACACGAGGGAAATTAAACAATTTGGGTGACTTTTGATGATTACTGGTAGTATCGGATCTTAATTTAGAGTTTTACAGCAAAGGTAAACAGATAGAGACCACACACACACACTGCTTTTATAAATTTTTTTGTTGTTTTTTTACAATTCTCTTTTATTAACTTAGCTTATTATGAGTGAATAAAAGCATTAAAAGTATGATTTACATTATAGGATGGGAAAAGTGCAAAACTGAAAGATTAAAACCTGGATAAAAAAGAGAAAAGTCATTATGGATGAATTGAATAACCTGATGCCGTCTTCAACACGCTGCACACAAATCACTGGCTTTTTAGCTAAATATTTTAAATAATCATCTTCTTTTTTACAGTTTCTGCCCAGAGAACCGTTCAGAGTTGTCAGAGCAGATCCAACAAGAAGAAAGTGTTTGATTCCACTAAGTCAGAGAGGACACTGACTTTACTTCAAGTCTCTGAACTCTTCATGTAAATTTATCGTCTATTTGTTTTATAAGCCGTCAGCTTGAAGCTTACCCAAAGTCCAACCCCCCCCCACCCCACACACACACACACACACACACACACTCTGACGGAGGGCCGGTTACGGTCAGACACACAACCACAAAACTAATCTTGAAGATCCCCGAAAAAGGGGAAAACGATCCGGCAGCGTCAAACCCCTTTCTGCTCGGTTACAGCGTCGGTGTGGGGCGTCAGAGGGGCCAACAGTGAGCGAAAGCTGGAAAACAACTGGACACGGAAAACAGTAACCCCACCAGCATGACACACACACACACACACACACCTCCCCACGTGAACAGGCTGAAGTCTATTTCTGTGAGTGACGGGAATAAAAACACAACCACGTTTTACACACCAGTTCTGAATGTTTGTTTAGAGCCACATTAACCCATTAACCCTCGTTTATGCTTCTTTTTTCATACATTTTCAAGAGTTCACAGTTTTTGAGCAGAAACACACAAAGTGTTTAGATGCACAAGGACAAAAAAATAACTTGCATAACTTGGTTCGATTTATTTTCTAAACTGTCTGTCGGAGCTCCGGGACGCCACGTGGGTTCAGTAAGAAACAGCAAATGTAAATAGAAACTTTTGTGCAATAGAAAAAAAAAACAAAAAAAACAACAGAAAGATCCTTTAATTTTAGCTGCTGCAGTAAGCCGAGGGATCCTGATTATACAGTGTACTAAACAGAGAAAACTGAGCACCGTTTATTATGGGACAATACAGACGGAAGCATCTAAACAAAGGATGAGTTTCTGTGAGCACTTTGTGTGCAGAAAACAATGTGATGTCTATCCAGGAGTGGAAATATTCTGATTATACAAAAGCACTAAAATGTCTGGAGCTTTTAGCAACAACTGGTTTTCTGTATTAACTGAGCAGAGGAACTCTTAATAAATAAATAACCACCGTCTCTCTAATTCTGAAGTTGTTCTGCCGAAGATTTATTCGATCTTTGGAGTCCTGCTGAATCATTTTATCACCTAAAGCTGAAAGAAACGTAGGACTGACTGCATCCCCGAAGTCGAGCCAAGAGCCAACCGGGGAGAAAGAAAATCTCAAACACACCTAAAAGTCTGCAGCAGATAAACAGGAAGTAAAAGCAGAAAATGGCAGAATCTTTTTCTGCCTGGTTGGTTTTTTAAATAGTTTTGGGTTTGAGTTTGTATCTCCTGTTTGTTCTTTGTGATGTTTTCTGTTTTTTTTTCCCTTTTTTTTCCCTCATCAGCCTCAGTCCATTCAATCAGGCTTCACCTCTCCTTCAGTCTGCAGATGTGCTTCCACACCAGCCTTTTGGTTTGCTTTTTGTTTCATTATTAAACCTGTTGGGCTGCATTCCTGGGTCTAACCTCTCTTCTAAACATGACAGAAAAATCATCAATCGTTTGCAAATGTAGGAAATTTGCATATAAACAGAGATGTCAGAGATTCCAGGACAATTAATAATATCATCTGGCCTCTTTACGTTTCCAACAGAATAATAAATATTTGTTTTTCTTTGTGCTTTTGTTTGACTATTTACTTGAATAGAATCAGCTGCATTTGTTACATAAGACTTAGCGTTTATAAGTCAATAATGTGACAAAAAGGGGAAATCAGAAAAAGAAATCATACCAATATTAACAGAGTCCTCCCAGTCGTCCAATGTTTCCGTCACAATAAGAGTAAAGACGTAAGTCCTATGTTTTCTGTCTTGATTGTGCTGCAAAACACAAAGACAACACAGGGGTTTCATGTATTTCTCAAATAAACTGCACATATCATTAATGTTTTATACTGTACTTTTAAAAAACTGTGCTGTCCTCTAAATGCACTCTTCAAAACAAAACTAGGCTTTCATGTCTGCTGCTCTCTGCAGGAGTCTTAGATGTGATAAAACAAGGTTTCATCCAGATTAATGTGTTTTAAAGTGAGATTATTGTAATTTTTCAACATGCTTTGATAAACCTACCTCAAATATCCCGAGTAATCTGCCAAGTTTTCCCTTCACACCAGCCTGGGTAGAGAACAGAATAATCCTTCAATGCATTTAGGCTGATAAGATGTTAAAAAACTTTAAATGATCCTTTCTTTAGTGTCATATCAATGCTGTGTGGTATGCTGGATTTTTGTTTTTTCACTTAACTATCCAACGGTTGATGAATCTAAAACTCAGCAGCAATGAAAACACACGGACATGTGTGAGGAACGGTTCTTTCTCCTGATGTGTAGGAAAGGTTTTGTTTTTTTTCCTGATTTAAGACAGCAGATCAGAGCCGACAGAGAGCAGAGACGGTCAGATGGGCCTAAACATAGTCTGAATGATGAGACGGGGGGGCTTAACGCGAGCACAGATACATTTTTTATAGAGCAAAGTTCGTCTTCCTGTGGGGAGCAACGCAATCTGCTGAGCAGTCACAAGAAATTTACTCTCATCCTACACCTGTGAACCAAATCACTAAATGCTGCCAATTTATCAGACATTTTTGCAGTTTTCTTGTGAAAAGTAGGCACTTTTACCTTAAAAACAGAAACTCTAATCCATTTAAACAGCAGGAGCCGTCCACAATGAAAACATAGGAGCAAAAATCAAGATGCATGTATTCCAGCTGTGTTTGAGAAACATTTAGGATTGATTTGAATCTCAGACAAACTGAGCTGGAAGCTGATGCGATCTTTTCTTTACCCCCTTCTGCTCTCCGGGTCGAGGGGAGCTGGTGCCTCTCTCCAGCCATCGCTGTGAGAGAGGCAGGGGACACCCTGGACAGGTCGTAAGTCCATCACGGGGACACAGAGTCAAATGTCTGAGTTTCATGTTTCAGGAAATTTTAATTTGTTTGACTTGCATACAAACCCCGAGTTTCCCTGCCAGTCCATCCCTCTTTGTAATTGCTTAGGTTTTTAGGAGCGTAGTACAGCGGGTGCAGCACGACTTAAAGTTGAAATTGGGAGAAAAAGGAAGGCCGAGTAAAGCCTCAACAGCGTGACCCCAAACCGACTTCTTATGGAATATAAGGGAGCCTTAATTCTGCTCTGGTCAGCCAGTGTTGGTTACTCAAAGGAGAATAAAGCATCTGTCATTTAATATTGGTAATAAAACAATAATTGTAAGAAGTGAGCAGCTTGTCTGTATCCAGGTAGACGTCGGGTCAGGGAGGCAGAGGGGTGTTGGTAACTGGAAACCCTCCCCTAAATGTCACTGTCATTTTTAAAGGCTGTCAGCACATCATATGACGCCCAGCAGAAGTTCACAGCTCTCTGACCTGTTGGCCAACACCCAGCAATCCACCGTACGCAACCACAGAACCCATTAACTGACCACTTACGCAACGTTGCCAAATATTTCTTCCTGAAAAACACACAGGAAAACAATTGATGCATAAATTATGTAACGTTGCTGAGAGCGGAGAAATGCAGAATGTCAGAGCGTCAAACCAGAGGTTGTGCTCAGTTTTTATAATGAAAAGTAAAGTACTTACAGTAATTCTCTATCTGGTTTCATTGAGAGACTTTATACAGTCAGCTTTCAAACCCACTTCATCCTGTCCATATTTGCTTGTTATTCTTAAATCTTAAACATTTCATCTTAAGTCACCGATAACTTTTGCATCTCTGCTGGCCATCGTTGTTCATGCACAACTTGAGTTCTGTTTCTAATTAAACTAACTTCTTAATTTCCTAAAATCAGCAGTAGTCTCTATAATGTTGTGTCGCCTCCCACAACCCGGGTTTTTAATAATCTCCTCATATGACTCAAGACTCAAGAAGACCAGAAACAAGAGGATGGTTCTCATTACAAAACCCACCGTGTCTCATCGTTTGTAAAAGAAAATAAAGTTTCTTATCAAATCAATGTGCAACAGTACAGTACAACTTGGATGAGTGCTTCACACACACTCATTCAGCACTTTTTACTATATTCAGTATTTGCATCCTTTACAAGTAGCACTTTTTATGTATAATCATCCACAATAAGCTCATCATGGACATGGTTGTCTAAGCTCATGAGAAATTTTTGACGTTTCAAGCATTTGAGCATTTTTTTCATGCTGTACTAAAGCAGAAAGTGGTCAATCAGTCAAATTAATTACTAAAAAACAGCAGTAGTAACATCAAATCTTTGCAAATTATCCAAAAAGATCATTATGAAACTTGGATATAAATACAAACATCATGAGCACTGAAGGCAGCTTTGGTTCTGTGGGCTCACCTCTTCGTACACCTCCCTGACGGCGGCTCCGCAGGGCTCCTCATCGGGCTCCATCCCGCCTCCGGGAACGATCCATTGGTCCGGATGTCGACTGCTGCTCACCAACAGAACCTGCAGAGGAGGGAGGCCAGAGGTCAAAGGTCGCACAGCTCAGGTACAAACAGCACAACAACAGCATGCTGGGGTTCAGTTTACTGAGCATCTTTCACACAACAAAACTGGTTATTCGGCCTGTTTGTGGTCATATGTTACTTAAACCCTATTACTTCTAAAAACCTGACAGATAAAGCAACAAACAGTAAAAAGTAAGACAAATCTTCAGGTAAATTTCCTTTAAGCCATTAAACTATTTCCATCTGGCTTCTGTTTTCGATCCAAGTGTCTCTGTGATGCCGCTGCCCGACCTCAAACCCAATCTGGCATCGCACCGACCCGCATTAAGTTCACATGTGAGTCTTGTTTGGATCATTTACCAGCAACAGACCACCGTGTTCAGCAGCATCTAAAATCATCCATTTAACAGCTAGTAAAACCCAGCTGTCTCGGCTGAAGTTTCGAACCGTTAGAAAGTGTTTGCGTTCCTGCTGAGACCTGATATCGGAGGCCACAGTAGGTGTGTGACAAGCGGAGTCCATAAAATCAAAATTGATCTCTACTGCGCAGACATTACTGTAGGAGGTGACGTTTACTGCTGCACACAAACAACACAAACCCCTCAAAAACAGGCTCTGTTTGCCTGTTTTAATGCTTTGACTTAATGGTGGTTGATATAATTTGTCTACGTGGGCGTGAGTCATCTCTGCTCCTGCATTAAAAACCTCCCTCTCAGGTTTACGGAGAACACGACCAGCAGCTTTCCTGTGGACAGATTGTCCCACCTGAGCGGTGGACCTCTGCAGCTCCTCCGGAGTCTCTGTGGGCTTCGGGTCGGGGTTAACGCTCTCCTGGCTCGACCTGTCAGGCTAGGAGGACAACCGTGTCCTGGTGGGTTTGTAGTAGTGCCGTATGCTTTTCATTCTTAGATGTTGGACTGAGCAGAGCTCCGTGAGGCGTTCAGAGTTCAACTTTGACCCCAAACTGTCTGGTGGGTTCCTTGGTCTTCATGACGATGTTGGATCATGATGAAGACCTTTACAGAACATCTGTATGATTACCGAGATTAAATTACACACAGATGGACTCGATTTACTGGTTACACGCCACACTTTTCAGACTAATATAAGACATGATCTTCTTAATCTCCCTTTAAATCCAAGTTTTCTAACAGGTTTGTCTTCAGAAGTAATCCTGTCTTATAAAACTTAAAAAGTCTTTTGAAACTGACCATTTTTCTCTGCTGGGAAATCCCTTTGTATAATGTTTGGCATCATTGTGAACCTTGGCGATTACCCCTTTATAAATATACGGCGGTGACATCACTCCAGACCAATGAAAATCGAGTTTTCAAATTGGCACATACATAAACAAACCAGCTTGTTGCTAAGTGATAAATCACCAAATTTCAACAAACTACACCTCGTTTTGAAGCTTTTGAAACAGAGAATTTTAAAATAATAACTCAGTATGAAAAATTCCTTGTTGTGACTCATTTTGCTGGCGCGGGTCACACTTTTCTTCCACTTCACAGCTGATTTTGTGTCGGTCTATCAGTAAAAAAATAAATCCAGGTGAAATACTGTAGAAATGGTTGTAAAAATTCAGAACAGTTCAAGGGGTAGGAATACTCTTTCAGAAAGGCTTAAATGGAAGCTACAAGTGATTGATGTGATGTTGCACTTAAGGGACCTGAATTTAAGATGGCTCCTTGACCAAACCTGTAGAAAAAGACCTCTCACCACCTGTCTGCAAACGGTTTGAATCCTTATAAAGGCATCAGTGCTGGAAATGATTTAGAGAGCTGAAGTTTCAAAAGATGCTGACAAATTAATTTAGGGCCCTGGATCTCAACAGAACCGTCCCAAAGAGCCGAGTCGGACCTTGTTTACGAATTATGCGGTGAGGTATGTTTGCCACACGGTAAACAATGATGTTTACCGTGCAGCAAATTAAAAGCTGCAGAGTCCCCGTCTGAATCCCAACGTCCATTAGACTCCCGGCGCAAAGCTCTGGGGAACGAGAGAAACACTGCCGATTGTCTCCTGATCCGACGCAAACACACACAGAACCCCCACATGCATGAGCAATTTCACACAAGCCCCATGTGAGGCACGTAGGCACGCACACACAAACACACACACACACACACACCGCTACAGGGCTTTTTTTTTTTTTTTTTCCGAAAACCCACCGGATCAGCAGCTGCCTTTCAGTATGAAAACAAGGAGCTTAGCAGAGGAGGTTAATGACCCCACTGGGCATCACGCACCTCGGTGAGAGGAAGAGCGAGGAGGGGCCCAGCAGCTCCACGGTCTGATCACAACCCGGACAAATGCTTCTCATGGCTACAGCGGGGCTGAAAAAAGGGTTTTAAAGTCACACTTTCAGGCCTAACAGGGAATCCATGCGAAATCTGTATTAGCAGACGACCTACAGGTGTTGGAAGAGGAATAGGTTCTTTATAAAAAATAGAAAAAAAAAACACATTTCTACTATCGTTTCACCTCCATAACAAATCTGTGGACGTGTACAAAGTACAAAACAAGCTTCCTTGAAGGAGTTAAAACTAAGATCGTCTTGTGATGAGAAATGTTATAACCGTTTGAATCAAACCTGGGAGGTTCTGTTAGGCATCCAAATGAGATTTTGCGAGATGTGTTAGTGCTCAGAGCGCGTGCTGGGGCTGACTGTCAGCTACTAACATACTAGACTTTAGCTCAGTATCTGTAAATGTGACGACCATGTAGCGTGTGTTGGATAAGGTCGACTGGCTGTGGTTGATTACCTGCAGAGAGCTTCATTAAAATCTGTTCAGTGGTTGAGGAGATATTTTGCTAACAGTACAGATAAACACATACAGACACAAAAACATTCCTGCTCTGCCTTCAGTGGTGGGTGAGAACTATTAACCTGTTTTGATTCATCTGATTTGATTCATTTAGCAGGGCTGGGCATCGTTTGAATTTGAACGATTCCGGTTCCTCCCGATTCTTGATCCAATTCTCTTAAGAGACAACATATACGCCGTCACCTTTCTGTTACACCGACAGCTCCCCCTTGGACACCATGGTGTAACGGAGCAGCACATCATAGAGTCTGGTCAGCGGCCTCGCTAACGTTAGCTGGGTATTAGCATTTGAGTTGAGCCGAGTATAAGTTGTTAGCCGCCTCGGTGTTGGTATGAGACGTATTTTATGTCCCTGATTCTGAATGCAGTGTGGCACCAGGCTGAGGGTCGGAGCTGGAGGAAAAGGCAGTCCATGGTTAGGCGCACACTTCCTGCAGATTCTTCTTTGTTGGTGTTCGACGGTTTCTTCTTCTGGGCATCGAAATTTAAGAATTTGAACGATTCCAGGAGAATCGCAACGTTAGTCTCGGTTCCGATCGATTCTCAAAGAGTCGACGCTCAACCCTAACCCCAACTGGAACAATGAATTTTACTTCACTTAGCAGTAACTTACAAAACTTTATAAAATCCACTTTTTTCTGTACATATACACATTGTGGAACCGTCCAGTCTTGCTTGTTTGTAGACCTGTAGCTGTTGGTGAAGACAGACCAGACTGGAGACCACGTCATCGTCCTGCGCTGCTTTCAGCAGTTTATCAGATAAACTTTTATCTGACGTTCAGAATAAACGTTGTAAAAAACGAGCGGTAAGGCCGTGGTGATGTGATGTTAGGTGTGAGAGAGCACAAGGAGCTGGGAAGTGAATCTGTTGGGACAGCGAATGCCGGCACCTTGTTTCTATAAATTGCACCCAGTGGATCGGTTGGCGTTCGGCACAGTGTGTAAGAGGCTCTCAGACCCCCCACCCGTCACATGCGGCCCTGACGTCATTCAGCTGACACCACCCTCCAAATTAAAGGCCCGTCCCTCCTTGAAGGAGTGCGTATCGCCCGCCGCCTTCCACGCCAGAGTTTTACACTAAAGTTCGCCGTCCAGACGCGGGCGATTTCAACACTGGACGGAAAACAATCTTAATCGTTTCCCCTCCTACATATTTCAACGAGAAAAGCAGGATGATCGAATCAAAAACAAGTTGCACAATTAGAATACGTACAATATGAATCATTAAACTTCTTGAAGCACATTTCAGGATAGATTTGACTTCAAAATACGAAGACAAACGTGTGAACGCAGCAGCATCCTCAACAAACCACATCTGTAACTGAACGAAGATGAAATATTTATTTAAAACAGCACAAAAAATGAGGAAATTTGTGTTTGGTTGATGATTTCTTTGGTGTAACAATGCTGCTTGGCAATAAATCATATACTGTTGGAAAGTTTGTTTATTTCCCATTAAATGGTGCCAAATTTGTTAGGAAAACACATAATGTTCATTCCAGGGTGACCAACACAACCACACTGCTGGCTGAAGAAGCTGGCGAGGAGGAGGAGGAGGAGCCAGGCTGCTGTGGCTGTGTATGGTTCTTCCACATGCTACCGAGGCTTTGTTAAATGAATAAAGTGGTAAATTGCCAGTGTGTCTCGTCTCTTTGGACTTTTATTATATAAACCAATAAATGGACACCAAACGAGTCGGAGAGCAGAGCAAGCTGTTCGGCATTGGCGAACATTCGACAAGATTTCCATGGCTGCAAACCACAAATGTGGCACCATTCGAAAGGAAATAAACAGGCTTTCTAATAGTAGAAGATTTACTGCCAAGCAGCATTGTTCCGACAAAGAAATAATCAACCAAACACAAATTTCCTTACTCTTTGTGCCAACTTTATATTTTATGTCACTGGCAATGTTGTGAAATGAGTGTTAAAACTCTGTGGTGTCTCTAACAATAGTACAGGAAACAAGGAGGTCCTTTTTTTTCTTGGGAAATAAGAGCCGATTGGATTTCTTCTTGGAAATCATGCTCGGACTCCCTGCGGTTTAAAGGGTCAAATATTTGGCTCTTGAGCGAAGTCAAGTTCAGCCTCAATTAAACGCGGACACGTGAACGCAACACCGCCTGCGTCAAGTGCACTGGGCTGACGAAGAAGGCTACTGTAGAGGTTTGGGTCGCGTTTAGAGCAGGTTTTGGGGGAAAGAAAAGAAGTGTAAATCTCAAACTTCAGCCCCTTACCTCGTCCTCCTTGTCGTTCCTGAAACACAAACACGCCGCTCTTCTCTTGAAGCCTTCCCCGTCGTACGTCCTGGTCTGGTTGGGCTTATATTTCATCATAAATGCTCTGGAGTGGCAGGACATTGAAACAGAAATGAGAGTGGTGGGGGACGACTACCTTTGGGTGCCCCTTTCGGTTAAAAAAAATCACTGTCCCAGGACCAAACCGTGCTGTCGGTTCATTCATTCATTCATTCATTCATTCATTCATTCATTCATTCATTCATTCATCTCTGCGCTGCGAGTCAATCATCAAGCCGCCGCTGCGCCCATCGTGGAGGCTGAACTGTCGCCGTCAGCAGCGGAGCCACGTCCGAACCAACTCTGTCACATCTGTCCACCCTCCCGTCCGCCGCTGTACCAGCTGACCGGAGGAAGTAGCCTCCCCCTTCACCCGGAGGTCCTCATTCATCATCCAGAGGATTAACGCAACTTCAGCACCTCTGCGGAGCTTTGCACACGGTCAAGTTTGACACGCGCCGCTTCTGTGAGTGCGTAAAGAAAAATAAATAAATAACCGTCGTCTCGCGCGCTACATGATGCTGCTTTCAAGTGCTCCACTCATGATCGGTTCAGCTTAAAACTCCTCAATCACAATAAATAAATAAACTTAAGCTCTAATTTTTATCATCCACAATAATGGTTTTATGTGTGTCTGCCTGTTAGCAAAATATGTCACCAACCATTGGATGAATTTTAACAAAACTCAATCGTTGGATGTCCAGTTGATCCCCTTTAGGTCAAACAGATTCAAGATGGCTGCCGCAGCTGACCTCAAAACAACACAAAAAGTGCTACAACTCAGTCAGTCTTACAGACATAGACCCAAGATTTGACGTGGTAGTAGCTGAGAGTCATACCCAACACATACTCTGGGCATGAAATCGTGCATAACGTTATTTTAAAGTTTGGACCAAAATGGCTCAATGGCTCAATCAACCTAATTCAAGATGGCCGTCACAGCTACAGCTAAATTACTGTATCTGCTTTTCTCAACGTAAGATTATTTAGCCTAAAAAATGGGAGTGGGGATATGCATTCCTTCAAGTTACACTGCAGGCCACATAGTGTTAATTTATTCATCTTTGTGCCTTTTGCAGGTTTATTTCTTAAAACATACTTTTAATGGTGGACTGATTAATTGTTTAATCTGGCCAATTATTGCAAATTTTTTAAATAGACATCAACCAGGCCTTGGCATACTAGCCCACCAGTTTTCAAAGTTAGGGCCCGGACCCCACAGTGGGTCGTAAAACACCAAAAAGAGGGTCCTGAGAAAATCTACAGAAATCAAATTAACTTTAAAAATCGGTAATATTAATTAACCTCATCTGCTACAAAGAGGTTTTGAAAATGGTCATAAATCGCTAAAGGCTCTTTGTTAAATGGCTTATTAGCAGTTTGTAGATGTCATCCAGCAACAATCAGGCTCCCGAGTTTCTGCAGCTTTTATTTTATGATTCAAAAGCTAAAAGGTTTGGGAGCCACTGTATTAATGATTAGCAGGCCAATTATGGCGAGCAGAGTCGTCATTTAATGGCCAAAGGCAGGATCTTCTAAGCAGTTATCCATGTATTTTTTGTATTAAGAAAAATGCTAATATTGATTTCTAAATTAATAATTAGAGATAGGAGTGTGATTTCATTGAATATTAAACAGGCTGCCATTTTTATGACCCCATGACCATTGTGTCAACCTAACAGCACTTCCTGCTAGGGTGCCCTTTCATGGCAAAGGGCATAACTGTGGCTCTAAACAAAGTTGACTCTACCAGTGAAAATGGTAAAGCTTTAGGAAAATCTCAGCTATTTTAAAAAGATTTACCCCCTGTGCTATTTCTTCTATTAATTAAACGTATCCTTCTGTATTTGCCTCCCAATAAATTAAATTAATAACCTGCCAATTAGTCGCTGTTGCATTTAAACTCCTGATCTTTTCCTCAGTACTAAACATTCCTTATAATTTGCTCTTTTTTTTTTTAGAAAATGCATGTCTAAGGTTAGATTATAACCTACTCCCTGCATTTGTTAGAGCAGTGAAGCAAAGCCTGTGATGCACTGCGGATTGATAGCTTAGGGACTCACTCTAGTGGTAAAAGACAGCACTTACACACAAAAATAAACTTTACAAATGTGACAAAACTGCCAAGCATTTATAATTAATGTGCAGTTATATATGTCAGCATCTAGACTGAGGAAAGCCAATAAGTTTTCCAATCCTTATTTAAATTATTATTAAACACCTAAACAGTATTTAGAATCACAAGAATCACACTTAACTGATTATTATTCAACTGAGTTTATTTACAGAACATAAAAGTATGCAGGTGAACAGTTTCATAGCATTCTGAGAAGAAAACTCATCTCCTCCGATTTATAAACAATTAATTTACAGTGAACTGAATGAATCAGACAGCCCCAGGCCTGAAGCCTTTAACTGATCCGTTGAAGTTTGATCCCCCCGATAATCCAGTTATTTCCTCAACACCAGTTTCCATCACATCACCAGACAACCAATGGCTCAAATGTACCTGCTCCGCAGAGAAACAGAACACCGTCAGGAGCAGGTAAACCACGGTCTGGGAAGACTCGGATGGCGTAAAAGGAGGACGAAGCGAGTATAGTTAGTACAGCAGGAGCGAAACGAATTCACATATGAAATCTGGATATTGTCATTACACACACTGAACGGACAAAAAAAAAATAATAACAAAGGCCGTCATACCTAACATACCGTTCAGAGGCCTACAGGACATCCAGGTTTACATAGAGAGGTTTTTATTCAAAGAAAAAGTGTCAGGCTCAGTTTGTTTGTTTTTTTTAGTCTTATTGTTCTGCATTTAATGAATCCAGATATTAACAATGATTGCTTCTTTTTCTTTTCCCTGCTGGGAGATGTACACAGGATAAAACCCCCTGGGTGAGTGAATATACAGTGGGCTAGTAGGAGTTAGTTGCTTTTAATAAACAAACAGCGACACAATAAAACAAAGTTAAAAAACAACAAAAAAAAAAACATATCAGGTATATTATTATATTTCACATCCAGCCACTCTCTCATTCCCACTCAATCCGCTGCTCCGTCTGCCGTCAAAACCCCATCCCCCCACAAATTTACGGGACATAAGACACCCCCTTTTTCCAACCTATCGGACAAAAAGAACCAGGTGAGTAGATCGAACACCTCTGCCCATGCATTTGAATAGTAGTGAGTTAGGACAAAGACAAGTCATTCTGTTCTAGTGTGCGTGGAAATCACCAAATATCAGCAGTTGGTTTCATATACATATATAAAAAATAAAAGACTGTGTCCTTTAAATGCAAATGAAGCTGAAGGAGGTCTTGGCAGCGCGAGTCGTGTTCACACACTCGACTTTCACTTGTGTCCACGCGCGTTGGGCTGCTTTAAACTTCGTTTTTGTTTCCAGCGTAAAGCCTGGTCCATGTCTTGGCTGTGAAGGCAAACAAATAAAATTAAAATATGCAAATTATTACAGTTTAGTTCAGTTTTATCTATACAACTTAACATACGGGAAGTTATTCCTAAAACAGAGTTCCTAAAAAAAATTTCTAATTTGAAATTCCACACTTTTCCAGACTCAAATTTAAAAAAAATTTCTGCTGATTTATGAGTCAAAACATCTGTAACTAGTTTATGGCTGTATTACCAGTGTTCTTCCACAAAAATAAAATTTATTTAGTAACACAGAGGTCCCATTTATAGCTAAAATATAAATAAATAACACGTTTGAGCGCTTTAGAGCTGGGCTGCCCGGTGACTGAAATATACAGTTAATAAGCTGCAGTTATGCAGCCTTATATCATTCAACGTGCTCTAATTAGAAATAACTTATGGTTCACAGTGTTGTCTAAAGGCACGCCAACATAAAGAGGAGCTATGAGCTGTAAACCTCGTCATAAAGGTCAAACGTTAAGCTTCAACTTCAACTTGTGGGAGATGAACCAAAAGGAATCATCATAGTGAGTTTGTTCATCTCTTAAATACAAATAAAGTTAAAAATACTACTACTCTGAAGGATTTTTTTTTTTTAGAAAATTTGAACCTGATCTTTTAGAAAACTCAACAAGCAACAAAGCCCAGAGACACAAATCTTTTATTCATCCTTAGTCAAAGATGAAAAATACTAAAAATCTGATTCCATAGTTTTCAAGACTGCACAAGAACTCTGCTAAGATCTTTAAACGAGGGTGAAACCCAACATTTTATCAAATGTACCCAAGCTATTTAACAAAGTACATGTGTGTAATATTTACAGTCATGAAGTGGTTAAATACGGGGAGTAGGTATATTAAATATGCAAACATTAATAAACGGTTTAGACAGCAGATATTAATAATGAGGGTAGGGTGGTTCAGTCAAGCCTCGTTCAGGATAATCCAGAGGTGGACGGAGTCCAGCATTAGTTTTGAGGCACACTTTGGTTTTAGTCCAAGCTTTCTGTGGCAGGTAATGTTCTCTTAAAGTACACACACTTTCTATTTGTGCACGGGCAATAATAAAAAATAAAAAAAACACTAACCTAGCACTAGGTTTGAAAGTAAATGAACCAGATAAATCTGAATAGACTAATTCCAATAATTACCCACTTCAGTCAGAACAGAATGATCTGATCTGACCCAAAGTTGTTTTTTAAAAACGTGTTTAAAACCAGCAGGGCTAAAGAGACGATTCCAAAAAGCTCCTTAAAGCTCAAGATCTTTGACTTGGACAAAGTAAACTAAATTTAGTGAGACACTTTGAGTTAATTGTTTGTAGGACAGAATCCTGTTCTGTCCTTTATTCCCTTTACTCTAAAATTTTAATTCCAACAAATTACCATGTTGACCTGAGTGAACTCTGACAGGCAGCGTTTCCTAAAGAAGAGCCTCTAATTAAAACTAATTTCAGCCAAATGTAATACATATTTGTGCCATTTTTAGGTGGATCAACTCTTTAACTTCAACAGACGGAACAGAGAGCGCCGAACAGACAAAGAGCTGAACGAAGACTGAGACAGGAACCAAACCGGACCCGAACTCTCACCCGTTTCTATGGCTTCAGCTTCACTGGACTTCCACTTTTCTGCAACATCATTTGCTAGGGGATCGTCAGGATTGGGCGCACTTAGTAAAGCCTGGATTGATAGGAGCACTGTACGAATCTGCAGGGCCGGTGACCACTTATCTGAAAAGTTGATTGATTAAAACAAAACAAAAGAATTAAATATGTGGATTTTTTTTTCTTGCCACGGTGAAACTAAAAATGTCCCTCACTCTCTTTAAAGACCAAATATAACGTAATACATGCGTGCTTTCCTTTCAGTTTTTAAGATATAAAAAGGAAAGAATTATGTATTTTAATGTAAAAAAGTGTGTTCTGCGTTCGAGTAGAAACATCTGGCTTACCTTTCAAAATGTCCAGACATATTCTTCCCAGCTTGTCCACATTGGGATGATATATTTTGGTCATAAAACGTACTTTAGGAGCTGCCATGGGATATTCCTCTGGTAAAAAGAGTTCAAGCTTAAATGTGCCTCCCTCGAAGGGCGAGTCTTGAGGTCCAGCGATGACGACATGAAAGTAGCGGGCGTTGCCCTCGTCCGGCTCGGCCTTGATGCCAGGAACCGGCTCTGCGAGCAAGCGCTGAGTTTCCTGATGAAAAGGGTGAAAAAAAGATAATTTACTGACAAGAAGAATGATCAGTGAAGAGATAGAGATGTTTAGATTTGAGAATCACGTTGTTTTTAGAGTTTTAAAGGGTAAGAGTGAGGCACCGTTAGTCAATGTGGATTAACCAGTTTACTTACAGAAGAATAAATCTGTTTTCCTTTTAAACTCCTCACAGAAAGGTTCAGGCTAAGATTAAACTGGGAAACTTTTCTAATCACTGATCGATCTGAGCGCTCTCTGCAGTTCACTGGACACATTTACTGCATTGTTTTCAGGAAGAACATTGAATAGGTGATAAAACCAGTCAGCAAAACTGAAAATTGATTTTTTTTAAATAGATGCTATACTGTAAGGCAGCCAAGGCAACAAATTTGCATTCCTGCCATTTTTTCTTCTTTCTTTTATAAACCAGACAAAACAAACGTTTGGAACCACTGTGGTGGGACTAATTGTTTTGTTTTGAAGTTGAGCTTTCAGCATGTTTATGTTCTTGGAGGCAGTGGCGATGCTGTTTGTGCACGAGGAGAGCAAACAGTGAGCGTAACGGCGAGGCAGGCGCCGCGTTCTGCTTCAGTGTGTTTGTGTCGTGTGGACACAGCGGATCCTTGCTGCACCAAACTGAGCGCAGCGCGACGGCGACCTTTCCTTCTGTGTTATAATGAGACAAGCACCGAAATGCCCCGACGCCCTCGATCCAAGGGAATCGCACCACCACACGGCTGTTTGTAGGTTTGTAGTCAGATGACTGTGAGCTAATTAATTTGAGCTGTATGAGCTTCAGCCCGTCACCTTGCTCTTAGTCCCAAGCAGACCTGGAAGATGTTGTTGTCTCGGTGCAGCTCCTGAACAGTATTAAACTCTTCTCACTCCAAGGACGACATGAACCGGTGTGTGCCACTTTAAACCACGTTGAAAAACTTGTTAGTTTTAAGCAATATCTATAATGAATAAGAGGAGTACTGTCAAGAGGTCCACAAGCATATTGATAAAGAAAGTGAATTTAGCTACTGAGACTAAAATGGCTCATGGGAAAATGTAAAAAATAACCTAACATTATCTATAAAAACTTGTTTTAAAATGAGAGTTTTATGGTCATCTCTATCAGGAACTCAAGAACTCAGAACTACAAACAAACCTGTATAAATCATGACCTATGTTGGCAAAATGAGTCAAATGAGCTATGTCTTCAGGAATAATCCTGTCTTATAACCCTTAGTTTTTTTCAAAATTGATTATTTATCTCTGCTGGGAAATCCCATAGTATGTTAGGCGTCATTCTGAAGCTCAGCGATTCCCCGTTTTTAAGCATATGCTTGCATGTCCTGATGGCATCACTCCAGACCAATAAAAATCAAGATTTTAAACCGGCACTTGCAAACAAATCTAGCCTGTTGCTAAGTGATAAATCGCCATATTTCAACAAATCAGTGTCTCATTTTAAAGCTTTGGAGATGGAAAATTTGAAAATATTAAATTCAACATAAAAAAAAATCCTATTTTTGACAGAATGAGTCACAAATATATTGCAGTAAATTTAAAATATGTTGTTTAAAATGTCCTCTGATTATTGCAGGTAAGGTTTTTTGAGTTCATTGAAAAGACTGATAACTGATCAGAAGTGTAAATAATAAGTTTCCATTCATTTTGCTCTAACAACAAAAATGTCCGTCTAAAGGTAGAATATTTCCTCATGAAGAAGCTGTGGTGTTTTCACTGAAGAACCTGGACAGTAAGTAAGGAGATTCACTGACCTCCACAGGAGACCAGTGCTTCCAGGAGTTAAACCTCTCCAGCAAGAAGACAAAGTTTACAACATACTGCAGGTTTTTACTATGAAAAAAAGGATCCGATTAGATTTGTTCTGCATGAAATGCCTAAAATGGAACTACTGTAGCCAAGAAAATGACAAACTCCCTTCTTGAACGGAAAGGTTTTTAGTGTATCATGAAATTATCTGATTTACTTTTAAGGTCTGAAAAATGGATAGCGGCTGCTTGATCACGATAACATTAACAGTTACATTTGATGAACATCTCTGCCTCGTGTTTCTGTCGCCCCTTTTCCTTCGTCCAACCGGGAGTGAGATTCCTGAAATGTTTCAGATAACCCACAGACAAAACCATGCAGTGAAAACACAGACAGGAGAGGGGCTCTCAGTCCCAGTCTCACGCTCTGAGGGCTCAACAGCTCGGACCACTGAGTACTGATCCCAGTGTTTCTCTCCCCCCCCCCCCTTTTTGCACAAACTCCAGGCTGTGGATTCACTTCCTTACACACCTGGGAAACCTTTGTGACTCATCTTACTTAAAAATTACTTCAGAAGAAAAACAAATTTGGAAAATACAAAATATGCTAGAAAAAAAAAAAACTAATAAATGGTGTGGCCCTAAACACATAATAAACAGAAATAACACTGCTATGCTCTAGAGCAAGCCACAGTAGTTTCCTCCAAGTAAAACAGTTCTGGTTGGCTGGAGTTTCTCTGCACCGACGAGCATATTCAAATATAAACTTATTTGGGTTAACTGTAACTCTGTAAAGGCCGTTGATCTAAAAATATAAGTCAATGCGCTTCTCTGTGTTAGCCTGATTACGGGTAAGTTAGACCTAGACCAGGGAGAACATAATCAGAACTTTACAGAACAACATGGGTGCGGAAACTATCCCAACACGTGACATGTGGCGTTCTGTGCAAGCCCAACCCATCAACATATACAGACATGAAACTTAGTGATACCCATAAACATGCGTTTGCTACGAGACGACAAGTGTTATGTTTTAAAAAATGCACCAATCAGCATTCACATCACAACCAGCTGCCTAATAATTGAGTCAGTATCATTGTACCAGACAGGACAGGGACAAAAACATCTGGCAGCGTCCATGTGCATCTGGTACTGGTTGTGAAGTGGCGTCTCTGAGGACTGGTCTATAATGCCTCATTACACACATACACACCTTCTTGGCTCTGTGACTGCCTACACAGCCAGCTTAGAGGGAAATCAGTGACGGATAAACGTCAGCGTCTGACCTGTACCAAACGCCAGTGACAATATTAACTTCTTCCAGTCGGGATAAATTAATGTGCTGAAACAAACCTAACTCCCCTCTTCAAGTAATGCAGCAGATATCTGTAACGACATTCATTTTTGATAAGAAATCTCAAAAATTGGGAGCATTTTACCCCAAAGTGACAGATAAAAACTTGTGCATGATTTCTGTAACTTGCAGACTTCATCACTGCAAGGCTGTTTTATCCAGGTGAGCTAATAGCTCCTTAAAAGTCTTCCAATTGACCCAGAATGCTGTGGCAACAGTTCTGACAGAAGCTCCTATTTTAGCCTCATTACGTTGTAAAGTTCAGAATTCGATTTAAAGCCCTTATCATAGCTCATATTTTGGTTTTCTGGCCCATCTGCTCTAGAATCAACATCCTTTCTGTGTTTGTGACACAGACACACTCCCTGCTTTTAAAGCAAAGGTTAAAACTCTCTGTGAAACAGCTGAGTTAGCATCTTATGTATTTTTACGATCAAATTAGGACCTGCAGGAGACATTTTATTTGAATTCAGGTGTTCCAATCACCTCCATGACCACAGGTGTATAAAATCAAGCACCTAAGCATGCAGACTGCTTCTATAAACATTAGTGAAAGAATGGGTCACACTCTAGAGCTCAGTGAGTTTCAGCATGGTACCGTGATAGGATGCCACCTGTGCAGTAATTCCAGTTGTGAAATTTCCTCGCTACACAATATTCCAGTCAGCTGTTAGTGGGATTATAACAAAGTGGAAGCGACTGGGAATGACAGCAACTCTGCCACGTAAAACCACAGAGTGGGCTCAGAGGATGTTGAGGCTCATAGTGCACAGAGTCAACAGCTGCAGACCTCCAAACTTCATGTGACCTTCAGATCAGCTCAAGAACAGAGAGTAGAGAGCTTCATGGTATGGGTTTCCATGGCTGAGCAGCAGCATCGCCAAGTACCAAAACGTCAGATGCAGTGATGTAAAACACGCCGCCGCTGGACTCCAGAGCAATGGAGACATGTCCTCTGGAGGGGTGAATCGCTCTTCTGTGTCTGTCAATCCGATGGACGAGTGTGGGTTTGGCTGTTTCAAGGAGAACAGTACTTGTCTGACTGCATTGAATCAAGTGTAAAGTTTGGTGGAGGGAGGATCATGGTGTGGGGTTGTTTTCCAGGAGTTGGGCTCTTAGTTCCAGTGACTGGAACTCTTAATGCTTCACCGTAGCAAGACATTTTAGACAATTTCCTTCAACAGTTTGGGGATGGTCCCCTATCCTGTTCCAACATGACTGAGCACCAGCGCACAAAGCAAGGTCCACAAAGACATGGATGAGCGAGTTTGGTGAGGAAGAACTTGACCTGCCTGCACAGAGTCCTGACCTCAACCTGACAGAACACCTTTAGGCAGAATCAGAGCAGAGACAGTGAGCCAGGCCTTCTGTCCAACATCAGCTGACCTCACAGAAGAGCTTCTGGGAGAAACAAATTCCTAAACCTGTGGAAGACCTTCTGAGAAGAGCTGAATCTGGTAAAGCTGCAAAGGGTGGACCAACATCATATTAAACCCTGTGCATTAAGAATGAGAGGTCTCTGAAGCTCATATGAGTGTGAAGGGAGGTCAGTGAACACTTTTGGCAGTATACTGTATCTGGAGTTACTTGAGTTACAGGACGGCGTCAGCTTGCTAGCTGTCTAATTCAAATTCAAAGCTAACCAACTAGCCGAGGTTAGCACAGCTAGCTAACCGAGCTGGCACCAAAGACTGCACGTGGCAAACCGACTCTGCTAGAAAGGTATAATTGAAAAATAATAATAAACCAGGTGCACAGCACGTTTATCCGCCGTTTTCCCACTGCGCTGCGCTTTCCCCAAGCTAACCCGTGTCCCGAAGTGAAGAGAAGCGGAAGTTACTTTATCAAACTGTTAGCCAGCCGAGGGCTAACGTTAGCACACGAATCCGCTCACCGGGCGGAGCGGGGCAGCTTTAAAGCACGAACTCGTTGTTTTTTCATTTTTGTTTTTTTCCATCTCTGCAGAAGAGCCGCGCTTCTGCTGTGGGTTACAGACACGTACCTTAATGATCCTGCGGGGCAGTCCTGCCATTTTGTCTCTGAATGCGGGCTTTTAGCTCTCGGCGGCTCCTCTCTGTCGTTGGCATTGACAGCAAACACACGACTTCCGGCTTCGCTGCGTCATCACCGCGTGCTCCCAGCGGAGGCTATAACTGCAGCCGATCAGCTCCACCAGACAGGTGAAGATCTGGGTTAAAGTTAAAAAAATATACAATTCTTCATGCATTTATTTGATCTAGCAAATGGTTTGTTGACTTAGATTACTATTAACTAATGAAAGGTGTTTTATCATTTAAAACTTGCTCTCTAGGCCTTATAATCATATTTAGGCAGGTTATATTTTATGCATGATGCATTCCCTCTTTTCTGATTTATCTCCATGCATTTTCAAACTCCTGCAACTTCACAGAATTAGAAGTCAAACCCACGTCATGGTTGCGCTACATCAAGGCCCGCGGGCCAGATCCGGCCCCTGGTAACATTTGATCTGGCCCCCAAGATAACGTTTAAATATTTTCAGATCTGGCCCTCCAGATCGAGTCTCCATCGTTTCTCATTTTGTTTAGTGGAGTCTTCCTGTGATAGTTACTTCGAAGCCAAAAAAAAAAAAAGTTTAATTTCTCAGTAATTCTTTTTTTTTTTTTTTACGTGAAAAGAGCTACGGAGAATGTTAAATTGGACCGATCAAACTCTTGTTGATAAACTTGGAGCCAAGAAATGATATCAGACGTCTGACTTGAGTTAATGTGCATCACAGTAACAATGAGTCTTCTTTAATGTTTATTATCGTTTTCTGTATTTTCTTCTTGTTTCAAAATTAAATATTTGCAGCTGTATGATTGGACTTTTGCTGATGGCTTTTTAACTGTTATAATGGAGAAAAATTTATAAAAAAAGGCTAAAGAAATTAATGCTAATGATGTCTCTTTTTAAGTTCGACCTATTTTTCTTTGTTCATTAAAATATGTTTGCTCTAAATTCTATATAATATGAAACTGTGAAAAGGTATTTCATACTTCTCTATGAACAATTTGACATATGACATCTAAAACCAAGGTTAATTTATGTATTTTTTTCTATAAATATTGATCGAGATCAGCCCTTGGCTTGGACAAAGTTTTAAATTTGGCCCTCTTGTGTAACTTTGACACCCCTGCTCCAGATCCACACATGGGTTGTTTTTGTCGTTTCCATTCAGATTTGTTCCCCACTTGGTGCGTTTTCAGACCTCTTTCCCCTGTTTCAGACAAAACAAACGTGAGTTAGTCTTAACATCCCCAGAGGTCGACAAGCCTGCGCAGTTCAGCAGTGTTTGCCTTTTTCCTTCTTTTTGTTTTACCCTCCCAGGTTGAACCGCAGCTACAGACTGGAGGGAAGCTCCGGAGCTCCTCCTCCTCCTCCCACCATTTCTGAATGGACAAAACTTTTTTGTTCCACTGGGAGCCGGTTACATTAACGGTGCCGCAAACTCACAGCCTCTTCATTCACAGATCTGAGCACAGAACAAGTCCAGCATGCAACTTCTGTCCCAACTTAGCTCAACAGGTGGGTTCGATAGATTTGAAAACTGCTGTTGCTTTAAAAATAATAACCTGTTTGCTGCTTTTGTTGCTCCAGATGCAGATTTCTGTTGTTTTATGATCCGATCAGAATTCTTTGGGCTGTTTCATTGTGATATTGTTCTGTTTTCCAGCGGAAAATGAAAGCAACATGTCACTGAAGGGGGTTAAAATGCTGCTTTATGAAAATTGCTTTCAGCTTCTCCTGTTTGTTATCAGGTTCAAAACATGATCCTGCAACTATTCCCATCCTTTACAGCAAGTGCTAACTTTAAATTCATAAAATTGAAGTACTGAAATCTCGTTGCAAATCTCATAAATATTATTAGGGACTTGATTTTGAAAAATTGCTTTTTTAATGTGTTTTGTTTTGGTTTGATTATGTTGCACTCCTTATGTTATCCTTGTAAATTATAGAAAAAAAGCCTTACTTTCCACAGATGTTTAATTGAAATAATTGCTTGTTTTTCTTCTTCATCTCATCCCGACTTCAAAGCAATGACTCCACGAATGTATCTCGGTTGTGTTTTTTGGCGCTCCGTCCTGTCCGGCCTTTGAAATTTTCCATTGTTGGGCTCACAGAGGAACAGATGAACCGGCAGCTAATGCAGGCATCAGACGCAGCATCGGGGGACATTACAGGAGCTGATGATGTCTGTTCCCAAAACGACTCATGAACCACTGGACAAATTTTAACGAAACTTACAAAAACCTAATCATGGGGAGGACATCTGAAACTGGCTGACTTTTGGAGTTTATTTCATTCAAAATGGCTGCCACAGTCAACTTACCTTAAAAAGGTCGTAGCTGCAAAATATCTCGTGAACAGCTGGACAGATTTTACTGAAACTTTCAAAGAGTAATCATTAGACGTGCAGCTAAAACCGATTAACTTTTGGAGTCAGTCCAGTTCAAGATGGCCACCACAGCTAATCAACATTAGCCTATGTAAAAATGGCTATTTTGGTTTTTAGCCTCCTAAGACCCGAACTCTAGCATGGTATGCATTTTTAACTTTGCTTAGTTATTTGGGCTGATTGGGACCTGATGAGTGTAAAAACAAAGATTTTTCTTTTTATCTTTTACAATGGAGTCTATGAGAAAAATGATGTCCACATAAGTGGATGCAGGGTCCAGGAGGATAAGTAATGGTTGAAACATCTTCAAGAAACAAGAGAAGTCCTGTTGCTTTTCTTTAACCAGTTAGTGTCTTTGGAAAGGTTTAACCAAATTACAACTTCTTAATTTCTCTCAAACTCTCCCATGAAAGGCAGCGGGTGACATGCATTTGCCCAAGAAAATCGTTCTAATCTGTTTTCTCATCATCTCGTTTATTGATTTTCTCTCTCTGATGATTTTTAGCCTGCTGGAGCTCTCACTTCCTGCTGACATGCTGGTTGCTCATCATGATCCTCACCTCTGGAATGGTTTGGTCCCTTCAGTTCCCCGTGGGAACGTCGAGTGTCCGCTCTGCCTTCTCTGCCACCCGGACCAGCAGCGTGGTGGGGGGCAAGCAGAGAGCCGTGACCTTCAACAAGCTCATGGTCAACATCGGGCGGGACTTCAACCCAGACAGCGGCCACTTCCGCTGCCGCATCCCCGGGGCCTATTATTTCTCCTTCTCCGTGGGGAAGTTCCCCAAAAAGCTGCTCTCTGTGATTCTGGTGAAGAACGGCGAGGAGGTGCAGGCCATGGCTTATGATGACTACCGCAGGGTAGGGAGGAAGGTCCAGAGCCAAAGCGTGTTGATCAGTTTGAAGGAAATGGACACCGTGTGGCTCCTCATACAGCAGAACCCCAAGTATGCTTTGTACAGTAACACCGGCCCTTACATCACCTTCTCCGGTTACCTGGTCTACCCTGAAAGCCAACCAACCAGCTACATCAGCAACCACCTTTCCCCACCAGCGCCGTCTCAGCCCCGCTGCCCGCCTCAGACGGAGCAGCCGCAGTCGGCCTTCTCTGTGGCCCGAACGTCCACGTTCCTGGGTCAGAGCGGCAGGCACCAGGACAGGCCGCCTTTGACCTTTGACGTGGAATACGTCAACATAGGGTCCCACTTCAACAAAACCACCGGCTTGTTCACGTGCCGCTTCCCCGGCGTGTACTTCTTCGCCTTCACGGTGGGGAAGCACCCCCGGAAGGCACTGTCTGTGAAGCTGATGACCGGGGGCGGGCAGGTGCAGGCCATGGTGTTCGACGAGGACACGTCGAAGAGGCGGGAGATGCAGAGCCAGAGCCTGATGCTGCCACTCAGCAGGGGCGACAGGGTGTGGCTGTACAGTCAGCAGGACGAGCGATACGCCATCTACAGCAACCAGGGCAGGTACACCACCTTCTCTGGCTTCCTGGTCTATCCAGGAGCCGAAGGAGCGCCCAACGGCCAGGACAGATCTCACCTCTAAAGGACAACATCTCTGATCCTGTCTTTAGAAAACAGCAGCTTCTATAGTTAAACTGGGAGGAGTTTAAATGTGTAGATCTGTGTTTTATAAGTGTCTGCTTCTTGTTTCTTTGCTTATTTGATGCCTGATTATTCCACAAGATGGTGCTCTGATACAGATATGGACATTAACCAGCAAGAAAAATGGTTCCCGTAAATAAAAGTGCCACATTTTATAGCCACATTTAGAAATTTGTGCCTTTTTGAGCTTTTATATTTAGAAGCTTTTTACATGTAAAAATTCTTGGATGCTAAAAATAATTATGTAAATCTTGTATCTTGTCCAAATTTCATTCCTAGGTGCCATATTTGTGATTAAATAAGAAATTTTTATACTGAAGATGGACATATTTTAATGTTTCATGTACTGTCCACGACAAACCAAATAAATTCATTGAGATTAAAAACATAAATCTCTTTTTCTTTGCAGCCAAAATACTGAAATTAACACGATATCTAACACGAGAGAAAGCGACTCGTTCATTTTTCTGAATTTGCAGATACTCACTGCTCAAAGCAGTGAAGCTTAAATGAATTAAATACAATCGTAGCTTTGTTAAATATCCTTTATTGGCTTTTAGAAAATTTGTTAAAATGTGCACAAAAAACAGTCAGTCTTTTAATTGAAGTGCTTTTGTTCTGAAGTTTAACTGCAGGCATAAATAAAACAAAAACCCAGTTTCTTGTTGCAGGTTTGCACAAACCAAACAGATTTCCTCAAAGACATTCTCACAAATCCACATATCACCCAATATTATCACCATTACTCCTTATGAGATGACCTCAGTGTAAAACTCTGGCGTGAAGGATGACGGGTGATGTGCATTCCTTCAAGAAATGCTAGGCCTTAGAATAATCTTTTCAAATTGTTATTCGGGACAATATAAATTACAGTTTATAATTTAAAACTTGCACCTTGTCTTGTTTACTGCTCAGTGGTATCAAAAATGTTGCAATATGGACTTTTTTTAAATCCTAAAAATCTTGTCTGCTATTGAGGCAGATGCATAAAAAATGAATTTTACACATAAATTATAAATGAAGACGTCATAAATTCTGTCTAATCTGAGTTTTACAACCAGCTTCTTGGTTCTGACAAAGCTCCAGTGTGTCTTTGACTAATCAACTTGTCAAGTTCATTAAATCCTATCAGTATGCGCTGTGAAAACACGCCGACTTTCTGCACAAAGATCCCTTTAACCCACTCATAGACGTCAGGTAAACTGGTTGTTCGACAGTTCGTCTGGTCTAAACCTGCTCTCCTGCTGAAGTGTTCGTCCTGTGTCACTGCACGTCCCAGATCTCGCAGAGCAGCGGGGTGAATTTCTGGTCGTTCACCCTCCAGGACGTGAGCATCTCCGCGTGGTAGTGGTTGAGTGTCCTCAGCTCCGTCAGACGGCCCAGGAGGCGAGCGAAGTACTGCGGCTCTCGAGGATGCTGCAGAGCGCACAGCTTCCTCAGAACATCCACCATGGGCTCCTGCAGCCTCTCCACAGCCTGCTGATCCTTCACGTAGGGCCGATCTGAGGGGAAATAAGAGCATTTTGGCTATGAGCCTGAGAAACACGCCTTAAATATTGACATTAACGTAAAAGCTGCTCACCTGGAGACAGGATTGTTATGGCAGTGAGCAGAGCCTGTTCCTCCTGCAACATGTGGAGCTCACCGAGGCTTTTGTAAAAGTTGAACAACGGAGTGATAAAATCTTCTGATATACCTGCAGAAAGAAAAAAAAAACAGGAAGTATGGCAACATCCCAGAGCTGGAAAGATCTGTACTTCAGACGGTTTATAAGAGCTTGAACAGAAGGAAACTGGGCTTCCTTTTCCTGGAGGATTGAATTTTGTGTAAGAGACAAAACCTTCAAGAACCAAAAGTAAAATTTTTTTTTAAAGGTTGAATTTATCTCACTAATGGCTAAAATAGTCAGCTTAAGGGTCAGTTTTAACCAAATTATTCCAAAACGATCATCAATAAATATGCAATTCCTCACTGGGTTAACAAGAACATATAAGAGCTAAATTTGTGCAGATCAAAATAAAATAAAATACAGGTTAGTGTTTTCATTCTAAGATGCACAAATAATTACAGAAGGAGGAGGAGGAAGCATTGCAACAAAAAAACCCACAAAGTTATAAAATCCACACCTCTGTGGATGTTCTCTGTAGAGATTAAAGAGAAAAATCCACCTGAAAGTTACCGAATCTCTCAAGATTTCAGCTCATCAAGTAAACCACTAAAAGGTTTACTGCTTGTTGTAGTTTTATTGTTCAAAGTCTTGCAGAGATCCAGATCTTTGCTCTTTATTGCCTGATTTGGGTCTTTTTACAACCACCAGTTGTGTCATCACCCACAGATTGGTCAAACTTTGTATCGTTTCTTGTTATGTCAGTAAACCTAAATTTACCTGGAATTAACCATGTTGAAATAAGTATTGCTAAAGCCTTATTACTAGAAAGGAAGTTCTTCTGGATGTTTTGCCGAGAAAAAAACAAAACTGGAATCGGGAGGTCTAAAGTCTAAAGACGACTTTGAGGTGAGTGTTAATGAGAAACTGGAGAAGAGGAAGAAATGTGAGAGGAGCGGGATGAAGAAGAGAGCACACCGAGGACAGAGGAAAAGTAAAAGGCCACTAAATCATCTCAGCTGTTTGACTTTTCTGCAGAATAACATGCGTTTCTGCTAGATTTGTTCGTGTAGTTTCAAACCTGAGACTGCTTCACAAACACAAACAGGAAGAAGAACTGAGACGTGAAATGAGTCGTAAAATAAAACTAGGCTGCAAACAATAACTTCACAAGATAACTGCAGCTGACATTTAGACTCTGCATTGATGCAACATGTTCCCGTTTGTACATTTTAAAATAAATCCACTCCAGTCGGATGGGTTTGATTCATCTCGATAGAGGAGAAGAAATGTGCAAAACACCCGAAAACATAACCGATCCGATCTTTCCCGCGTCTCTTTTTAGTGGATAACTCAGGGTTTAAGTGAGAGCGATTATTTCCAGCTGCTTCCTGTTTGATATTGGGAAAAGCTCCCAACTTTTGACGCCCCTCAGACTGGCTGATTGTGTCTGTCTGCCCGGACGTATCACGAAGCTTTCAGAAATGCCAGCGGGGCTCAGAGGGAGAGGGGTGCACAATGGTTCTCTCGATGCTTTGATAAGAAACAATGGCCTCTTCAGACAGCTTAGCTGCCGTTTTCTCCCAGACTGGCCTTTAGTGTGAATATCTCTCATCCCCAGCATTCACGGCAGCGCAGCACTCGGGGACCCACCGACACACACTCCCTTCTGCTGTCTGTCTAACTGTCCAACCTGGTTGACACAATGACAACTCGCATACATATAAATAAATCCTACATTAACGGCCCAGCATTCCCTGAAGGCCGGGGTTCTAAGATCATCCTGTGACCAGAAGCTGATCCCGGTCAACAACTTTATGAACGATTTCATGCAAGATCCTGCAAGATGTGTTCGCTCTTAGAGTACGTGTTAAGGATGACTCTCAGCTACTACCACACCAAATTTTACCTCAACAAGGTTGCTAAGGTTGATTAGCTTCTGCAGCCAGTTGCACCTGAACATCTCAGAGTTTCATTTAAACTCATCCACTGGTTATTGAGATATTTTGCTAACAAACAAGTGGGGCTGACGTCAAGAGTTGAGGCTAAAGTTTTAAGCTAAAATGGAGTGAGATGTGTGTTAGCATCTTGAATGGGAGTGACTCTAAATGTAGATGTACACTCAATCCTTGCGTTCTGAAAGTTTTCTGATAATCCGTCCACTGGATTGTTGGCGGGAGGCAATAACAAGTGAGGAAGTAAACAAATAAACAGGTGATGTTTGTGTTAACAGGGAGACAGTTGGTGCGTTTTAATAACTTGATCAAAAGAGGCTGGTCTGATGTTCTTCACTTTCAACCATGCGCACACACACTCACACCTAAGCAGAGTGAAACTGTAGCCGTGTGCACATGTAATCAACACCCAGCCAGAGATCAGTGGGTCAGAACACGCCTCTCTCAAATATTAAAGGCGGTTCTGAGCGGATCCGGCCGCTCGGAACCACTCTTCTGTTCCGTCTGCAAGGTTTTGGTTTTAAAAGGCTCTGTTTTTAAGTTTCACTCAAACTAAAAGTGATTTCAAACCCTCTTTCCCCACCGGCTGGACTCACCACTCTTGCGGATTCTCTCTTCCAGGACCTCAGTGTGTCCTTTGGGCATCTTCCTCCTGAAAACCTGCGCAGAACGCAGAAACATGGCCTCCACAGCCGACCCCTTCAGCAGAGCGATCTGATCTTCGTGATCCAGGGACAGAAAACCTGCCAACAGAGAACGTCTCTCTGAAACAAAAACCCAGCTACCAGGCCTGCGTCCATACGCTTAAAGGGATAGTTCAGATCTTTTGAAGTGGGGTTCTGCACTAATGAACAAGTAGTATCTTACCCGCTGTAGATAGCTCTTTGAATGACCTTGTTTTGGAAAGACAGAGTTTAATTCTGACTAGCTAATGACTAGTCCGAGCGAGATAGAGACCAAAGTAGATTGCTATAAATCCCTTTGAATCTTTTGGTTGTTTTAAAAAGCAAACTCCAAACCGAGAGTGGTCAAAGATCTATCTACAACAGGTAAGATGTTGTTGATAATGTTTCCACCTCTCTACATGAAACTGGTTTGTGAATCCTCTGAGGTACCTGGAATATTTTTCGTGAACTCCACCAACACTTGAACTTGGCTCGTTGCGATCTCCGTCAGCAGCAGAAAGTTTTCCTCGGTGCTGTACTGTTCTTGCAGCTGGAAGAAAAACAAGAAAAACTGCTGATTTTGTTTGTTTTTTTTCAGACCAAGTAACAAAAAGCATCAACCTCAGGGCAGAGCTGAAGCATGTAAGTCAAAAAAAGACGCTCAGCTCTGCTGCCTGCTCTCTTCAGCAGCTCATGTTGGATCAATGAATGCCAATAATTCAGCGGTGGATTAAAGGCATACCAGCTTGTTTGTAAAGTCTTGAGGGATTTGATGTTTGTTGTAAGCATCTACGATGAGTCTCATGAGTGCCTCTTGCTCTTTGGTGATTTCAACCTTTTCCTGAATTTGAAAACAAAAACATCATTAAGTTTTCTCGGAATCTGGGTCTGATTTGTCACGGATAATTCGACGTTCACCTTCGACGGTTTGGTGGTTGAGGTGACCTGTTTGTTGTCTGCGCTGTCCGCCCCCTCCGTCTCGTCTCCCGTCGACTGTCCGGGGGAGGCCTTGATGTTTTTACGCAGCCTTTTGGATTTACACTGGATCTCCGTCAGCAGGCCTGTCAGCACCGATGGAGGCTTCACTTTGTGTGGTAAAAACCTCAAAGGTTTATGTCCAGCGCGGGTTTTCAAAAGTCAAAAATGTTCACTCAATCTTGTATTTGTGTGACAAATGTTTCAGGTTTTAAATCTTAAATCTGTCAAATGCACGGCAATGTTTTCAGCAACATAAAAGAGAAGAGAACAAAAAAAATACAACCCAAATTGTGTAGAATGTAAATAAAAACAGAATTCTTTGATTTGTAAATGTCATGAACCTATATTTAGTAAACATGTATATCAGGAGCATTTTGTAATGAACTAGGTTAAGTTAATAATTGGGTTTAGAGAGGCTGATTCTCCAAGCCGTAAAGATGGGCAGAGGTTCACCAGTCTGCCAAAAACTGTTTCAAAAACGGTGAAATGATCTGTTTTTCATGTCCTAATAAAACAAAACCTGCCTAACCATTTGAGTTCTTGCTGCAGCAGCAGCTCGTATCGTGAAAGCCTTCCGTGCTGCAATATTGATCACAGCTGCCCTGAACTATTTATGAGCTACGGGAGTCCGGTTGATCCCTCTGCTCTTTTGTACTGACAGCCTTTAACAAACCTCATAACGAGCTTCTGAGGAGTTAAGAAACGAGGTGCAGTGACAAGGTAAAACATAAAACAGAAACGACTGCAGCGGATGGAGTCGGTCTGCTGGAGATGTGGATTTTGTCCAAATCGAACTTTGTGTTCGATTGCTTCTATTCCAGGAACGGTAACAAAAGCTGAGCCCTTTGTGTCGGTACGGCATAAGTGACACACAATATCTCCGTATAAATAAATGGACCGTGTCAGAATGGAGAATGAGGGTTTACCTCTGACAGTGATGTGTTGAGGGTGCCAGTAAGATGAAAGATGTCTGTAATCTCCTCTGTCCCTGCAGGGTTTTAATAACTGATTGTTTCATCACCACATTAGACAGCAGTCCTCGCCAAGCATAGATACTTACACTCTGCCAGCATGCCCATCTCTTTGCACTTTCTCAGCCTGCACTCCTGGCATTTCCTGCGCATGTACATGTCCATCTCGCAGTTTCCACCGCTCTTGCATTTGTACACGGCGTTCTTTGTTATGCTTCGTCTGAAGAAACCTGGAAGAGGCACGAGGTAAGCACGGGCGGAGGCAAGAAAATGAGGCTTGAAAGTCAAGATTGTTGTATTATTTGGGAGCGGAAAGAAGCAAATGTGTTGCTGTAACTAATCTTTAGTTTATTTGTAAACATTTAGGACCAGAAAAATGAAGGTAAATGGGAGGAAACAGAAAATGGGTGTGTACATATGTTTCCACTCCCTTTGCTTTGAAGCCCCGATCATTCCCTCCCAAAGCTTGATTATTTAAATAAGAGTCACCTGTGAGCAATCTAAATGTCAGATGATCTCAATATAAAGTATATACACCTGTTCTGACCGAAATAATAAAAGCTACACCATGCAAGCAGCAGCATGAAGACCAAGGAACTCTTTAAACAGGTCAGAGTCAAAGTTGTGGAGAAATACAGATCAGAGATTGGTTATAAAAAGTATCCTGAATATCCTGAACATCCCACTGAGCATCAATGAATCTATTATTAGAAAACATATAGACTATGCTACCACAGGAAACTCGCCAAGAGAGGGTTTTCTACTAAAAGTTGCAGACTTAACATTGCTTAAAGAAAAAAGAGACAAATACTTTGGAATTTGCCAAAAGTCATAATAGAGACTCTAGAGGCTAATAATGGAGACTAAAATCGGACATTTTGACCATTAAGGTCAACTCCATGTCTGGTACACCATCCCTACAGTGAAGCATGGTGGTGGCAGCATCATGGTATGGAATTGTTTTTCATCAGCAGGGACTTGGAAACTGGTCCTGTTTGAAGGAAAAGAAAAAAAATAAAGAGACATTCTTGAGGAAAACCTGTTTGAGGTTTTCAGAGATCTGAGACCGGGACGCAGGTTCTCGCTGCTAAAAGCAGCACTCGAGGGGTTAAAGGAGAAACGAATAAAGGTCCCAGTCAAGGTCCAGACATCAACCAACTGAGAATCTCTAGTTTGATTTAAAGATTGTTGGACACAAGTCCAATTTGAAGGGAGCTGAAGCAGTTTGGTCCTGAAGAATGGGCCAAGCTTGAGGAGAAATACCAAAAAGACTCCAAAAAGTGGCTCCACAATGTGTTGTGGAGCCACTTTTTGGAGGTTTCCTGCTGTTTTTTCTTCTTCTCTAATATTAAAAATATCCTTTGCATCAAGCAGTAGATATGATGTGTAAATTAAAAGATAAATAATTTAAGTTCTTATCCTTCTGAATGTTCGATTTGCAGTTTTATGAGCAGTAAAAGTTGAATTTAAATGTCTACTTTAGCTAATTTTACTTTTTTTTCCAAACAGTTGTAAGGTTCCCATAATTTTTTGTTAAAAAAGGACAAACTTTAGGAGGTACACAATGTTCTGATGATGTCAAAGAGAACCCACCTGGTTTTGATCCAGGCAACAGCAGGGAAACAAATACACTCACACAATCTCGTTTTAAAGACTTTATAGGCATGCTTTAACACTCATAAACCTGACCTTAACCTAAATTTAACCTCCGCCCTCATCAAGGCAGTTTGGTCTACATAATGTCCTTGAAGCCAGCGAATTTTAGACACACACACACACACTTAGGAACACACACATGAACCTATAATAACGTTGGACCTGTGACTAGACATTCTGACATCATTAAACACAATGAAATGCACAGGAGGGCCTGAGCTCGGGTTGCTCCTGCATTGTGAAGCAGAAAGCTGAGAGGGAATCCAATCTGGCAGCATCGCCGCGTACACCTGAGTCTATTCTCAGTAAAACGGCAGCACAGGTCAGCTGCCACACTCCTAGCATTGTCCAAGATGGCAGAGTGGAATTACACTCACCTACACTCACCCTGCCATTTGACAGGAATCCCACTAAATCCACAAAGCAATAAAAACTAAAGGGAGGGGCTGCTGAAGGTCACAACTTTGCTTTCACCCGGTTAATTATTTGTAAATCACCTGGAAAGGGCTCACTTCCACTAAAATACTGTGTCATCCTGTTGTTTTATTTCTTTTTCTTTAAAATCAGCACCAGCTGCTCAGAGTTGGACCCGATCATGTGGCTTTGTGGATTTACTCCCTGTTCTCGACACGTAATTAAACATTTAATAAATAGTATTTTATGCGCAGCAAATACAAGAGCTTAAACAACACCCAGATAAGGAATCAGATGAGGCATTACTAATAAGGCCTGAACTTTGACCTTCAGGTGTTGCATAACTCAGGGGCTATATGACGCTCACATACGACTCGTGGCTCAGCTCTGATTGTAGAAATTGTAGCTCTGTGAAGTTACAAATCATTTTATGCACTTTTTTTTTCTCTAATACTGCCTGTTAGGTAGTTGGGCTTATTAAAGGATGTGTACTAAATAACTCTACATAAATGGCTCTGAACTGTGTAAATCTCAAAACAATAACAGCGTTCAGATGTCTGAACATATTGTGACAGCTCATGGTGCGATGTGGCTGTGTGTATTTCTGCATACAGAGTGGGTTTTTGACATAATATTGGAAAAAACTTCTTGGGGTACAGATTTGATTGAATGGTCTTAATTAAAGCCATCATCCAAGATGGTTGTTAGCTCCAGATTTGAACAGGTAAAAGCTGAGAGTCATACTCCGAGCGTGGTGTCTCATGATATTTTTGGAGCGTCCACTCACCTTTACATCCCTCACAGGTGAGAGCATTATAGTGGTAACCAGACGCCTTGTCTCCACACACAACGCACAGTTCCTCCCCTTTGACCTTCCCAGCTTGCGCCATGTGTCGCGTTCTCTTGCACACTGCTGGCACAGCGGGGGACACCTCCTCTTCCATATTGGCCAAATAACTCCCCTCCAGCGGTCCCTTCCTCAATTCATATATCCCCGTGTGTGAGTACCATTCGTCTCCGGTGTACGGGGGGTAATAGTTCTGAGTGGAGTAGTACGGAGTGGAGGACATGCTTGGCTCCATGGACGGATACTGCATGCTGGGATAACTGGAGAAGGGTAAGATGTCAGGGTCTCGCAGCAGAGGACTGCCTTGATCTGCCAGTATATCTGAGAAAGTAGAAAAAGGAAAGACAATGGTGAATGTATCCAGATATCACATAGTTCATACGCTTCATGACACACTTTTTGGTGTATTGTAAAAAGGCACATAAATGAGTAGATCATGGGAAATGTTGGAGTTCAGTCCCCCTGTCCAAGAACACTTCAACATGTAAAGAATAGGCAATCAAACTTCAATTTTGTTGAATTTAACACATAGACCACAGGATGTCAAGAAGTTCTGGATTCTTTTAGCAAAATTGAGTAAATCACAGCTTCCAGGATACAAATTATACATAACTAATCACTTTAAACATTATATCTGTGCAGCGTTGGTAAAGGACCCAAATGAAGGCTTACAGGTGAGAAGAGGGGGAAAAAAACAAGCTGGCTGTATTAAATCAACCAAACCAAATGGTGCTTCAAATGCAGAAACATAAATCCAAAATCTTACACCAAATGTAGAGAAAGAAACAAGATGAGAATGACATAAAAAATGAGAAGAATATGATGATAAAGGAACTCATGGACAGAGAAAAAAGACTAAAGTGATGCAGGTGTGAAAATTAGAAAACAGGACCAAGGTGTGCAGAAAGCAGGACTTACTAGATTAAATTAACACAAAACAAACCAAGATGATCTCTATAAAATCTAAAAAAGTCCCAAAAACAGACTAAAAGCAACCCAACAATTAACAATTACCTTTAAAAAATCAGGAACAAAAACCATAGACCTTAACGAAACATTAAACACCTTCTATCTAAAAAGTCAACATTTCTGCAGTGATTGCAGCGATCTTGTTACAGTAGGAACAGCTTCAACCTTTGCCAGCACCCTACACAGCATACAGTCAGCTATAAACCCATAAATGATTAACAACCTGTTTGTAGAGCGCACCGTGTCTTTCAGGACCACAGTGTACAGTAACTCTATACACCAGAAAAGCTGACATGTTTGAAACCAAGATGAAGGCAGGAATGTTAACTCATGTGCACCTGATAGCATCATTCCTCCATCCCAGAACAGGTGTGTTAAAACTTCACCTGTTATTTGCTTTAAAAGCATTTTAAAAAGTGATATTGGCCACTTTAAATACACAAATCATTCCTCAGCTCGTCTGAAATCTTGACGGGCTTTCAGGCTTTCAGACTTTGCCTTGAACCAAACAGACGCCAACACAACATCTGCTGTAGAAAAACGAACACTAACCTCTTGAAGGTTGGGTCTGAACCATCGCCATCTCCAAACAACCAGATTCACAAACTATCCTGGGACTTTATTCACTGATCGCTGCAGCCCTGCTGTGTTTTGTAGTTCTTTTGTTGTCATTAACCCAAAAATAACAATTTTCCATTCATGTCTTTTGCTTTAAAAAAAAAAAACAACCCTTCTGTTAAAGATCTGAGAACAGCAACTACTCGTTGCTTTCTTGAGAAATTCCAGCGGGTGCAAAGGTTGCAGAGGCTACTCATTAACCGGTTGCATTTCTTCACATCATTACAAGTAGCTGGCTGATTCACGGGTTAGGGCACAAACTGACTGCTACTGTGTGGTGGCAGGACACGATCTGAACCAACGAACTGCAGGTGATGAATTACGGTGACCTGGTTTGTTGTTAAATTGTTGAATTAAGTTAAATTTTAAAAAATCAAAGGAGGAAAAATTGTGTATTTTCTCTTCATAAAAGTCAAATACGGTTACTGCTGCAGGCAAAAACAGCTGGTTCCTTATTCAGGAAAAGGTTCCTGAATAAGATCACAGCGTTCTTCATCATGATGAGGAGTTTATGGAGCAAAGATTAGAACCTCATTTCTTCGTTATGCAGATGATAATCTGGTTTATATATAAAACCAAACACAGGAATTTAATGGTTTTTTAGCCACTGTTTGACTGTCTTTTAGAGTTTAAACTTTATTGGCTTTAAACACCCTCTGTTTTAATGAAGATAAACCTGCAGTGAACGTAATTATCTCTGGAGCCTCTCCTGGATTTAAATACTAATGATATACAGATTCTGGCATGTTGTTCTGCCAGAATTAGTTTTTCCCCTAAAATGGACCGGAGAATAAATTTTATTTAGGTGTTTCAGGTTAGAAAGACTCCTCAACATGGCTGATTATTCAAGCGATTTTCAAGATGTTTGCTCTGTTTTATTATAAAGTTAAAAGGCACACTGATAGCAAACAATATTTATTATAAACTAATGTTAAGAACTGTAACAGACTGCAGCACTTGAATGATATTAAATCTATATCTAGTTATATATAGGATGGTTCTGATAAGGTGAGACACATTCCTAAAGTATTCCCAGCAGCATATATACATCTTGCCATTTGAGGCTTTGTAAAGTATCCAAATCTCTGTACTTCACGTCAAACCACAGTTTCTTTTTTCTAACTCCAGTCAAGATGTTGTGTAGCTTTAAACAAAATCAGAAGGAGTGGTATTCCAAGAAAGAATGTAAAAAGGGTAAATCCTCCTCCTGGAGTCCATTGATTTCATCCAAACCCTCAGTTTGTTGTTTCAGACTGAGGTTTACATGATAAAGAACGAGCTCTGCATGTCGCCAAATTCTTTAAATTATACAAACAGGGTTGGCAAAACGTAACTGACTGACTTGTTCAGAGCAAATTCTCACAATGCCATGTGTCAGAGCACAACAAGTGGTGTCCAATCCTGGTCCTGGGGGGCCACTATCCTGCATGTTTTAGATATTTCTCTGCTGCCACACACCTGATTTGAATGACTGAGTGATTAGCCAGCTTCTGCAGAACTTGAAGACCTGCTGAAGAGCAGGGAAACAACTAAAACGTGCAGGATAGTGGCCCTCGAGACACCACAGCTTTAGGGTTTTATAATTGTTCTCTGATAATGAGAATGCCAGCGGAGTCTTAATGCATGCTTTTATGTTAGTGTTGTTATGTGAATGCATGCTTGCACAGTGACTTTAAAGCACTCCTTACCGAAGAAGTGGACGCTCTCTGAGATGGAGAACTCATCGCTGGGTGGGATTTGCAGCGGTCCCACCACGCTGGTCTCGGAGCCCACCCAATCATTCATTCAGGAGAGTTTTCTGTCGCAGGCACAGAAAAGACAGGCCAGACGGAGCTGGAAAGTTGTACAAAGTCTTCGTTTCCCTCTGCAAAAATGAAGATTAGGATGTGATTTAGGGTGTTAAATTAAAACATGGGTACTTTACGGTGTAATTAAAGATGAACGCACCTGATAGGCCTCCTCTCCCACACAAGGATGAGATGTTCAGCAGCAGGAAGGAGGAGGATGAAGGTCAGGTCACTACAGAGCCTGAAAGCAAATCATGTAAAGGATATCATCCTAACAGAACATTTATTCTTTCTTATTCACCTACAATCTGTCATTAGGATGAAGTTGACAGGATGTATAAAAGGATCATTAAACGTGTGGTAACATGCAAACCTTCAGCGTTAGTTAGCATTTACAGCTCATGTTAGATGAAGAGCTCTTCGATGTATTCTGCTGTGAAGGCCACAGAATGATCACGCCGGACGTTCGTTTTATCGACTTATTTTAATTAACTCGGTGTAATTTCCCTTGAGATCAAAGAGCAGTCCACAAGGTTACAGTAACCTCCACCCAGCAGGAGAACCAAACCAGAAGTCATCTGGGAAACCCAGACTCTTCCTCACTGTTCTTACCTTCTCCTGGTTGGCTGATGCTTCAAAACCTTCCTTCGCTGGTCTGCCTCCGCCTTTATTTATTTACTTTTTTATATCCACGCTGTGAGCTACAGCTCCATCGATATTCGTAGATGAACATTAAGGGTTTGGACCCCAGAGAGAGGATGTGTGAGCAAGTTGAGGTCGGAGAGGAATGGATGGTGGTTATTAATTAAACTGTCCATTCCTGTCCGTGTCATCCCACCCCTTCAAGCCCTCCTCTTTATCTGAACACGACAACAGGCCGCCTCATGGATTCCCAACACACACACACACACACTCACACAGATCCAGTCATTAGTGTGACACAGACAACTGGTTGGATTGGGAAGAAGCTGAGCAGATGAGCTTCATACTGTTATATATATATAGTTAAATAAATCTGCATTTTCTCTGCATTGTAAGTAAATTTTGGTTGTCATGTTCATCCATCCTTGAGCTGATCCTTTCAGTTCATCACTTCACTGCAGTGTTCAGGGACAATCAGAACCAGATTTTTTTTAAATTCGCACTTTAAGACGAGAGGCGAGGGGTGATAATGTTTTTCCCCTGTTTGTGCTCATTTGTTTGTCTGCACCGTCAGCAAAATAACTCCCGAACTCAGAAAGAAATCACTGGATGTACATCTACAACTGATTAACTCTTGGAGTCAGCCTAATTCAAGATGGCTCCCACAGCTAATCAAACTTGGCCAACACAAAAACAGCTATAACTCAGTGAATTTTACGTGAAGATTGAGCTAAATATTAGTGTGGTAGTATCTGAGAGTCATCCACAACACATAATCTGAGCGCAAGATTTGATTTTAAAGTTTTGCCATTAACTACGGAAGTCATCTCTGTCCGTCTGTCAGCAAAATATCTCATGAACCACTGGATGGATTTTAATGAAACCTTACAATATCGCATTAGACAGTTTCAAACGTTTTTAGAGGGTTTGACCAAAGTGGCTGTAATCCATCTCATCCCAGAATGAGACGATTTTAGTCTTAAACGCTGACATGAGAGGACGAGGACGACACCCTTTACCTCAGTGAGTACCAGGTGAGCAGAGATGAGCACAGCTAATTAAATTCCTTTTACCTTCATTAATCTTAATTTATAAAAAAAGAGGAATAGTTTAATCATTGATGGGTTGTTGCTCCATCCAAAGAGGCCCTTCTGAGTCAACAGACCAGCTCCCTGAAATAAACAGAACCTTTGCCATTGGTTGCTGTTTGTGGACTATCTGGTTTATGTTTGAGAGCATGCAAGGAATGAAGTGACCCGACTCAAATGAGCCTTCTTACATATGTTTGGGTTCAGGAGTGGAGAGTAGCTGTTGGTTTGACTTCTATCTATTTTTTTGGGGAGGGTCTGTTACTGACTCCCGTTGTTCTGAAAGACACGAAATGACAGAAAACACATCCTGGAAAGCAGCACAAATGATCACATGCTCGACACAACTTCAGAGTACTACAAGGACAACCGGCAACAAAGTCCATAACCTTGAAATCTCTTATCACAATGTGAAAATCGTTATCTTTTTCATGGCCAAATCACACAAAGCTTATTTAGGAGCTTTTCAGGCAGAACAATCTTAAACACGATGGGGCTAAACGCCTACAAGAAATATCCTGTCCAGTAATTAAAACAGAAGCGGACAGAGATTGATAACACAGAGGATGTTTACAGTGTGGTTAGAAACAGACCCGTCTGTGAGATGTTTGAATCGTGACATAAACGAGCAACAGGAACAAGTTATCAATAATAACTTACGAAGATTGTTTTGAGGGGGAAGAGGGAGAAACACTGGAAACAAGTCAGAACAGTTTGAACGATTGCTCTGAAAAGTGACAGTCTTTTATTTTAAAGCTGTTCTTCACATCGTTACTCAGGCATCACAGTGGAGGAAATTCGTCAAACGTCAACTTAATGAAAAATTCTGTTTCTGCTCTGAAATCTGCTCTGAAGTTTTCTTTAGGTCTTCTAATACCGTATCTTTTTCTGAGTATCTCGCTTGGTTGTGAGTGTTGGCGACTACTTGGTGAACGGTATTTGTGCAGGAGTCTCCTAAATGTCTGAAAATGTATGCCCTGATTCTCAGTTTCCTTACGTGAGTCACACAGGTGCAACGTTGTCTCTGTCCAGATCTCGCAGATGTCTCCAACCCAAATCAAGAGCCAGCAGAGCCACAGGAGCTCCCTTCTGACAGAAAACATGTCCAGGTCTAAAAAACCCACACCAATTCTAAATAATAATAGTTTAAAAACTGGTCCAAATCTGCCTGTCTTAATTTCAAAAGTGTGCTCCAGTAGACTAAATTATAAACTTGGAGAAAAGCTGTCAAAGTGGGTGTAAAGAGGGCAAAGTTGGGCAAAAAAAAATATGCATGGCCAAGAATACAGCTCTGTAAGCAATGCACATGACAGTAAGCCTAGATTTTTATAATCTGGTCACTCAAAACATGGCATAATTCAGTGAGACTACAACTGAAAATTTGCCCATTTTCCCAAATTTTTGAGTCTCCAGCTACTCTCCAGCAGTGAGATAGTACCTTAAATCTGACTGGACTGAGAAGCTAACAGCTAGCTCAAGTGTGGCAAAGACCGGCGGATTGCTGCCATCTTGAAAAAATCTTCCACTCTCAAAAATATCATCTTTGTTCATGCAAACACAGTTATTCAAGCCTTTACACCACAGCCTGTGTTGCATTATGAGGTTAATCTGGCAGAAATATTATGAAAATCCTGCTCCAAGATGTACTGGAAATGCTACAGCTAGCCGCTGCTGCCGTCTGCGCTTGCAAGAAAACACAGAATTCTGTGTAAATAACCAGGTAATGCCAAATTAACAGCAATGAAAAAGGCTTATAAAGTACTGTTTTCATAAACTGGTTTGAAATGCTTGAGATTTCCTGAGTACAGGGACCTAAAAAACATAATTTTTGTTTCGTTAACACAAATGAATATGCATCACTTACAGACATGTCACTCAATAACCCACATCTTCAGAGGTTTTCAGTCTCTCGGTTCTTTATAGTAATGAAGTTTATTACATGTGTTCATGTGCAAATCAAATTAAAGTCGTCAAACAGTAAAGCAGTCATTTATAAACTGTTTCTCTTCTTCTACAGCAACAATACCAGTGAGTGGACTTACCACATTATTTCAAGATGAAGGTAAAAACCTTCCGCACGTATTTTAAGGAGCTAAAAGGGTCTCCGTGTTTCAAAGACAGAAGGCAAACACCTGCAGAATGAACAGAGTTTTAATACCAGTGTAAACACAGAGCTCAGCATCCATTTTGTCCCGTTACGAGCTCAGAGCGCTTTACATAATGAAGCCGATACAAAAATGCATCCCAAGCGGACCTTCTTGAACAGGAACGAGAACGGCAAGCAAAAGCAAAAGCGGTGACCCGGTACGGGAACAGCAAACACATACGAGGGACAGAAAAGAACAAAAACTCGACGTTAACACTGTGGGTTGCTTTAAAGTTCGAGATCACATCTGTGAAAGTGGGATACTGTGGAACCGTTAAGAACAACTAACATGTTACCTGTTGTGCACCAGTGGTTCCCAAACATTTCAGCTTCTGACAGCGGGACAGACCCGTGACCCTGACCAGTTTATAGTTGACAAACATAACTGGTCCATTAAACAAATGCATAATGATGATTTCAGTGCACTAACCGCACTCTCTTACAACAAGTCAGACAAATAAATATGGTCATATTTAAATGTAATTAATTCTGGAAATCATTTCCAGACCCAACCTATATGTTTCAGGGCCCACAATGGGGTCCCAACCTCAACTTTTGGAACCATTGTTCTTTGAACAACTTCCGTTTGGAGGAACAGAGTTCAACTCTGACAAGTTAATGGCTCGTCATCCTTAAACAACTTTAATCCCAAAACCTTCGTAGAGGTCGCTGTCAGTTTCACATTTCATGGTTATTCATAGAAAATTTATGGTCATCTGTAAGTGCAAATAGCAGCAGCAGCTAGCTGTAGCATTGTCTGGTGCACCTGCAGCAGGAATATCATAATGATTTTGCTGGAATAACCATGTAACGCAGAACTGGCAATGGTGTAAAGCTTTAAAAAATACCATAGCATGAACTGCTGTGAAAGTTTTGCAGTTAAAGGAGTTTTTAAGGTGACGCCAATTCACTCAAACCAGTTGTTAGCTGGTCCTTCAAAGAGCTATCTGCAACAGGTAAGATATTCAATGTTCATAACCTTTTTAAAAGATCCGAACTGTCTCTTTAAGTCCCATCATTACATTTCAGTTGGACAGATTTGTTTCAGGTTGCATAGCTGACACAAGGAAACGGGGATCAGCACAGGTGGCAGAAAACAAACAAAGTTTGTCTGATATGTTTCTCATGTTTTTTTAACATGGTGCTGGCTGGTCCGAAGGTTTCCACTCTGCTAAACACACATATGTCATATACAAATTAAAATTTGCCATTCTGTTCATTAACCATTGCATTTTTTCCTTCCTAATTGTTCATTTTTTTAGTGGTTCTCTAACAAAAATGTTAAATTGGATTGATTTTTCTGTAGATCCCTATCAAGGTGTATTGATCAAAGATAAAAATTAAAAAAAAACATCATCTTGAGGTGCAGATGATGCTGCAGCTGCTGTTATCTGCAGGAGTGACAGCAGACATTCAGCTTTGGAAGTCCTACACCCGGCGCCTCACTGGTACCCGTCCTGGTAGTCCCCGTTCCCGTAGTGCTGCTCGTCTTCCTCCTGCACCGTCGCGCCTCTCTTCTTCTTCCAGTCGCGCTTCTGAGCGTGTGAGCTGTCCGTCGTCCCGTAAGTCTTTTTGGGAGCCAGCGCGATCTCGTTGGTGAGCTCCGACTCCTCGGCCAGCTCGTCCTCGTCGATAATGCCGACTTTGTCCTCGCTCAGGCTCTCGGGGTTGGCCCAGTCCTGCTGCTCTCCCGAGGCGAAGATGGCGTAGAAGATGACCCCTGAGTAATGCACCATGGACGCGATAACGAAGACGTTCTGCCACTCCAGACGAGTCTGCAGGGGGGAGACGAACGGCGTCAGAGGGTGATCTGGCTGATGCTTCAGTGACAAACTCCTGACTTCAGATCCCTGCTTTGCTTAAAGCGCTAAAAATCCCACATACTTCACTTTACAATACAATAAATTAGGAAGAGCTGCTATTAAAGTGTCTGCAAAAATCATTTCTGTATTAATTTAAACAGACAGAGCCAAAAGACACTGAGGCTGAACTTCATGTGATGTTTTTCTGGATGTTTCAGGAAAGGAGATTTCAAAGAAATCTCACTTTTGTTGTTTATGTGGTGTTATGTATGAGATATGTGATTGTTTTTTTTTTTAAAGACGGGGTGCTTTGCATGAAATAATATGCAAATCAGCAAACAAATTGTTCCTTTTTGTATCTCTGCTCATGTTTTATTTGATGCCTCTTTAAAAAAGATGTTGAAAACGTTTGTCTCTGTGGTGATTCATTGTTTCTTTTCACCCAGAGGACAAGGCATTCACAAATTACAGAACTACACACTTTAAATCTGACAAACTACACAAACTAAACCACACTTTTAGGTAATAATCACTGGGTGTTCATCCAAAACTGATTAACTTTTGAAGTCAACCCAATTCATGATGGCCGCCACAGCATATCAACCTCAGCAAACACAAAAACAGCTCTAACAGATATTCATGTTTTCATTCTCTTCTCTTTAGTATTCAACAATTGTTTCCTCATTCTTTGAGTCTTTTACAGAAAAAAATAGATAATACATGTCATATTTAATGTACTCAAGTGTCTATTGCCACTTAAATTACAGAATAACTAGTTTGTAGCTAATTGGATATTTAAACATTGCCCAAAGTTTTGTGGAAACAAAGATTTAAAAGTTAAACACTACACTGATGCGTATTTAAATAAAAGTGAGTTTTACCTTGTGTTTGGTCAGCGCTCCAACAATCAGGGGGCACACCATTCCGGACAGCGTTCCGACTCCATTGGAAATGCCCATCAGGATGCTAGCGTAGCGAGGAGCAATGTCCAGATGATTCACATTAAAACCTAACCACAGAAAACACGCTTGATTTGTTTAAAATGAACGCAGCGATGCCACAAAATAAGCTTTTCTGTTTTTGTTGCCCTGACAACAAATCTATCAAATATTCAGGGCATTTTCCTTTGTGCACTCTGGGAATTCAAAATAAAAGGTTGGAAAAAAAAGGGCGATTTACAGGATGTTTATGTGTGGGGATGTTTCACTGAGCTTTATGACTTTTACACTGAGTTTAAAATCACCTGAAATGGCAAACCCACTGAAGCCCACGGCGAGAACGAGGAAGGAAATGGCGACACCTCGAGTGTGAGAAAATCCAACCACCAGCAGCAGAGAGGCCTCCATCCCGAACCCTGAAACACAGAGAAAAAGTTTTGTTCGTGAAGATGTGGTCAAAACGTCCACAGAGTATGGACAGGAAATGGACCAATACCTTTCTAAACTCAAAGTTAAATGGAAACTAAAGTTCAATTAGGAAGGATTCCCTCAAACTACAGAAACATGAGCCAAATTTCACTTGTCTGAGTACATTTATTTACAGGCTGCTGGATTTACCCCTCACTTATTTTAACAGCATTTTGGTTTACAGTCACAACGTTATCACAGTTCTGATTGAGGACCGACGCTGTCCATCACTGTCTGGGCATCTCTGCAGCGTTAAAGGTGCTCCTCACCCACCGTACCTCCACAGTTCATTAGCTTCCTCACGTTCGTCGTAGACATGATTTTTTTGCTGCGTAAAAAGTCCGCCAGCTGCCCTCCGATAGGGACGACGATCGTCATCACCATGTGGGGGACAGCAGACAGGATCCCCACCTGGACACAGTTTAAACACAAACTCATGCAACTGAAGCTGAAGAACAGATGCATCAATCTGCAAATAGTTTATATTTATATGTTTAAAAATACTTTATTAATCCCAAAGGAAAATTAAATGTCGTAGCTCCTCATCCTGGTTTGGTTAAAGAGTTGTTATAGATGCTGATGGCTGTGGACAGCGGTCTGAAGAAGCCTCTGACTGAAGACACTCTGTTGTGGTGTTAGATGTGGGGGTGAGTCTAAGATCTCTCCCAGATCCTGCAGGCCAGCTGGATCTCATAGGGCAGTGCTACTTTTAGCTTCTAGCTTGCTTTGTGATACAAATACGTTTTTAGCTGTTTTTGCTACTTTTATCATTTGTCACTTTTATCTTTTACTAATCCTTTTCTTACTTTTAGCAAATGTTTTGCTACTTTAACAAGTTTTGTTTCTTTTAGCTTATATGTAGCCTTTTTTCTCCTCTTAGCTTTTAGCTACTGTTCTGCTTCTTTCAGCCTCAACGACTTGGTTTCAGTTTCCTCAGCAGCGAATATCAGCCTAATTTCAGTCATTCAGCCATCAGCAGTGACACCGAATTTCTCTAATTTAAAGTTTCTAATATGTTTAAGTTTTTGATTAAACAGAAACATGATTTATAAATCAGTGTTTAATCAAACTTCCAAACTTTCTTTTAGTTAGAAAATGTCATTCCTGCAGAAATGAAGAGTCGGTCTTTAATCCTGTCCCTAAAACAGCTTTGCTGGAAGTGCGAGGCACACCTTGCTGATAGGGAAGCCGAACACCTCCTCAAAATACGCCGGCTGGCTGATGAGAAGCAGGTAGAAGGTCCAGCTGCGGCAGAAGTTCGCCACAATGATGGCGTAGACGGGCATGGAGGTAAAGAAGCGACGCCACGGGGTCTTGAATTTCTGCAATTGAAGGATAAAAAAAGGGGCGTCAGATTTTCACTTAAGGCTGTAGGCCTGAATCCTCGGCTTGTTGAAGACGCTCACCTCGGTAACAGCTAACTGGTGAACGGTTTCGCCGATGGCCGACTCGATGTACGACCTCTCCTCGTCTGTGATCGTGGGATGAGCAGCAGGACTTCCGTAGGCCAGCAGGAGCCAGAGGATATACCACATGATCCCAAAAACTCCTTTTCACGAGACAACAACAACAACCAGAGCAGAAATCAGTCATTCACATGTGCACTCGGAGGCGGCTATCTTTGCAGAAAAACACATTTTTAAAGGCATAGAAAAAGTAACTTGAGTGCGGGACAAATTAATTAAACCCAGCACAGATCTCTTCTAGATCGCAAGAATCTCCAATATTAAAAACGACGCTGGCGTGACTCACAGAGGTAGGACAGGAAAATGCTAATTTACATCAATAAATCATGAGATCGTATCGCTGCAAAATCAGAGAGGCTTTTTAATAAAACACCTTTGCCAAGACACCAATTTTATGCGACTGGTGATAATTTTAATCAAACTCTAAAGCAGTTCAGATAAAACTTAGAGCCTAAAGTACAACAGGCAGAGACATCAAGAAAACTCGTTTATATAACATTAAACTGTACTTTTATGTAAGAACCCATCATAAAAAGACTGAATGGGTTGTTGTAAATAAACACAGACTTCATTAAACTACCAGATTTATTAACAGCTGGCTAATGCTTTAAGTGTGCTTAAATGATTGATTATTAAGAGTTAATCCAGCAGGAAGTGAAGGAGTTAAAATGTTTTTTCTTTAGTGTTTAAGGTCACAGATAACCCCTTCTTTACCTCCACCAAGGACGCTCTGTTTTCGGTTGTGTTGGTTTGTCTGTCTGTTAGCAAAGATCAGGTAAAAACTAATGAACAGATTTGAATGAAATGTTGAGGAAATGTTGGTGTTGTCACAAAAAACTATGGATTCCGTTTTGGTGCTGATCCAGATTGTGATCCGGATTATAATTAATTAATAAGGCTTCTATGTTTAGTGCTTCTGTTTTATTCCCGTTTTTGTGCATCAATGTGTTTAGACATAAAGCTCTTATGGGAGTTTGCTGTGTAGTTTTTATGTTTGTTGTAATCTTCCTTACCATAAATATAAAAGACTGACGGCCAGCCAACATACTGAACCATCACTCCAGCTAAAGGCATGGCGATCACCGCTCCCGCGTAGGACCCTGGCAACAAAACATCACAAAGTATTTTCTTTCTTTCACGCATTTCTTTTCAGAAGTTTTAAAAAGCAAACAGCTGTGATCTTGCATCTGCAACATTATGGAGGTAAAAAAAAATGTGTCCTAATAGGTGAAAACAAATCAAAGAAATGCATTAGTGTCACTGAACAAGTGCGGTCAAAATGAGTCATTAGCGCTGCCATTACTGAAAAGGTGTTTCAGCGTCTTTTCTCCCGTCTGCCGCTGCTGTTTTCAATAGAGCAGCGAGCGTCAGAGTGCTTTTGGACAGCATGCGATGTGACACTTCATTTAGGTGAATGGAGGGAGAAGCTCCTTCAGATTATACAGGTGAGCTGGGTTCATTAACAGATAATGTCAAGAGGGTTTTGATGCCCGGGTTGTCATGGCACCAACTTAAAGTGCAACGCGGCTATTTTCATTTGAACAGAGAGATCTGCAAAGCAAAACAAGCTCTCTGTCTCTTTCTCTCGCGGCCATTTACTGACCGGCCCCGCTCTGACTTTTGAGGCTGCGTAGAAGATGTTCGTTCCGGAGGAAAGCCACGCACGGTTTTCGGTGAACGATAGAAAGCAGCTCACCGCAGAATGATGTGGTGGCCAGTCGGCTTCGCTCCAGAGGCGGTGCCCACTTGGACCACATCCCATGGCACGCTGGGTAGGTGACCCCCTGTCAGGGACGAGATGGAGGAGGTCAAAAGGTCAAAGATTGACTTAAAATCACCTTTTGACATTAAAATCTGCTCATCTGGCTCCTTTAAAATCACCAAATACTGTATTATTCCTTCTTTGTGTCACAGTTCAGATGTTTTAGGTTTAGATTTGGACTCGTTTTGGTTTCTCTTGTCGTGTTTTCTTATTACTTTGTTTCTTTGGCTTCTGCTCTCCCCACACACCTGCTTTCCATTTGTTAATCAGTGCATTTTAGTTTGTTGCTCCCTCAGTATTTTTACAGCCAAGATTCATTTGTTTGCTGCCAGATCCTGTTTTACCTCCTAATTGTGTTAGCAAACTCAGTTTTAGTCGTTGCTTTTCTCCCTGTGGACCTGACCCGCCAGGGCAGTAGCTTTTTTGTTTCTTTATTTAAAAAAAAACAACACAGCTTTGTTATTGTTTGAAATGATCTTGTATGTGTTTCTTGTCTGCTTCACTTTTCTTTTATGTTTTGTGTGACACACTGCTGTATGAACGATGCTTTTATAAATAAAGTTTGATTGGACTTGATGGGTTTGGGTTTAATACCTTGTTTGTCATATAATAATGTTATATTATTATGTTAACACACCTTGGGAACTCCTTTTGGCATCATTAATCTCATTTAGATACCACAGGAATCCCTACACTACATGCTGAGAGCCCTGATGGTCAAATTAATCCTCTTTCTGCACATAAAAATAAAAAAATACTACATTCACGTGTTTCCAGATATAAGACTACTTCTCTCTATTTACAGTAAAAATGATAAATGAATATAAATTTCTGTTTATCTACATATTCTATATTAATTATCAAATAAAGATGAAGATGAAGCTTTGAGAAAAGCAAGATATATTGAAAGGTTGTTCCTTTTGTGAGGTCTTAAATGTGTGTGGTGATTTTGATTATTAACGTTTTATTAACTAGATTTTAAGCTGCAAGCTGTTGTCCTGGAGTACCTAATATAGTGTAATTAAATGAAATTTTGATTTTTGACTTCTACACTTCTGGTTTGGTGTAGACCCTAATGTGGGTCACCCAACACCAAGTAGGGGTGCTTAGATAATCTCCAGATATCAAGTTACAATTAAAAACCCAGTTTTTATGATATATTTACACCATAATTGTTACAGAGAATTGAAATACAAGTCATTTAATGATTCCAAAAATAGAAAAATGGATGCTAAAACTATTTATGTTGTCATTATGCTCTTATTTAATAGGATCATTAGCACTTTTGGATATTTAAGCAGCCAGCAGATGGGGTCACACACGTTCGTTACTGTTATTTTATGGGTCGGAAGCTGAAAAGTTTGGGAACCACTGGTTTATGCAATAACCATCCTTCTCCCGTGTTTCTGGAGAATGAGGCAGGGGATATTAAGCAAGCTGTAATCTCCAATTTTGACAAGAGTTGTCGTTAATTTCAAACTGCTCATTTTACCTGCTGTTTAAAAATCCTAATTAAAAAACAACCACAGAAAAAGTAAGTCTTATGTTTTATTCTCCAAACTTTTCTCTGTTTTACCTGTCATCCCCCAGCAACTTGCAAATAAAGTGCAGATTTAACAGAAAAGCACTGAAACGTGACGCCAAAGACCCAACAGTGAGACAAACTGGGAACAATGTGTTGTTTGTTCACATGTTGCTTCATGCTTAAAGATGGATTTATCTTCTGTCGTGTCAGAAGATTAATGAGCTGCCTTATCTTTTATCTCTAATGCACTTTTTTTTAAAAACCAAGTAGCAGACGGTGTCTTGTTTTCTCACTTAGTTTTATCTCTTACCTCCACTAACCCCTGCAGGATGCGAACAAACATGACGCAGCCATAGTGCACCCGCGCCGCAGACGGGATGAACATATTCAGCACTGACGTCAAGAAAATGGCGGCTCCAAACACCCTTAACGGAAAAAAAGACAAAGTGTTAAAAAATATCACAACAAGAGTCCATTTGAAATGCTTTGGTGTGAAAAGATTTATGCATTTTAACAAATACACAACAACAAAAACTAGTGCTGACAAAAAAAACCATTTAGGGTCCAGTTTTACAGGTTAAAAGTCCTGGTAGGAAGATCACGTTTGAGAAGTTCAGGATCAGCTCGCTGCTTCTCGCCACATTCAGTTATTTCAGCTAAGCTAACAGGACTACTGGTTTAGTTCCACGTGTTTTATACAGAGACTTCTGTTTAAAACCCTCTAACTAAATAACTGAGAAAACTATCCCACAGTTTGATGGTAAACCATCAAACTAGTCACTTGAAGCCAAATGTATAAGAAAACTTGAACAGTTTTGTAATTATTCACAAGATTCCCAGCCTAAATAAGTTAACAGTCATCTGAAAGAGTCAGTTAACTCAATGCTTTTATTTCCGTGCATTTGGAAAGGAAAAACTTATTACCTCCTCCAAGGAGGTTATGTTTCTGGTAGCATCTGTCTGTCTGTCTGCCTGCCTGTCTGTCTGTCTGTCTGCCTGCCTGTCTGTCTGTCTGTCTGTCTGCTTTTCTGTCTGCCTGTCTGTCTGTCTGTCTGTCTGCTTTTCTGTCTGTCTGTCTGTCTGTCTGCCTGTCTGCCTGTCTGTCTGTCTGCCTGTCTGCCTGTCTGTCTGCCTGTCTGCCTGTCTGCCTGCCTGTCTGTCTGTCTGCCTCCCTGTCTGTCTGCCTGTCTGCCTGTCCGTCTGTCTGTCCGAGCACAAGATTACTCAAAAACTTAAGAACGAATTTTCATGAAATTTTCAGGAAACGTCAAACTCGGTACAAGGAACAAGGGATTTTATCTTGGTGCTGAACTGGTAAAAATGTAAAGGTCAAAGGTCACGTGATCCTGTGCTCTAACTCTGCAACGTTGGAACAGCTGGACACCTCGTGGGTCAAGGATGATGCCTATTGATTTCATGGTCATAGGGTAAAAAGGTAAAGATCACAGGTGACTCCTATGTTACCTCCGTCTATGTTTGAAAGGTTACATAAGAACTAACAATGAACAGATTTGGAGGAAACTTTCAGGAAATGTTGGGGTTGTCACAAAAAGATTCCCAACAACAATTGATTCATTTTTATGGTGATCCAGATTATGATCCGGCATGGCCTTGCCGCAGGTTTGGGTTCTCTGAGAGCTCCTAGTTTTTTCCATGTTTCTGTACCGCAGAAGAAGTTAAAACAAAGCTTCATGTTGGTGTAGCATATTGAACTGACCGAGTCTTTCTGCTGCTTCCAGCAGCTACCCGGTGTCTGAAAGCTGCAGCATAGATGTCTAATATTTGCAGGCATTATGTCTCTAAATCGATGACAGTTAATGTCTGAATATCAGACAGATCTCACACCTCTGTCACTCACCGTCTGAGATAAAAACATCCCGTTCAATTCATAAGTTTCTGCTTCATCACCACCACGGTGCCGCTGGGCTTCCTTCCCTTTTCTCCCACACCTCGAACCCCCCCCACTCATCCCCTCCCTTTTTCCAAAACAGCGTGTAAGTGACACTTGTAATATTCCAGTGGCTGGTGTTTCAGAAAGAAATCAGAGGCAGGATCTTTCATTATTAACTCTGTCAGTGGTGTGTCCCTTTTTTTTTTTTTTCCTGTGAAGCTTTTATTACAGGACCGCTATCTACTCCATCAGTAACGCTCACCACACATCGAACAGCTTTAACCCTTTAGCCGCAAGACCCGAGGAGGTGTTCTCCCCAAATATTTACTCTTAATTTGCCCTCTTTCTGCTTATTCCTTTTCAACATGTAAAAAGTCTGCAAACCTCTAAATGTGAAACTAAATGAACGCACTGAACCTCATTCTAGTGAGAAGGTCACCAGCAGGTCGAGTCCATCCCACTACTGAATGTGATGCACATCAGAGGGGATTTAGAAACATGTATAATGTACGATGACAGGAAAATAGGTGAGCGTACTCCGTAACATATGGCACATTTTGTTGGTGATATTATGAGGAGAAAATGAAAGTGTCACAACTGAATCTGAATGCGCTCGACCTGTTGGCAGACAGCTTGTTGGAGATGAATCCGCCTGGGATCTGAGTGACGATGTAGCCCCAGAAAAAGGATCCATGGATCAGCCCCACCGTTTCTGGGTCCCAGTTAAACTGAGCTTTCTGGAAAAGGGAGGAAAACAGATTCAGAAATTATAAAAAGCAGCACATTTATTGCAAGGGATGACACTTGCAATTTCCATTCAAATTAAACTCACTTCTTTTTTTCTATTTTTTTGCAACCTAATTTAGTCAATAAGTATCAAAAGCATACAGTTTTATATTAAATGCATGAAAATATTTGATCACAGATAATCTCACAAGAGTTTGATCAGACTTTGGAGTCCCACTGGATTAATGTAAACTTTTAAATCTGTATTTTTCAACAAATAAAATCATCATAATGTTTTATATAATAATGCATATTTGCCACAAGCTCAAAAGTAGTCATTTTTGTCCATAAAATAAAAGTTGTGGTACATTATTTAAATTTTTTCCTGTGCCTTTTTGTTTCTGGAGGACATTCGTGTGTATTAAGGACTGACAGGAATGTATCTGCAGAAACAGCCCCTTAAACGTGCCTAAAAAAACAAAACAAGTAAAAGTCCATCCATCTTTGTACCTGAAGCACTGGAGTCCCATTGATGTAGACAGTGTTGTTGTTCACCATCTCCACAATGGCCACACCCAGATTGCATCGAATGCCGAAGGAGATGCAGAAGCCCAGGCCGCTCAGGATGGCGATGATGTAGCGCTTAGGCAGACCGCCGCAGCTGCAGTCCAGCAGGGGGGCAGAACGTGGCGTTGATGCCACCGGGCGGCCGTCCTCTGTGAGCTCAATGTTGCCCTCATCCTCAACGTTACTGCCATCTATTTTCCTAAAGAGCAAATATTAAGAGTTCAGCTTGAAGAAGTGTGCCCGCTTCCATCCAAGCCATGCACAAACACATACGGACACTTTTATCACCTTTATGTATGGGGTAGTGGAGTTTCTGAAATAATAAGGTGGACCCAAGAATTTAAAGAAGTGGAAACTGTCTTTGTGGTGATTTATTACAGAGCTGTTAGCAATGGACACAGTTTCATACAGAAGGGGGAAGTCTGATGAAGTTGTGACAACATTTTCAACAAAATAGGAGATATTTATTCAATCTACAGCCCAGGATCGGTACACAGTAACCCTCCTAACCCATTCATTTTCAGCCTCACTGTCCGGAACAGTTACATAACTTCATATACAGGTGCTGGTCATAAAATTAGAATATCATGAAAAAGTAGATTGATTTCAGTAATTCCATTTAAAAAGTGAAACTTGTATATTATATTCATACATTACATACAAACTCATATATTTCAAATGTTTATTTCGTTTAATTTTGATGATT